>NW_026856260.1:0-437230 GCF_026571515.1 Ruditapes philippinarum | reverse complement strand
AAGAATCGTAATACATAGGTATATAAACTAGAGGGCAATAATGACCCTAGATCTCTCACCTGAAATGCACTGCTAAAATAAACAATAATTCAATGCTAAAGTGCATGCATTAGTAAGTAACTAAGTCACATTGGGCGTGTCATTTTGACCCTAGCTTAGCTGCAAGATTTATGAAAATGTAGAGACCAAATTGGGATGCTACATTCCAAACATCTATGCTCTGGGCATTGTAGTTTCACTTATATGTTAGTGTTCATCCGAGCTGTTCTACAGAAATTAGAAACTTCGACGGGAGTGTAAGCGACAGGAGAATGTTTCTAATTTCTGTAGAACAGCTAAGGATGAATACTAACATACTTAGTGTCAAGCTTTATTTGGCCTCATTATTATTTACTTTATTACGTCACTATGCGGTTTTATGAAGTACTATGAAAAATAGAAGTCGACTATGAACGAAATTCGATAGTATCGGATTTGTTCTTCTATGAAAATTAACACACAGAATTTTGAAAAAATACAGCGTTTTCATTGGATGACAATTAAAGCTGGACACTAAAATGTGTTTTCTCATAAAAAAACATCCTAAGTGACCCTAGTATGGGTTGAATTTTTTTCATGATTTAAATCTTGAAGTTGTGTAGAGGACCACACAGTGATGCTACATGCCATATATCTATGCTCTGGGCAGGAAAATTTTGAAGAAGAGGATTTTCAAGATTTCATTTTTCAAGTCTACTTTTAATTCTTTTGGCCTTATACATAAGTCATTTTTATACAGGGTCACCTGATAATCATTTCAGTAAAGATCTTCTAGTATAGGAGAAGATGTTGTTTTAAGCAACTGTGGATAACAACAGACAATGGAGGACAAATAAAGGACACATTTCCATCACAAAAGTTTGACTCTAAGAACTGTGCTCAGGTGAGTTTAATGAACAAACACAATAACAACCAAATTAAAAGAATTGAAATGAGTGGTCTGTAGGAAAGATGTTGTCTTAAAATTATTATACATGTATTATCACTCTAGTTCATGTCAAGAAAAAAAATAGTGGAAAAAATCAAATCTTAACAACGTAAATTTGATACATGATCAAGAAAATGTATAAATAAATAAATATTTACCCATTGTTGTAGAAATATATTAACTTCATTTCATTTTAAAAATACAAAATAGTACAATCGTACATTTGTTTAACAAGTATTCAAATAAAAATATATTCTTGACTATTCCAATATATAAATGCAATGTGTCTTAAAATTGAGGGTAGTGTGTTGTAAGAATGAAATGTTATTACTTTTTAAGTTAAATGACAATAAACAACAGTTATTAGAAATGTGTTGATCACATTTCCTAACCTTTAAACTAGTCGAGCTAAAACAAATTGAGCAGTGTCTGTTCTAGGATTCGAAAAACCGTGGAATGTTTATCGAAAAGTGAGAATTTATTACATTTGTTGATCTTTTTCCTTCCTTATCTATGTAAAATTTTCCCCCTGCCTAGAGGGGAATTCTCAAAAATATGAGTGAATCCCCCACCCCCCTCCTAGAATAGACACTGAATTAGGAAAGAGATTCAAAACTTTTCAAAAATTCAGCTGACATAATCGAGACAAGAATCAAAATGTCATTTCCTAATGCACTCCTCTAGTGTCACTTTGTTTGAACAATAAGCAACAAGTATAACATGTATGATATTTTTTTAAATATCTATGATAATTTGTTGTTACTATAATATCTATAATTTTGCCTTCAACCCTAACCATGCTGGGAACCAAAACTGGTGAGCCTTTCCTCTTAGTATAGAGCCTGAACAACCCGCATATATATGTCAGTGTGACAAGGCTCTATACTGTTGACTGAATAACTTTATCATCTTGATATACCCAAAATGGAAAATGGACAGTTACCAAAGAAAGAAGCTGAATAAGTCCATTTAAGAAATCCAGCAGGTTAAGGGTTAATTTGGCAAATAAATCCAATGTCTAAACTCCACACTTTAAAGAGCAAGACATCTTTACATGATAAAGAATTATACAAGTATTGTAATAAACAAACAACGATGAGATATCTTGTGTCAGCAGTTGACCTTTGAAAAAAAAACATCCTACAAAGATCTATGTATTACTGAAAAATTAGTTTTTTTTTGGACATGTGGATCAAAATAGTTACATTGTCTGCAATAGTTCTTTTATCGAAAATAAATATCAAATACAAATGTAGTTGAATCAAAAACACTTGTATTTATTTAAAAAATTGACTTTCATGATAATTATATCTGTTATTTTGATAAAGCATTCACAAATCTCCCTCTGTTTGTATATCTTGTGACTGGAAAGTTTATTTTGATCTCACATCTGACGTTTTATTTCCACCTAAAACAAGATCAGCAACAGGATCAATTTCTGAAACAGCTTGCATGACTGCCACCTCTGAGTTACCTTTAACATTTTGATCAGTCCTTGTACCAGCTTTATAATTCTGACCTGACCTATATCCTCCCAGAACGACGTCTGCCACTGGGTCAATTTCTGAAACAGCCTGTAATACTCCTAACTCAGAATTATTGTTCCTGTTTTCTTTCGAAACATTCCCTTTTTCTTTCGCATCAATTCTCCATGTTCTTCTTCCCTGTTCACTATCACCTAACACAACATCTGCCACTGGATCAATTTCTGACACAGCTTGAGCTACGGCTTTTTCTACATCTCTTGTGGACTGCTTGACTTCTTTACCTTTCTTAACTTCAAATTTTTTATTCTTTGCCGAACCAAATTTCACATAATGGAAAAGTAAAGTGGTCCATAGAGATAAAATTGCTGTGATTGTTAGAAGAAACCTCATTGCTTTAAACCAAGATGGATACCCGTACATTGTGATATCCATGTAAGCTGCACCACCAAGACCAAACATCAGTGTTGCCAGCGAAAAAGGTGTAGGCATCATCAATGCCGCCCATGCAATTAGAGACGGAGTCACGCTATAACCAAGATTGATCCAGTTTGGCCGGACAACTCCATTGTCAGATAATGCCATACCCCATCTGACCGCTCCAACAAAAGATAAAATAACTGCACCATACGCAACCTGACTATAAGCTAAACTAGCAACAAAACCTCCTGTTGTTGCCATGTAAAGAGGAGCTGCTATAAATGGAATTAGTCCGGCACCACCAAGAACAAGAGCAGGAAATGGTGAAGATTTCAAATGCTTTAAATCTTTCATCACAGATAAGGCAGTTTGTCGGTTTTCACTACTGTAAACTCTGATATGCTTGAAAGAGTTCAATGATTTTAATTCTGTTTGAGTAGTGTACCTAGGTTTGGAGTCGCTACAACCTGTCCGACACACACTGTGTAGCAGCCTATTGTGTGGCAGCCTAAAGCCATTATATCCCTCCTTAGAAAGAGGTCCAGTCAAAATATTGAGCCTGGAAACTGAAAAATAAATTTATATCAAAACAATTTTGACAATATATCATTCAAATACACTAAAGGCTGTTTATTTTTTAAATGTTAAAAGGTCTACAAACTGTTTAAATCACTTGAGATACAAATTTTTTTTGTTTGTTTTGGGTTTTACGTCACATCGACACAGTATAGGTCATATCGCGACGTTCCAGCTTTACTGGTGGAGGAAGACCTCAGGTGCCCTTCCGTGCATTATTTCAGGCACGAACGGGCACCCGAGTAGAACCACCGACGTTCCGTAAGCTAGCTGGATAGCTTACTCACATGAAAGAATCCAAAGCCCTTGTCGGGATTCGAACCCACAGAGGTGAGGGGCAAGTGGTTTGTAGTCAACGACCTTAACCACTCGGCCACGGACGCCCCATTTGAGTATAAAAATACATGTACATGTGTGTTGGTAAAAGTTCATAAAATTGTTAACAGGCTATTTGAATTATACAAGTTCACAGATAAATAATGTACATAATGTATTCTACTGAGCAAAATATTACCAGGAAAATTTTCATTTATACCAGTACTGAAGGACTGAATTTTATCTATGACAAAAAGGGTTTTATCACTTCAGCTAAAATTTAATGTATATAATTATTACATGTGCTATTAACAAGGCGGTGTGGCCGAGTGGTTAACAGTCGGACTAGTAATCTAGGGATTACAGCTTTACTGTTTGGGTTTGGACCGAATCAGGGACAAGACGTTGTTTCCTTGAACAAGAAACACATTCATTGAGTCCCAGGAAAGGATTCGAGAGTATTTTTCAAAAACTTATAAGCCAAAACAATCAAACTGTAATGAATTTGTTTTAAACTAAAATTAAAAGGCACTTGTAACAAGTAATGGAGTATAATATCCAACTAACTGTAAGCTGGATGAATAGTATATAAAAGTTACAGAATAACTGACTCAAAACCAAATACCTGAAGCTACTTGGAACAATTCTCTGGTCAACATCTTGTCAATGTCTTACCTGAAAACAAAATGAAACATCTAAGAAATATCATGTACCAATACTTAACCATTATAATACTTAACCATTAATATCATATCTTAAAATAAAATGTACATGTCTATCTTTCCATATGAACAATCTTCAGGGTAAATTTCAAAATATACATGCATACTATTGAATAGCAAACAATGCACACCATGACCAAATAGCACAAAATGTGCTGGCTGACGTTGGTCTGCACTGGTCACAATGGTAGAATCAGTTGCTGCAAGTAGGCTAAGAGTTATAGCAATATTTGTCACTTTAACATGATGTAGACTCCCAATATTGTGCTTGACTACAAAATTTGTTTGAATGGTGAGCACTTTTGCTTAATAATTTTAAAATCTGGCTTATAGACTTCTTCAAAATTGACCAAGACAAGGTGACAAAATCTTGGGGGTGAGGCATTCTAATGAATAAACATGATGAGGAAGAATAATTATTTGCAGAATAAATAGTTTGTGGTAGTTGGTAATTGATTAAATTTGTATCAAGACATGGGAAAGGGAATTTCCAACAGGTCTAGGTACTGGTTTGAGGTACTGTAGTCTGGACGGGGGATCACAACCTTATTACAAAGTCTGGTAGATATATGATATAGATAAGAAACAAGAGAGGTCTAAGGACTGAGCCAAGGGGGGCTTGTGAGTAGACCAGGATAGAAGTTGACATGGAACCATTTACTACTATTCAGTACTGGTTGTGGAAGACAATCTATTTGAGCGTTACTCCCCTTATACCATAGAAATTTAACTAATAGAGCAGTTGTTCATGGTAGACATGCCATAAGCTTTTAAGAAGTCAAGGGGTAGGATGGTCCCCTATGGTACCACTGTTCTTATTATTTCCAGCAAATTGTACAAATAAAAAGAACTTATATTTACTATTTTATTGAATTGTGTTTAGCTGTCGCATCTCGACTTTAAAATACACATGTCATTCATAGAATAACTCAATGATTTTAATTAGAAACATCTATGCTCGGTCAGCCATGTTAAGAATGGGAGCTTATACGGAGAGCACTATGGTACCTTGGTATGTTAATTGATGGCCCTTTTTGGCTTCTGTAGACTGTATAATTTTTTGTAACAGAATATGCTGTCACTGCAGTTTCAGCAGACGACCTTCACTTGTTGGAACAAGAAATTATAAGTTTAACCGTTAAATATGGGGTAAAATAAAGAAGTTTTTTCAGCACACACAGGCAGCTTTGGATTTTTCTATCAATGACAGAATTTATTTGAAATGAAAAAAAGTCTAACAATTTCTATCCAAATTCACAAAAAGCAGCACTTCCACTTTTACTTTAATGGTGGAAACAGTATTTGGTGGCATTCAATGTGTAAAGATACAAATTTTCTGATTACATCGGAATGGGCAAGGACGCAGTACCAGCGGGAATTACTATATGTGGTTACCCACAGAAAAGTTACTTGGAACCACGCCCCAGAGGAAATGAATATAGTCTGTCATGCATGTCAGATATATTTTGACAGTTTGCATGGGATCATGTGATGCAGTTTTAAAATCCTATACTTTTGCATGACCATGTTACAGGCTGCTTAAATGTACACAACTAATGAACCATAAGACTGAGGTGTTGCTTATCACTTCAGCAGTTCAGTTATCAGGTTAGTGTATGGGGTCAGTTCAATATTGATTAAACGGACGCTTAGGAAAATACATTAATATATTATCATTTGCAATTACCTTTTGATTTTAATATCTGATTAATATGATTTTCGTAGAACAGCACGAGTGAAGAAATTTTCTCATTTATCAATTGTTGCATAATATTTCAATCCTGGGGTCAATGCTCTGTTCAAGTTTCATCAGTTTATCTTAACATATTAAGGTCAAATATAATGGTGGACGAACTCTAAGATGAAAAATATAACGTCAATCTTTGTTACAATTCCGACAGATATTAACACTTCGATTGTTATATAAACAGAAAATATTATCCGAACTTTGGTTTGTCCGAAAGTATGACATTGCTATTTCAAGATCAATTAAATTTCTAATTACATAATCTAAATAAATAATTCTTATACACATTTAATAAGTCTTAAAACTTACATTTAACTTTTGCACGTTAATTGCTTCATCAATAAATGAAATAGGAATGAAAGATTTCTGCACAAATATTTTGTTGTTGTTGTCGTTATGATGCTCTTAATCCCGTTTAATTACCGTACAGCACCGTACAGCGATTGTGATCAACCAAAGGTCCTCAAAATTTTCTTGCTTAATTTGCATGTTTGAACATCATCATTATATAAACTCTTTTATCCAAATAAAAGTATTTTATCCATGACACAATGGTGCTTACGCTGTACAAACATTATTCAGTCCGTTTTAAGATGTCCTTTTTGAACTCGTGTGGTTGCAAACAGGACGTTTCGGCCCCTATGCAAAAATCGGCCCCTAGACGTTTCGGCCCTTTTCCGCGAGACGTTTCGGCCCTTTATTACAGTAAAAAAAAGAATTTTTATACTCAAAATTGTTAAAAATTGTAGTATATTGATTGATTGATGGCACACAAACAATTATGACATTTTAATCCTTAATTGGTAATCCATTGTAGATCTATCAATCGCTATTTAGATAAATGCTTTTTCAAGGTGTAACAATAAATACACCTAAATAAAGACACTTAATCTTTAATTTATAAGACAGTTGACAAATGAAAAAGCTTTCTGATTAACAAAATTAATTACAAATATACTTCAAAAATCATTATCTTTTGATCTCTATTAATCATTTAGCTACAATAACACTTTAGATTTATGTTTTCTCAAGGTTTAACAAATTAATTATTTAAAGTGTATTGCTAATCAGCCGTTAGTAATATCAAAGATTCTTAAACATATGATTTGATATAATTTCTTGATAATATATGCTCAGATTGAAAATCTATCACTTTTATTGTAAAAAAATGTCTGTTTACAACGTATTGATTGTTTTATCTTATACATTTTTAACTGTTATGTGTTGTATTGTATTGCCAAATCTCGTCACTTACCATAAATTTAATAGTTGTTGATAATAAATGTTTGTATTGTTCTGTGTCTTGCTTTTTAATCGTTCAAATTTGAAAAAAAAACTTGTTGATAATGATCAGATAAAATATGTTTCAGTGTTCGTGTACCATGTTTTGTTTAATAAAGTTTATGTTCTGTTTGTTTTGATTACTACTATTTTAGCCTTATTCAATTAAAAATCATAATTTAATTATTCAATTAATTAAAAAAATAAAAAATGTCAAAAAACAACAATTTTTCACCAAATTTCGGCGTTAGGGCATGTGTTAATATGGAAAATCTAGTTTTTGTGTAATTCCAAGGTTTTTCATCATTTTTTGTTAACCTTTTCCCTTATATAAGCGTGTTTCGACGGCTTGATGCCCCCCCCCCCTTTTTGAGGCCTCAAACAGTGAAAAAATGCCCTATTTAGGCCCCAAACACTGTTTTTCATTTGAGAAATGTTGTTAAAAAAGTGACCACTTTTTCGGCGCCGTTCCCCATCCAAATATTACATCAGGGGGTTGCCAGAAGGGGATGTGCTCCCTTTTGTTTGGGGGGTTTGAAGGGGGCGGAGTCCCCCTCATCGCCAAGACAATTTTGGACATGTGACAGGCTAAAAATGGCCTCAGGTCGATCTTAGGGTAACTAGTAACCGACGCTGGAAAGCCTTTTAGTCTATCTCAATTCATTTAGAAGTTGCAGCACTTTGAAATCAGTTTTGATGGAAAAAAACAATGCAAAATAGTGATTTTTGGCAATTTTGAGACGTCCCCCGTTGCCATGGTGACAGGAAATTTACCATTGAGCAAACTGTTACAGAGGCTATGGTGTAGTCAACATTTGTGCCAATTTTCATTAGTATTGAAGCATTTTTCATAGTTTCATAGCAGTTTGAACTTGTTACAGGAGGCTTTTTCAATGAAAACGGCCATTTTTCGCAATATGCTCATGGGGTAAATGGTTAATTCTCGCATTCCTTTTATCCTTTCATTTATTTATATGCTATTAAAATTCTGGTATAAAACAAATTAAGGTAAGACTTATTCTTAACTAAATATGGGGCCGATTTGGTGAAGGGCCGAAACGTCCGGGACCGAAACGTCTTGGGTAATTTGGAGCCGATACGTCTTGGGGCCGAAATGACTCGAAATCGTGTGGTTTCTTCGAACTACTCTTCGAGGAAATTAATCTATGATGAAGAGGTGTAAAAGTGATTTTGACGATTTAACTTTATGAAGAAGTTTGTCCACTTAACAGTTACTTAAATTTAAAGTATTTAGTACATAGATACAAAATGTTTAAACTTAAATTACTATGAAAGTGATTTCTTTTCATTACTAAAGTCGCAAATGTATCAATTATCGTATCGATTTATTCAGGTGGAAATGGTATAAGTATCGATTTATTCAGTATGAAATTGTATAAGTACAATGTATCTTTATTTGTCTGTGATTTGAATAAAGAAGTGGATAAAAATGATAAAACATTAGGTTGAGTGTAACCAGGGTCTTTCAAATTCTATTTGAAAGACCCTGGTGTAACGTTAACTGATTACATTTTTTAAAAAAAATGAATAAATTATTTTGTATTATAAATTATTTAATATTGTGGGAGTATAATATATATTTGTACATGTAGCATAGGTTAAGTTATAAGTACATGTAACATTTTCTCTAAAAATGGTTTTTAACATATTTTTAAGCTCGATAGCGAAACAAGTTTTAATCACTTTTGAGTTTGCTTCGTGGAACCAACCAGTAGGGAACGAACCCATGATTCACGGGTTGAAAGGCAGACACCTTAACATGTAAGTCACCGCCGCCCCCCCCCCCCCGCCTTAAATTTATGACTGGCCTTTATCATTATATCCATTATTATTATTTTTTGTAATTTGTTAATGAAATCCTTTAAAATGAAATGGACTGTTCCAAATTAGAGCCAGTGCATGTACATTCCTTAAAATCCAGCAGGTAATGCGTAAATTTAACAAAGTTGAGAAATTGAGTACCGCTCTTGAGAATTGAGTACCCTCAAGCCGGTGCTAGGAGGCGTGAGGGATGTTTGCACATTTCCATTATCCCTCACGTACAGACTCAATCAAACCGAGTCTGCAATTCTCTTGTAATTTTGTTGTGATTAAAGCTGCCGAGGGATCACTTTGTTTCCAGAATTTTTTATACTTCACAACAGCAGGTGTCAAGTGCTGTGTGGCAGCTGTAAAAAAGTTGCCCCGTACTTCACTTTCAGTGTTGTATAAGTTTTCTGGTCCTTCGGGATCATTGATGCCAGCACTGTTAAGTGTTGAGAATTGAGTACCGCTCTTGAGAATTGAGTACCGCTCAAGCCGGTGCTAGGAGGCGTGAGGGATGTTGCACATTTCCATTATCCCTCATGTACAGACTCAATCAAACCGAGTCTGCAATTCTCTTGTAATTTTGTTGTGATTAATGCTTCCGAGGGATCACTTTGTTTCCAGAATTTTTTTTCCATACAAAAATTATATAATATTAATCCATATTCTGTAGTGAACCTTCAAAATTGTCGAATTTTAAGTCGGAGAAACATATTTTAAAATTTATGTATGAAATCTAATTCAAAACTCAAACTAACAAGTAAAATTCACTCTCATATCCCATGGATCAAATGTGCATCGTGTACAATTTAGCATAACAGGCTGATTATTCTTACCCGATCTTAACTCCACGACGGTAGCTCAGATCACAGATAAAAAGACAAAATGCCTCATAGTAGAAACCTACCCAAATATTCTGGAGTATTAGATAGTAAAGAGACAACTGTGTCGCGTTTGTATGGATACAAAATATAGATTGTCTCCCGTGGACCGCTATCTCTCTTTATTAAGTCAAACCCTGCTTACTAAACACTAAAAAGATGATGTACTGTCATTGCACATTTTAGGTGACGGCATTTATGCCCTTTTCCTGACCCCTACATTATGTTCCCAAGAAAAGATCACGTTGAATTAAATAAACTTGCAATAGCTAGATTATATAGTAATCGGAAGTAACAGAGATGCTTGAGTTCGCAATAAATGACACAGCGTGATTTGTACTGCATATCTATGGCATTTTACTTTGCTGTATGACATTTCTAGCGATTTTGCCATAGCGACCAACATTGTTTCAAAAACTGAAAGGAAAGCCTAAAATCCGATCAAGTTCCATGTAGTACTTAAAAAAAAATAATTGTGATTGTCAAGAAATAATCTTATTTCGTAGCATTACCTGCCGTATAATTTTAATTAAAGTTATCGATTTTCACCAATGCTCGATCGTGTCATGTATTCACGTGCACATATTTTATTTCAAGAGCGCGTGAGGTAGGTATATATCTTTGATATACATGTCATGATACTAGTAGAAAGATTCCCTTTAATAGGTAAGTAAGCAAAGTAGCCTTGTGGTTAAGGTGTTTGTCTCTCAACTCAGGGGTCTTGGATTCGATCATGCTCATGTTTTGTCATGAAGTGGCACCAGTACTGGTTAGTTCCACAGCACTGGAAAACTGATTTCAATAAGCTACACAAACCAAAAGAAAATGGGCAGAACGTTTGGGTCGAATTTGTCTCAGATATATTACCTTGACCGGCAAGGTATTATGGGATTGTATTTTTTATGTCGTTTAGTTTTTTTTTAATTAAATGTGAGATATTGGAGAAATGCGGTACTTAATTGGCAGAATATACATGTAGTATTTACTGAAATATAAACAACAATTAGACACAACACATACTCACCGAGATGAATACACCAATATTATCGTGAAATTTTCATATTCTGTGCATTGCAATGCGACAATAAGTGCAGTTGAAATACGATGCAATTAAATTTCGCAACATAAATTCGTAATAAAGTGAACTGTAAACAACATGATTTCTCGGCTCATTAGACTTAATTAGCAACATAAAGGTATAAATAAAAAAAATAGTGGACCAGTATGACTGTCTTAATAACGATGAATAACATGTCGCCATAATGTGTAAATTCAATTTTAAAAAGCAGTAATCGGTATGCCACAACCACCACTTGGTGAAATAATTCAGTCTAAAAGGCGATGAACTGTATGTCAAAATCACGACTAGGTGAAAATTCAACCTAAAAGGCGGTAAACCGTATACCACAACCAGGTGGAAAATTCAGCCTAAAAGGCGATGAATGGTATGTCAAAATCACGACTAGGTGAAAATTCAACCTAAAAGGCGATAAACCGTATACCACAACCAGGTAAAAATTCAGCCTAAAAGGTGATGAATTGTATGTCAAAATCACGACTAGGTGAAAATTCAACCTAAAAGGCGGTAAACCGTATACCACAACCAGGTGAAAATTCAGCCTAAAAGGCGATGAATGGTATGTCAAAATCACGACTAGGTGAAAATTCAACCTAAAAGGCGATAAACCGTATACCACAACCAAGTGAAAATTCAGCCTAAAAGGTGACGAATGGTATGTCAAAAATCACGACTAGGTGAAAATTCAACCTAAAGGACGGTAAACCGTATACCACAACCAGGTAAAAATTCAGTCTAAAAGGCGACGAATAGTATGTCAAAATCACGACTAGGTGAAAATTCAACCTAAAAGGCGGTAAACCGTATACCACAACCTGGTGAAAATTCAGCCTAAAAGGCGACGAATAGTATGTCAAAATCACGACTAGGTGAAAATGCAACCTAAAAGGCGGTAAACTGTTATCACAACCTGGTGAAAATTAAGCCTTAAAGACGGTAAACCGTTACCACAACCACATCTTGGTGAAATTTAGCCTAAAAGGCGATGAACGGTATGCCAAAACTAGGTGAAAATTCAGCTTAAAAGGCGATGAAAGGTACATGTATGCCACAACCACAACTATATGAAACTTTAACAGTATGCCACAACTAGGTGAAAATTCAGCTTAAAAGCGGATGCCACAACTACAGTCAGTCATAGTATTCCAATGTTACAGTCAATAGAAGATTACTAGATTCAGTCTGGGATATACGATAACGTATGTCCCAGATTCAGTCAACCACAGCTTTTTGTATTACATTATATACTGCGGCAGACAATAATTACTGCTTTCAAATTTAGTTTTACCAGTAGTTATCGTATGCTGCAACAACAAGTTAAAGTATTTTCATTTTAGATATTGGTGTTACCACCACTCATATAAGTTTATTCTGTAAAATAGCCGGTAATGGTACGATAAATTTAGTCTTGCAACTACCACGGTAATATAACACTCGCACTATGACAGCTATCCGCATCAACAGTCATGAACGAATACTCTCGTCGTTCTTTTTACAAGAACATATGTGGCAATCCTTATTTCGGGGTTGACGGTACGGTACAGAAACTAGAACGTTCAGAGTATTTTTTGCCAACTGGTACGTAGGGAAAAAGTAAGTTTCAAGAATGAGGCAATCTAACAACTGGATTGACAAATTCTGCCATGTTGATTATCAATGGCCGGTGTAAACGACATTCTGCAGTCTAGACTCAATGTATTCTTTGCGTCTACAACATCCACTTTTTATATTGTTTCGATTTTATTTATTTTTTGGTGGGTGGGAGTATGCAGGAATAATGAAATTAAACATTAGAAATAAACAAGAAAGATATATTGTAAGTTTCAATAATTTATTTTCCCGATTTTACCGGGTTTTATGATCACCATGAAATGACCAGTCTTGCTGGTTTATACACAGTTGCGACAAGAACCAAACTTCTTAGACGCCCTAGCTGTTTTATTAAAACTATAGCAAACAAATTCCATAAATTTAATACAAGCTTTCCAAAAAGGTATCAAAAGACAGCATTTGGTTAAGTTTTCGTTCTTTATTTTTTTAAAAAGATACAAATGAAGTTACAAATTTTGATTTATATTTTCAATGAGAATAAATAAGGCGCAGCAATAAACTTTGGTTCCAGCCAATGTAAGATATGAGAAAATGGCACATATTACAAAATAAGTAGCAAAATTGACTAGTACAAAAGTGGGGGAAGTTCAAAAATAATAAGTTTGCAAGAAAGCACCAAAAACAAGTTAAACAAAATAAACAGAATAATTAAATTAACAAGCACAAAAAACAAACAGATAAGATAGGAAAAGCATAGAATTTGAGAAAATAATGTTTCATGTAGATTTTCATCCTAACTGGATATAAATGAAGCCAAAGCCTGTTTGGGAAACAAATGGGAGAAAAATCTAAATAAAAAGCCAACGAAAGATAAATATCACTAAAAAGAAGTCTACGTTTTTCTGATTAAATAATTTGTAATGTATAACTAGCTAGGAAAAAAAAGTTTTATAAAGAAATGAGTACACGTGAATCGTGTTACGGCCTGATCATACTAATCAAGTGTTATATTAATTAACAGGTCAGCTAGTTCTCTACCATAATGTTTGAACACACTTAATTGCACATTCATAGTTTCTCGTTCAGTTCTATTTTAATGGAAAAAATATAAAACATTTGAAATATAAACAGCACTTAAAAAGCGAGCAAAAAATCTATAAAATATAATATCATGTTAAATATTACTTAATATACAAAAATATAGAGCAATCGTATACTATTCTATAGCACTAGAAGTTGTACAATTCAGTGCAGTCGATATTTATAATATCATTTGAATATAACATATATATTTCTAAAAAAAAACACTTCTTTTTGTATATTATAATATCTTTCTACAATTTTCAATTTGGTTTAGGCTCGGCAGTTGAAATAATATTTTTTTTCAAGTTTGATTTTCATATTATATATATAAAAATATAACAATATATATTTAAACAAACAATCGCATGACCTTTAAAGTATTTAACAACATTGGTCTCCATGGATACATTAACAATGTATTTGGAACAAAATGTACACCTCTACACCTCCCTATTTGAGCCTCATGGGGCGGCCAGCACCACACTCATCTCAAAAGGTTTGATGTTAGACTTACAAAACTGAACCGGTCAGTCTCTCCAACAAAAATAAACAACCTCTAAGACAATATATTTTAAAGGCTATCCAAAAACGTAACATTGGTGAAAACTTAACTTTTTTCACAATTCAAATTAATTACACACATTATCAAAGTGTAATAATCGTTCAAATAAATACATCAGTCCTTTTGGATTCCTTAAAAATAAGTCTGAGCTCTATATCAGCTCGTATCTGCTTCCATAGAGTGCCTTTATTCGTATAGACACTTGCCTGGATAATGTTCATATGTGCCTCTTCATGTGGAGTGACAGGTGGTCGCTTCTGGAGAAGGCGCGCTCACAGAGGTGACATTGGAATGGTCTATCACCGGTATGTTTGCGGTAGTGGCGTGTAAGCTCATCAGATCGTGCAAACTTCCAGCCACATCCCTTCCACGTGCAGCAATAAGGTTTCTCGCCAGTGTGCGTTCGGAGGTGAGCCTTCAAATGAGAACTTTTTGTGTAGGTTTTGGTACAACCCGGGTGAGAACAAGTGTGGGTTGTCTGGCGTTTGCGGCCCCAGGTGCGTCGTCCACGTTTCTTTGGTTGGACCAAAGCTGGGTCCATGATGCTCTGTGGCAAGAGAAGGTCAACAAACTGTTGTGGCGATGATGGCGGTGTCATCATGTGGGGAGGTAACTGAGTCATGTGACCATGCTGACCAAGTTTTGGCATCAGATGCTGAGACATGAGGTACTGCTGGAACTGTGGAGTCATGTGGTGCGGGTACGGTGGGAGCGTTGAATGCTGATGTGGTTGATGAGGTGCAGGTCTCATTTGCTGTAGTTGAGGCATTGCTGGCAAGCATTTATGGGTGTTGTCTGAGTAGAGATCCGGCGACGAAGGTGGTGATAATTGGCTGGGAATGTTCATGCTATAATGCATCTGTTGTTGCGTATGCTGAGGATTGCACTCTTGACGCATGGGTGTTGCGGTAAAGTTCGCACACGTATTCGAATTTGATGTACATTCCTGTTTTGGTATCACAAGGTTACCATCAACTTTGTTGCTAGATTCAACTTCTGGAAATGTATTTGAAACGGAATTAGCACAGCTTTTGAAATTTTCTAGTTTAATGTCTGGTATGTCTAAGAAACTAGAAGTAAAGTCCGGCAATGAGTTGTCAGCAGAGGGTTCCTGCTTTATTTTCAAACAATTGTTATCATCGGCGTACAAGGACAAGTTATTGTTGTCCATTGTATTTGACAAGATAAAGTCCAAATCCAACAAATCATCATACAGTTCCTGATTAACACAAAGGCTGTTAACTGGAGCCGGTGACCCCATGCTGCATCCACTTGGGCTATTGCACGAGTAATTTGATCCTGGTGATGATGGTGAACGCACTGGTGAAACCGGGCTTGTAGGGAATCCCGTATTTAGTTGGTCCAAGTTCTGCATTATTCCGCTCTCAAACTTCATCGTTTCTTGTTCAAACTGCATAGTTTCCCCATACAGGTATTTCTCTACTTCTTGCCATCCCTGCAGATACAGAATATACATTTTGATTAGATACGAGTTGCTTCGCTTACAGCGTTTAGCTAATAACTGATATACTGAAACAATTTCTTGCGCATACAGACTCGCGCAAGTTGCGTGAATGCGTAAAGAATTTTTTTTTATTTTTCTCTCTCTTTCTTTCTCTTAACTCAAAACTCTTATGTTTACATTTCAATTACTTCGGACACCGTGATCCCTATGTTTGACTAGATGCTTAGGTCTCCATCACGATCAAACAAACTAAAGATAAGAAAACTAAATCACAATTAATTATCTAGGTCTAAAGCGGGGGACGCATCATTTATCATACACTGGTTGCAGTTTGTCAATTTTTCGACATTTATGTTTTAACTGATTAACGCAAATAATTTTGTGAGTTATAACTGACCGTATGTCAATTGTCAGAACTGTCTAGCGGTAATAAATTTAAATTAGAGTGTCCGATACTTTTGTAATACAGCTGTGGCAACTTATTTTAAATAAAAGTGTCCCAGATAATTTTCTGAGTTTAAGAACAAGTTGTTTTAACTTTTCAAAGTATAAGAGATGTAAACATACATAATTGAATTACAATTTTAACTATGGTCAGCGTTTTCTCAATAGCTTACTATACTAGCACAGTGTAGTTTAATAAACAAATTCAATCCAATGTTGTAATTAAAATAAAAGCGTGCACAAAGTTTATGATGTTGATATTTAATCGTAGCGTTTATTAATGAAAACAGACAAATTACCATTGTAAAACATAAAATTAACTATTAAATGTTTTAGTCATTTATTAAAATAAGTAATTTGTACTTACATCATGCATTTCGCTGCAGTTTCCATTACTTCCAATCATAATTGGCAACTAATATCAAAGACTTAAATAAACACTAAGATCAACTGTCACTCAATTTGCATAAGTTCATATAATCAGAGAAAATCAAACATGTGTCCGATCTCAATGCAATTCTAAAACATATTGAAGTCTTGTATGTAATGTATATCTAAATATCAGAAACGCAATGTATTAGTCTGAATGTATATGTCACATTTCGTCTCTCGTCCAATCAGAAGGCGCGTTATTAATAGCGGAGTATATATATACAGATTTTCACTACAGGTAATTCAGTGTCTACCAAACCGCCAAAGTGAGTGGGAAAAGATTTGTTTCACGAAGTATTACTCATTTGTTTCGCATGTGAGATGACTTAGGTTTTTTCTCATGTAGCAATGTAAACAAATACAAGTAAACATAGCAAATAAACTTAACTAATTTGAAACAAAATCGTCCTATATTGTAAACATTTCACAATTTAATATCACATATTTCTTTTACTTGACTAATTTATATAGGAGAAATATGTCATAATTTTCAGTATGATTTTGTAGCGTGATTATTTAACTTAACTTTTTGTCAATATATGTTACTAATACTTATAAATAACATTAGTTTTAAAATTCGTGATGTTAAGTTAACATTTCGAAAGGTGATGAGAAATGATTTAAACTGGCTTAAATTTATTTCTGACAAATAGATTTATATTTGTTAGACCCTGTTTATAAACTCTCTCAACAAACTAGTCAGAAACTACAAATTGAGCTTATTGTTGTACAAATTTTATATGAGTTTACCTATTATGAGTATAATTTAGTAAACGAAAATAAATCTGAATTCGTTGAAGAAATGACCAGACATGTACATATATACATGTATGTATGTATGTATGCATGTAAATGGTGCGCTAATGTAATAATCACGAACCTATGCTTCCAGTTAAGTTATCTAGCAAAATCGACCTGACACAATATAAAATACATTTGATCTCATTAAAAGATACTGCGTGCGACCGTGCGACTTCTTTAATTGACAAGGCAATTAAGATAATTCTGCATAGGATTTCCATGCATAGATTAGAAGCAATCTATAAATACATATGAATGGTTTAAAATGTCTGCAGAAATTATTTATGAAGTCCCGATGCGTGATACAAAGTTTAGCATTAAAGATTGATCATAAATTAGTTAATTAATTTAATACAAACATACATACTTTATAATTAAAAAAAAATATATATATATACATGTACAAGTAAACATATAAGCAGAATATTTATATGTCATCTAAATATACATGTCCTTTCTATAACACTTGATAACATAACGGCCTGTAATTGACAAAAAGCAAACAAAAAGCATGATTTTACTTCAAATCATATCTGTCTACATAATATATTATAATCATATTTTGCCCTACATCATATGTCTGTAAAATGTTTTTACATTTATTAATCTTCATGGCAGTGATGAACCCACTGAGCAGGCCCATGTGCTAGCTCTCTAATTTGGAAACAAAAAAAGTGCATTTGAAAACTAAAAGACCGTCTGTGACTGGTTTAATGCTGATAAAAAAGAAGAGATCTCTCTAAGATTAAAATTTGAAAAACATGTACAGTATAGCAGGAAAAAAAACTTTTAGAAACTATTTATAGCATTTTTCTTTCTTTCTTCATAAACTTTGGAAAACAATTTGGTTTTGTTCTATTTCATATCAATATATCTGAAACAAAATGATACATACGGGGACTGGCGGAAAATTAAGTGCGATAGCATATACTATTTATTTTCTCTAAATGTAATAACTGTACTTCTAATCGATTAAACGTCCCTTAATTTGTATAATAGACTTGTCATGCTATGAATTTGGAACTTTCCACTTTTAATTAAGGGATCTCTGCATTAAAATGCTATATATGGTACAGCTTCACGTCAGGCGTGATTGACTGGCCCCATTCTGCTGATCTTACATCTTTATCGCCCCGAATTTCTGAAATAATTATACTTGTGCATGATCCATTTTGGATCTTTCAATTATCAATTTTGGTTTATACTAGTATATAAAGATGGGACTTAAATGTTCTATGTTGGTCAGCCTACAGTATAAAACCTGTCAGACTGGTCAGGGATATGCAGGCTGGTCTGGATCTACACTGGAGGAAAAGATTTATCTCATCCGGTTCCTACAGGTTACAGATTAATTAGTTTATTATTTAAACCTATCACTCATAATCTATTCTAGGAGTACAAAATATAATTTTGGATTTGAAAGTACGGAAGTTTCAATTTTTTTTACACGTGAACCCGGAAATATTTAGCATACCTCTTGCATATCGTATGATTATACATGTATTACAACAATAGGTTTGTTGTTGGAAAAATTCATAGTGAAATAATCAAGAATTTTCCTAGTCTTAAACTAAAAAGTAATTTATTAATCTTAGTATCTTCAATTTATGTTTAATAAATACAGAAGCGAAATTCCTC
Organism: Ruditapes philippinarum; assembly: GCF_026571515.1. Classification (NCBI taxonomy): domain Eukaryota; kingdom Metazoa; phylum Mollusca; class Bivalvia; order Venerida; family Veneridae; genus Ruditapes; species Ruditapes philippinarum. The sequence continues at coordinate 417,956 of NW_026856260.1, read as the reverse complement.
AAATGTACATACATGCATTCGATACTCTACATTCCAGATCGATTAATTATTAGTGCATTTGAATTATAGTGAATTCTACAAGTTATTTTCAGTAAAAAAATGCGAAGAAAATCATTTTATAAGAAAATAAAGAGATAGTCTTAATATTTATAAACAGATTTATGAAATATTGTATTAAACTACCAATAAAGTGTTTTCAATTTCTTGCCTCACGTGACAGTTTTTGTTTCATACAGGAAGAGTCTGTACTAAAGTCGATATATTTTTTATTGGCTTCCCTATATTTCAGGAAGAAGATGGGTGATTGAATGTAAAAAAAACAACAACAACAAAAAAAAACAAACGTCACTCTAACAATATGGGTAGATTTTTTTCTCTGTACGCTAAATGTTAATCTTAATCAATCGTACATGTATACGACTTTTGATGAATAAGTCAAATACAGGTTTGCGTAACCCTTAAACCGCTATCTTGCTCACACAAAACAAATTAATCATCATTTTTAAGTAAAATTTAAAACAAATCCCGACTGAATAGCGAACAGTGCAGCCGGTTGATTAGATCGTGTGCTCTGTTCGTCAGAAGGATGAGCGACAAGGCCAAAAGCGACACAAACGCTTTACTTTATCAACAATCGCTCGTTATATCATACAAAAGCATAATTAATATCGTGCTGAGAAGTAACTAAATAGAGGTCAAAAAGCATAAAAACTTAAAAATTTAATTTCTTACATAGAATAGTTAGGTGACTCAAGCAGAAATATGCGTAAAAGATAATTAAGAAATATACTCATAAATAAATTGAAAAGCATATTTCCGGTGCTATTCATAGCCCGATTTAGAGAGCAAATGATCTGAAATTGTTCACACAAGTTATTGGTCTAAACCTACATCAAATTCTTGACAAATTATATGCAGACCCGTCATGTTCATAAACCTCAGTGGAGTCCCTTTAATGTGACCACTCCTTGTAGGTCAGTTGAGCCATCTAGCTTGTGTACAGTTTTAATATAACACAATGTGTGATCAGCGTCCGAAAAAAATTAACCAATGATATTTCTACAGAAAATTTAAGTTATTATTCAGGAACGAGATTTGATCGCGACATTTTCACATAGTGGTAGCCCATTTTCGTGACTTTAGATGACATACCGTGACAGAAAAAAATATTTAAAATTCTACTTCATATTTTAATCCATATAATTTCCTGTTTCAATAAATAAGAATCTTAAAGGAGAAAAAAAACGCTCCCCAGTTATCATTCAAAAATTATATTTTAATTGCGTTTCCCGTGGGATTTGGGTCAATGTGTCCCCGAATGGTGGTTCGACACTTGATTAATAATTTGTTAAAACCTAATTATTTTAATTTCCTGTTATAATATCGGACCATTCTGTACATGCGCATATACAGATCAAGATAATTAGCTCAATCCTAGTTCTGTAAAACTTCCTTATGACTTTTAAGAAGTTAAAATATCGCAACTGTCTATTTTTACAACTACTAGTATATTATCTTATTTTCAAAAGTACTAAACAATTCTTTATTTATTCTTTTTAATCCACTTTTTTTCAAATCTATTTTTTCCCCTTAAAAATGATTTTGTTTCAAAACATAGCAAATAAAAATATGATTAAATGTAGTATGCAAACCGCTTTCTAGCTTTTATTACATACATATATATAGGAATTATATGATATATTAAATCAGATATAACATTACCGTTACTATAAGGTCAGAAAAACGTTACATAATGCGCATTATATATAATAAAACAGATTTATCTCAAGGGTTTAAATAAGATCTATCTATCAGTTATCGATGGCGAGAAAGTAACAATTGCTCCGTAAAATATATATCTTATTTTCGATTTGATTCATGCTAAAATTTATCTGCCTATCAGACATATCAAATACATTTTATATTTTGTTTCACTGATTGTGCGCAACCAGGCGCAATGTGGTAAATATTGATAAAGCTGGAAGAATTTACCGCCTGACCTCCAGATATAATTACGACGAGACGGTAACTATATACATACCGTCACGGACCTATATACCTATTACCTATGCCATAACTCTCTGCTCTGTAGTTTTTAACTGTTTTATATGTCAAATACTGGTTGAAACTTCCCACAGCAAGTAGATGGTATACAGCTTCTTTTCTTCTTTTCTGTTTGTCTTTGCAACCTTTAAGTTAATACAGCATCCTTTCCAGTCAGTATGTTTGTCCTCAGCCAACCAGCTTACATTTTTCAAGCATTCCAATTTGCTTATATGTTTATACTTTACCATTATAATCATTTTACTAAATAAGCCTTTTAAGCAGCTATGTTTGAAATTTAATTATATTTTTACCTTTCTGAAATCAGCCTATTTTTAAGTCTGCAGATTCATCTTACGGAACGTAGCTTTCTTTTCATCTTGAATCAGTCATCTTACTTTTTCTGAAATCAGCCATATAACCTTTAGCCAGTTATCTTGCTGAATGTAGTCTCCTTATCAGTCTGTATGATTGACCTTTATGGCCTTTAGCCAATCATCTTAATATATAAAGCCTCCTTTTCAGCCTATATGATTGAATTTTGACCAGTGACCTTACTTAATACACTGCCTCCTTTTTAGTCTATTGCTTGACTTTCCCTAAATCTTTCTATGTAAAGTATTTGCTTGAACTGAACATAACCACGAACAGCCTCTTTTCCAGCCTCTGTGCTGGACTTTTATGCTGGCATGTGTTGAACTGCAAGTGAAAAGTCTTTTGAATGATGATTTCTATGTTTTAATTTCAAAATACTATATAGACAGTTAAAAATACATAATCTTATCCGCATAGGCGCAGAAATGCACACTTACATAGCTCTATATATTTATGTTATTATTTATTTTAATATCGCTAGGACCACCATTTAGTTCAAAAGACTCGGCAATGTAACAGTATTTGATTTACATACTAAACCAAGAAACAAATGTACAGTATTAATAGCCTTAGATGTCTATACTAATCCCCCAATAAACTTAAGGGCATAAACAATCCAGATAAGCGTCAGGTCCAGGATTTGAACCAATTTGATATTTTGAAAAACGGGAAACTGACAAATTAATAAGAATTTAAGAAAACGCGCGAATCTCGTGCAGTTGATATAGTAACTACCGTCTTAAAAGTTATATGAAGGAAGTTTAACCTAGCGAAACATGCTAATTTTCCCCGCGCTGGGCTAAATTTAGCTCCTATAAATACGAAGTTTACTTGTAATTTGTAGGATAGATGTAAAGCATACACTGATGTGAACACATCATAATGTTAACCTACAGTATAGGCAAACATAAGACTATTGTAAGGCTTAAGAAGTCAAAAAGTACATTGCGTAATATTAACAAGATTTAAGAATATCATTTTATAAGGTTACAGTATTGTATAGATGAATTGTTTTGGCAGACGACAAATTGATATTGTTTAATTATACGGTATTTTAACATGTAGTTAATAATAGGGCATTTTTTCATTTAGTTTACGCGTTACCTTAATGTATTAATTATTTTTAAAACAATACATTGTAATTGTACTAATAACGAGCGGCATTCCTTGCATTCTCGGTAGTAGGATAAGTTACAAATAGTCAGCGTTCGTTAAACACATTGGCTCCTTGTTAAAATCCTGGTATACCATTGTTCACGCTATACATTCTGCAACAGCAAAAAAAAAAGAATTAGGAGAAAGAAATAGGATGTGGATGCTGGCAAGCATTGGTCTTCTGATTCTATTATTAAATGGCCTTATGTTTATTGCCAATTTCTCAAAGAACGCTATATGTATATAACTAAGATCAAATTTGTAGTATCAATTTGTAACAAATATATTGTTTGTGCGTTACATTGTAACAAAGCAAAACCATACAAGGACATAGGCCGTGCAGGGGGAATTATGCAATATATGAACTAGGGGACAAGACCTTAGAATAAGGGGTTATGAACATTCGTTGATATATAGTTACTTTTGTAACTTACCGTGAACGTCACGTTCCCTCCTATGCCATCAACGACAAAATAAAGTTAAAATTGTCCATTTACTTAAAAGTATTTCAGGCCCTTGAAGGTGGCAATCTGTAATTCATTGTTACATAATATCTGAGTTGAGGACATCACTAGGCACACATACCTGATTCACGTTTATACCAACGAATGCTAAATTCAATACATTTCATACGTGAAAAAAGACATGCCTATCATTTTGGCATGTTCATAATATATAAAGATATGTGTTATTTTATCAGGTATGATGGTCAAAAGTGTGATTTTCATTGTAAATAAGATATCGGGTTTCTGGTTAAAGTGGTAGTTTAATATCCAGTAAACAAGTTTTAGGTGTTTGAAATCAACATGCTAGGTTCGTTTCAGAAAAGAAAACAACAGCAACAACAAAAGCAACACCAAGGAACAACAACATCAACAATAACAGATACTTTAACAACAGGCATTCAAGATTGTGTGGTTTCATATGTGCGCCAGCATAGATCTGGGGCATTTAACTAGCACCTTTTTATAAGCATAAAATCAGTAAATCTAAAAAAATGACATTTAATCATCATTTCATGTCGGCTAATAGTTATGTCACCCTATCCCTCGACCCACTCCCATACACGCGCATAAAGTCATGTATTGAAATCCCTAGCTCGTCAGATCATACTATAAATATAACTTTAACTAAATCAACATAAAAAAATTATCTATTAAAATATTTCACTTTGTTTACATTTAATCAGTAATCACCAAATTTACCCGATGGTTTCACATATACGAATGAGGATGCAGATTTCAGACGGTGTGCTTTATATACCGGTTATTTTTAGCTAACATTGTTTATTGTTGGGTACGGAAGGTGAATGTAAAAACTATATCTTATTTGACGTCATAATACCATCTACGGATATAACTGATCTGGCGGTGATGATGCACAAACTTTACCCGTATATTTAATGATCGTGACAATGTTTGCATTAAAAGTATTTAAGGTAGAAATTCCCACAATTTTTTTTATCATCAAGACGAAACTATGGTAATAGAAATTTGTTTGCCAATGAAGCGAAGTTTGAATAAATTGACAAAAGATCAAAAGGCACCGACGTCATTTGTTCTCAATGAAAGCATTCCGCGGTAACTTAAGGGTAACATTGTAAACATAAAATGCATGATGCGGGTGAAATCATCTAGAACGGTTGATGCACCCATTACCGATGCACCGATCCCGTCATGGTTGTGACACTGCATTGCAAGTACAAGAAACTGTTCCACAGTATTTCCCGAATAGAAAAAAATCTTCTAGCAAATTGGCGTCCAGCATGGAGTTTAATATTTTTTTCTATTTTTGGTCTAATTTAACCTCGACATGTCTTAAAACCTGTCCCTTTCCTCATGTTTCCGTTACTTTTTGCAACATCATTGCGATTATGTCATATGGACTTAAACACAAGGAAGAAACAATCCTGTTCGTATGGACCACAGATGTTATAATATTCATTTGAAATAATCAATGTTGACAGGGTCAAGATTTTATCAATACTTCATTGAGGATTATTTTAATACCATTCAATTTAAAACACCTCCTCCCCCGCTTTTTAAAGATAATTTATTCACTCGTCTCTATCTTGTGAATAAAGTACGAAAGTGTTGGTGGATATTTGTGGCTTTTACCCTAATAGGTAATTTTACGATGTGTGCCTTGGCACGTTGTCAAAATACCTGTGTTTGTAAAGTTTTACGTTTTGCGTATCTGCGCAGTTTTTTTTTAAATATATAAACCTTGAGCAGTTTTAAAATAATATTTGTAAACAATGTTAGAACAGGCATGGAAACAACAAAAAATGCAGCCGTTAAACTTTCGGTTTAAGTGACACCGTGTGGAACTACTTAACACCAGTATTGAACGCTTATGTAAAATAAGCAAGGTTTGGCTTCGTCCTGCAAGACATATTGATTTTAACAATACCTTTTGCAGACTTCAAGCACCGCAATAATAATGTGTCTCCTGAAAATGTAGCTATATATTGGTGTTGTCTTCGGGCTGAATGAAATTATCAAAGTATAAGATCTAATCAAATTTGTAATTAACTTCTGGTCTAGTTTTTTTTCTTTTTCATTTAAGATGACCATTTCTCTTTTTCTATAAGAACAGCGCTTTTTGTACAAGTGCACATTTAATAATTTGGTTTATGTTTGTTTTGAAAAAAAATGTTCATTCGCTATAACTTTAAATGTTTGAGTTAGCTCTTTCACTTGTAGATTTAAACTTTTATTTTGAAGTTTAAACAAGATAGAATGATGCATAGCTTTGCATTAAAATATGCAAATTAAATGCACGTATTTTGATATCGTGTATTTAATGTAGGATAACAGTAACACAACAATACTGGCGTGATAATGTGTTGCTATTTACCAAAACAAACCTAAAAATGCACGCTGCAATAAATAATAATAAAACATAAAAATGATAAAATATAACAGTAAAATTGATGGTTATTAAATGTGCTGAATGTAATTTTGTAGGCCAAGAAATAAAGGAAGTGCCTGAAGAGGATTTTGCCTGGTGCTGCGCATTTTTATTACCTGATGACAAACAAGACTGAAGAACGTTGTCAAAGGAGTTTGGTGTGTTGTAACCTTGCACATTGTTGTCACTATCGTCATATTCACAAAGTTATCAGCAATGACTTGACATAAGGTGCATTTTTTTGATGGGATGATGACAAGTGGGTTTTTTTGCATTTTATATCGAATGATCAATAGCGAAAAAAGAGGCTTGTGAAGGCGGGCTCAAAAAATTAGGAAAATGAAATTAGAAAAACTGGAACTGAAACCAGTGTTGATAACGAAGATGTTTCTAAGCTCAAACGGCGGACAGCCATATTTTGTTTTGAGTCAATATGTCACAAAGATTGGTATCAATGACAGTGTTCATATTTTAATTTTTACAGTTAATTATAATTATAAATCTAATATTTAGTTATGATATGGATATGATTATTTTTCAGAAGTACACCATTATTCAAATCAATATTAACAATTAAAAATATGACAAATAGAACCTTTTAAAAAGTCTAAATCTCATTTTCAGGGTTTAATTGATGATGAATCCAGACAAATTGCTCCCAATTACTGTGCTCAAATATCTATTTAAAGAGTTAAGACTGAAAATTTGATAATAGTCATTGCACTGTTATTTAAAACACTCCTGTATGAATGCATTTTTATATGTTATCATCTTATGCATTTTTTTTAAAGAAAAAGCCGTGACGTTGCAACTTTCGTCTTTCAGACAAAGCACCATTTGTTACCTTATTTTAGCTGATGGCGTTCCGGAGGTTTCCACGTGATCATGTCTGATGACGTCAAACAAAAACATTGTCACGATAACAACATTCCACTACATACTTGATGGCGACCTATTTTCAGTGTTCACCCGTTTGATGTTAAATTAATCTTCAAACAAAGATAAAAACGGTTAAATATACCTTACATTCATAAATCCTTAGGATTCGGAAATCACGAAAATGGAAACTCGAAGATACCTTTTGACCCAAATTATAATTAATCTAGGACGCGATATTATGATATTTTGTGAGGCAGTTGGACACAAACATTCCAGTACAACAGACGTAAAGTTAACTAGCCATTCAGCCATATATGGTAACAAATTAAAAACGCAATAAGATCTAGTACTCTGGTTATTATGAAAACGTTCGGCCATAGGAAAAAATAACAATTTCGAAGATGTCCCATTTTCACAAATCAATACGCTATTTTTTGTAACTTTTTTCAACAACGATTGTAAATAAAAGGATAACAAATATACAAATATAATAGTTTTCCAAAATTACCAAATTTGGATTTTTAAACGCCGCTAGACTTATCGTGTAGTAACAAAGTTCTATATAGTTTATAGTATCCATAAATAGTAATTATTTAAACTATTCTGAATTATGTTCTATTTGAAATCCGAATCAGATTTCAATTTGGCCCTCAGAGCCAATGTAAGGATAGGTAATCGTTTCGCACTATTCTTAATTTACTCTAAATGCTGTAAGTACGTCATTTGAATTTCAATTAGCCTATTTAAAGATCTTTTATGGTTATTTCCACTTTTGAACTTGACCTGTCAAATAACCTCTTAAACTGTATATATAACATTATTAACATTGTAACATAGAGTTAAATATAAATTACAATAATGTCTACTTAACCCTATCTAACATTGCACTATTATCAGACTTAAAGCCATGACCAGTGTAAACAGACTATGTTGACATAAATACTTAAACGAAATTCCTACCGGTGCTACTCTAACATTTTTGTTCATATGAGTGGGGCAAAAAAAAGAGAGAAGGAAAAAAGAGAAGATAAATATAGCTTCAGAGAAAACGTAGTGTCCTTATGTTCCATTTATTCGAACGTACAAAAAAGCAACAAATAAATGCATTCACTGTGTATATTTCTGATTCATCTTAAACTTAAAGTTATAATGTAAATCATGTAAAAGTATAGGGTTATCAAATAGGGATGCAAACATTTTTGTAAGGAACTAGTTTTTAACAATATAGTTGTAGAGTGATAAGCATGTTTATTACCGATATTTACCAAAATTATATAACAATTGAAGGGTTGAAATTATTCAGTAAATACAGGTACGAAATTCTGTCATTATCATGAGCAACGGTCTTTTTGTTGTTGGTGTTGTTACTTGTTTGTTCGTTGTTATAGTGTTGTTGCTGTTTTGAATTTAAAGATGTAAGCTTTTTTAATGTTAATGATGCATGTAGAGATGTGAACCACTGTCTTTTGTTGTGTTGTTTTTGGTGTTGTAGGTTTTTTTCATTTATTCGTTTCCTTGACACACGTGTAATTTTTGTCCCATCATAAACAGTCTTGTTTATCATATTTCCTTCTTAGGGTACAATCCATAAACTCCCTGGTAACTGAAAATGTAATACACGAAATGAAAGCTATGACACTATTCAAACATTTGTTGCATAAGATTGTGCAGAAATAAATAACACGGCTTTGTAATTAATACCGTCGTTTGCCATCATTTTATCCAGGAGACATATCCGTTAACTAACTGTCTAAAACTTTGCTATGATACAATTTGTGCCAATGGCCGTTATCATACTATTATGGCGGGTTTTATCAACCTTCTTTAAAACTTCTTCACCATTGCGACGCCAAAAGTCTACCGTTTATTACTTTACTATCTCCAAGCCATATTTGTATACAAAATGATGTGTTGCTTGATTTATATAGCGTTACATTGCCGGTTATTTGTAAACATGTTTTCTTTTTTTATTGTCTTCAGATATGACTCAATGTAAAATATAGTGGTACAAATAAATTTTGTATGAGAAAAATATGTAATATAATATTCAATGATAATGTAACATATGTATGAAAAGTTGATATGTTTAAATTGATAAAAATATGAATGTATCATAAATGTAAAGTACATAACAAAAACAGAACTTGATTTAAAAAATGATATGATTTCAATAAAAATCGTATAAATGTTGCTTCTATTTACAAAATAATGTATAAAACGCACATACATATACCATAAACTTATATAACAGTTAGCTTTGTGCCTATAACAATGATACATTTATGTACATTGCGCAGTTTCTTAAAATTCTGAGCCGATTACTTTCAAATGTCATACAAAAAGTACTTTATGTGTGGTATTTAACCATATTAGTAAACACACGTACATCAGACTTCATTGCCAAGGCCATGCTTAAATAAGTCAAAGTCAAGATCAAAGGCAGGTTAAAAAATATGGGAAAGACATCATAAATGAGATGAGAAGGGTTTTTTGTTCCTGTAATCAGATCCCTTTCCGTCAATTTTAACACTGATTACACCTGAAAGTGTCTGTACAGTTCGGGTTTTATATTCACTGTTCGTGTAATATAAGAGGATACATCTGATACAGTGTCTAACAATCTTATTAATGTGCCAACCGAGAGACCTTTGCATGAATAAAGGTGTTAGGACACACGCAAGTGATGCCATATTACATCTTTGGTGTTATTTTATCATATCACATGTAACGACAACACGTGATTTTGTGATTATTCTTATTGAACTTGAACTTGACCCTTTTTCTGATTCAAAGTTGTTTTTTAAACTAATGAAAAAGTCGAGTATTATATTGCATGGATTGCCAGATTGTGACATGTTCTTGTAGAAATATTTGCCACGTTGCTTTTTTTCTAAACAACGAACATATCAAGTTTTGTGAAGGGAGAGGTTGCAAATTGGTCAGACAAATTATAACACCACAATATATCTATAGAAAAAATTATCCTCACACATTTTTCTGTCTTCTTTTAATGACCTTAACTTTTATAGAACATTTCTTTCTTAAATTTATTTCAGAACAGTTATAAGGGAAGAAAAACAACGAAAAAAGTAAAATAACCTGACTTCAAATAAAAAGCGAAAAACAGCGAACAAAAATACAAATGTCAAATACTAGCGGAACAATCTGTTGAAACCCAATCATTCGTGACTTATTCTTTGGTCTTCCTTCATATATCCAAAATTGTTACTTTGTTTCTCTTTTATCTATTGTAAATGATCTATATTAAAAATATTTTGAACATTGTCCAAAAACATGTCAAACACGAAGTTTAGCAGTTGTAGTTTTTTTTGTCATTTGCACTTTTTTGGCCTATACATTATTAAATCCATGCGTTTTTTTATTCATAATGTTGTTCAGAATGGCCCGCCCTAAACATTTCCAATCACAAATAATGATTGCTTTTAGCATGCGTTTACCCCCTGTGAAGCAAGTAATTTCTCCACCCATGAAATTTATAAGTTTATACATTTTTTTCCTGATATGAAAGTTAATCATTGAGATTGCAATAGATGTGAACAGAAATTGATGTTATAGTTTTTTTTTCTTTCTGTAAAAATTTGTGATAAATGAATTGTTTAATTATAATGTCAAATTCAAGCAATGATTTAACAACTTTGCTTGATTTCCTGTTTACATTAATTATTCTCAAATGAATTGAATTGAATAACTCCTTTATTCTAATTGATAATTATTTTACAATATATTTTTAATTATTTGATTTATTAATTGATGCATGCACTAAAATAACGATGTTTAGTTTGTAAATTGTCAGTGCATAATTTGTTGTTATTGTTTTGTGTTTGCAATTCAATGGACTGGAAATTAAAGTTGAAGTTTATACTTTTCATTTATATGTGTATATGATATGTGCTAAGCTTATCTGCGGATGATTCTTAAGTCGAAATTTCACAATTGTTATGTATAAATGTCAGATACTTCTTAAGGCGGTGCTAGGGAGGGGAGGCGACGGTATTTACCGTTACCGCTAAAGGCTCATGCAAACCGAGTCCGCATCATATCATTTTTGCCGTTTGGTTTTGGATGTTATTTAATGTGTATGGTTTTCTGTCTAGTTTATTTGATAAGTTTGTGTGTAGCATAAGGATTATGACTTTTAACACCAAGCAATTAATCAAAACTCAATGTTTCAAGAATTTTTAATATAAATTATATACAAATGTACATTCATAAATGGGGAAAATAAATGTAATCTATATTAATAATAATTCAATAATTATATATTACTTTAAGGTTGTTCAAATTGCAATTTTAACACACAATCTTTTATTTAAGGTGCATTACTATAAAACGTGTGTAGGGTGGGTACTTTACAATTGTACGCATCGACAACCATGTATAAGAATGGGAGAAAATGGTAGATCTCCGGGGATGTGAACATTGCAAACTTGGTTTGATGGAGTCTATTCATGAGAATTAATGAAAGGTGCAGCAGCACCGGCCTATATATTAGTGTCATTTCTATTGTGTTTAGGGGAAAAGAAAAATTGAATTCATTTAAGCATGTCAATCTTCGAACAACCATTTCAGTCTGTCTCTTATACAGCCTACCAAAACATCCCCATTTTAAGCGATGTCAGGAAAACACTGAGTTCAACTCCGTCTAACCAACTCAGTTCACTGTACATTTAGCACCCTATACCCTTTCTAAAACTGCAAAGTTGTCAGGACTTGTTCATAAATACGCTTTTTTACAAACAAAAGCAATAGTATGATTTCAAAATTCCCCCTGGTTATCATTAACAATGCAGAAAGATCTCGGTGTTTACCCTGATATTGTTTGGTATTGTAGAATTCTTCATTACACTACATTAGCACGTCGTTATTTTTTCCCTTATAATCCTTTTTTCTCTCAAAAATATGCACTAATGGTCTTAAACATAGTCAAAGACTAAAAGGAGCATATTAAGTATCGAATCGTTCACTTACATTAACCTCAGACAAAACACTCTTTACAAAATCAATTTGTATAACAGTGACCATATTGTGTTAAGTTTAACTCTGTAATATAAACCAAACAATTTAGATAAGTATTATCTATACAAATCTGTCCATTAAACAATAAACATATGACAGTAATTTGAAAGAAAATATATTGATAATTTATTGAATCAAATTTCTGGTAACTGATATATTTCTAAAAATCTTAAAAAGGAAAGAACGGACAAAAGAATGCCAAATAAAGATTTAACAGATAATGTCAAACTATTTTAACTGTTGCAAATTACTGACCCGATGCGTACTTAAAGTAAATGTTAATTCGACAAAGGTATACAATTATTGAGATAAAGTGGACTAAAATATACAAAAATGATACAAAGTATAACTCTTTTGTTTGTTGTATCTTAAAAGATAATAAAGGTTAAATTTTGAAAGTTTTATGGGACCTTAACTAGGTGTAAAGTAACAAAAAGTGTTACATTTATTATATTTTGTGAAATATCATGGCACCAATGACGTAAATACCTCTATTACAGGTCAAACATATCCAAATACTTTCTACGTTCCTGATTATATCACACAGTCCTAAATATTTGAGACTAAAATGGTATAAAATTTAAACTGACTTCGTGTTTTATAAGGACCAGTCCTCAAACTCTCTTGAAGAGACAAAAAAAATAAGAGAACATTAAAAATCATTATCTGAAAATGAAGATGAAAGCCGAAAGAACTCGAAAGTCGATGTCATTACTTTGCAGTGTCCATATACAATGTAAACCCCGTGACAATTTACCTTGCAGTCGTGTTAGTTAGCTAATATCTTAGACGAGCTTTCCTCAACTTGTTCTTTTCGCATTTTGGTTTTCATAATTGTGTTTAGGTTTTATCTTTTTGGTTTTTATAAGTAAATATGTTTTTTATAAGTAAATATGAATATGATTATGACATACAACAATAAAAGGATATAAGCAATCGTTCTAAATATACATGTTAATTTTTAAACCCTTGTGCATGCCTCATGAAACAAGCTAGTTCTAACCATTTTCGTTAAGTTGTTCGGCATAATTAGATAAGAGTGTTGGTTGTTTTTCATATCTTGCTATTGATGAATGTTTTTATTTTTTTAGTTAATATCTTCTTGGCTAGTTTTCTAATGTTACGGAGGGGATTAGTTTATAAGTTTCTCGGTTTGTAGAATTCCATTTTGTTGTAATACGTATACTTATTGTGTTTGGAATAAAATCAGCAGAAGACTAATATGAATAGATATGGATTCATAATTCATAGGTGCTTGTAAGAATGTATTACAATTTGAAAATGAACAGCAAAATCCTTTTAGAGTAAAGGTGACACGGTTGATATTTTGACATTTCAAACTTATTCCAATTTGTATATCCAAAAATAGAAGAAGAAAAAAAACCAAACAGTTTGTTTATTTGAAATTATGTTTTCTTTACCGGTCCATATACCATTAAAGATTAAGGGTATTTTTGCGACAATTTTTAGTATTGTTTTGGCGTGTGTCAGATATGTTATCTCCGTACGGTATCATATTAATGTTGGCAACACTTCACGTATGATTTGTGTACGCAAAGATATCCTAATTCGGAAATATCTATCAATGAATACATCATTGGCAATAATAAAGAACTACGTAACATTATGATTGCGGTTTTAACGGGCTGATTGATTTGAATTGATCTGACTAAACGATTACTTCCGAATCACCGTTTGCCAAATGCACTCATTTATAGAAAATCACTTTGACATTGACAAGTAGCGCTGTGCATACGTAAAAATAACGTAATAGGTTTCGTTTCAAGGACACCTTAACATTTAGTGAAGAATCTAGTCTTAAACAGCAGGAAAAAAACACGTTGGTAACAATATTATTTCAACGATATATATAGGTGTTAATCATTATAAAATCTAAGTTGACATCGATGTATTACATATCAAATATTGGAAGTGTTATGATTTTTTTTTGCAAGATGAGTTTTGTAAGACATGTTAACATATTTCTCTTTGGCAATTTATTTTGTTAGTTGCTCCGAGCAATAACTTTAAATATCATTTTATTAAATGCATCTTTCATATGACATTAATTAGCGATCAACTTTTAGAATATCTCAGACAGTTGTTTCAATAGCTGTATTTAATGTTGTACTTTAAATCTTTAGTTTTAAATGTGTTTTGAAACCTCTCTTTTAAAATAATTGTTAACAACTTAACACGCACTTTTAAACATACCCTACTTAAGCATCTTTAATTGTTTGTAGCATATATAAGAGCCATCTTAAAAGTACAATTCATTATGACTGTAACAATTCATACGCCAGTTTGCATGTGTGTAGGTTTATTTAATATAACTGTTCTTTAAAACAATTAGTTCCTTATAAAATGATACAGTCAAACAAGGTTACAAATGTAGTGACATATTAAATGAGCGGCTGTGGTGTTGTCGAGAAGTGTGGGTGTGATTGTTTCGCAGTGTTGTTCCCCCATGTCTGACTTGAGTCTAAAAACATGATCTGGAATCTTTTGGTTTCGAAATGAAAAGAAAAGCTCAAGGAAATAGGTTCGAGAGATGTTAAAATAAGCTCTAAATTTTCATCACAATCGGCCTAATTTGAATATGGTTTAATCTCCTAAACAGAAAGTACAATACATTGTACAGTCTTACTAAGAAATTCAAGGTTGTTTGTATGCATTTTATTTTAATTTGCAAACAATTACCACATGTACATGTATTATAATAATGATTGTTGTACTTTTAACGCTAGACCTGCACCAGTATATGACCTGTCGGACCAAAAGTGGCCTATAACACCGGTAAAGAGCTGTGTCACCCTGCACATTTTTTTGCAGTCTGACCACTGTTGGTAGCTCACTTTTCGTGTTTTGATTTTGAACTCATTTAACTTTGAATGGACTAGAAGGGAAAATTCAAAAGACGAATTCTGCAGTTAAACGTTTTTTTAAATTTATAATACATAAAAAGTCGCAAATTTCATATGAGATAGTTAACTAAATATATTTTTGTTCACTATATGTACATTTTATCATCGGAAGAACAATGCATCATAATATGAACATTTAATTTTGTGGGATACATTTATAAAAATTAAAATTTAATAAACAATAAATGTCAATCATGTATTTATAGCCCTCCCACAATCAGAAAATAGAAATATATTGAATAAGGGATTGCTTGAATGCGGATTTTTTTTGTAGATTGTTCTGTTTTTTGCTGTTTAAGAATGCATGAATTAAAATTTTTGATTGATGTATATTATGTTTGGCTAGACGTTACCGAGGATAATATTATTAAAATAGTTTTTAATAACTAGCATTCATCATTTTCGTTATATCTTGACTAATTATGCAAAAACAAGTTTGCTGGTATCTTACCGCAGATAGTAGTTAAGTTTTATAGCAATTCTATTTAATGTCAATGAAATTAAATAAATAAAATGTACTCTTTATTGTATTGTTTTGTTTTTTATTTATTAACCTATCTACCCTAGTTTGGGCATGTTCTAGACAAGTATGGCGCCCCTTGTAGCTGATGGGTTGGCTTTAATGGTTGAGGCATAAGAACTGCAGTCACCGTTTATCCCTGCGTGATCATTAGAGGCGAGTAAATGGGATCTAAAAACTAGAGTAAATGCATTTCTTAGCTCCAGCAGGTATGTTGGTTTTGACCACTGGTATTGCTTTGAAGTTTGTAACACACGAGGTAAGCCAAAATCATCTTTCCTGTTTTGGCGTCAAATGACCTGTACTGTGTTGGTACACCGTAAAACCAAACAAACAAGCATAGATTCATCGTCAGAATTGATGAATTAAAAAAAATAATCAAAAGCATCAACCTGGTAATCATTTCTACCGTTGATCCAATTGGAACTATTTTTAAAAACTGAGATATAATATAACTTGTTAGAATAGGTAAACCTACTCACATTCTTGCACTCTCGCATATATACATACATGTTGCGCTTTTTACTTTTTATTAACTTTATAAAACCACCTTCAATAAATGAGTCAAATGTGGTCATTTTATTTGCATCCGACGAGGAACTGATTGGCAGCTTGCAGTCCCGGAAATAAACTTATAAATAGCAACCAATCAGGTAATTAAATTTTAAGGACGTGAATGTCTGTAGCTCACAAGGCAGTCCGCAAAAAGACTTTCCGTTTGGTTTTGAACTCTCTTTTTTCAATTTTGATGTTCATTTCCAATAAATGAAGCAGAAAAAGGTTATCTAAAATTACTGTATTTTGAGATATTATACTGTTTGATGTATGAAAACTTCAGGAAATTAAAGAATTGTGTGCTGTTTTTTTTACTATTCAAAGATCAGGGAAAAAATAACCGAACAATGTCGGTTATTACCGGAAAGTGTAATAAACTATATAACAGTGTTGGTGTCAAGTGAGCGACGACAAAAACCGCATTCATAAATGAGTAATCTACTTAAGATATATAGTTATGAAAATACATATAAAAACTAACTATATATCAAAACAATACACTTGACGGCTGCAAATAAAGAAACTATTAATAATACGGCCATGACCGCCTTAAAGTAAGAAAGTATTTACGTCAAAGTGAACGACCACCCCCGCTTACTGTACATTCACACAAAACCTGCGGTCCGTTTGTCATCTTCATCAACAAAGTGAGATAGTCAGCTGTTGAAGCATGTAAAAAATCTCTTACATGCCTTACAACTTGTTTAAAGAATGTTAAAATATTTGTCAGTCGGCATATCGCATGCCAATTAAAAATTAGTGTTTTGTTGTTTTTTTTTATCAACACTTGTGTTTCATAGTTTACAGATTTCTTTTCCGTGTTTTCTTATGTTGTTTTTATATACTGTAGACTATAATTATCATGTGCAAACGTTTCACGATAGTTCTTTGTTCCGAAAAGATTGTTCTGGAACGTCCCTTTGTCGGACAATATGCAAAACGCGAATTTTCGTTTTGAAATGTCACTAGACAACAAAAGAAACTGTTAAATATTAGCGCTATCAATTTATTATTAAAGCTTAATTAAATGAGAGTAGGTTTGAAATTTATGTAATTTCCGAGAGGTTTAAAACAAGTTGATGAAATTGTTTTCAGCATTTTATAGAGGTTTTCAATCACCATAGAACGTTTAATTTACGCATTTCAGATGTTTATGGCATGCTTTTGTGGTACGCCAAACGCCAAACTGACGAGCAATGACACCGGTGGTGTTGACGATGGAACACAACGCCGAGGGCATGCGATTTTTCACTTCTTTTTTTTCACTGTCTTTAGTGAATGCTTTCAGCATGCCGCATCTTGACTGTGAGTAATCATTACTCATGGTCACAAAAAGCTTTATTTTCATATATATATCTTTGTATTTCAAACGATGAAAGAATATAAACACATTTGGTTTGTTTCATGCGCATTTTACTTAACTTAAAGTCCTTTCATATGACACTGTGTGTTATTACGCATTTGATTTTGCAGGAAGACGGACAAAACCCCACCAGTTAAAACCCCACCACTCAAAATTTTATAGAGTGGACATAACCCCATCACTAAATTTTATAGAGTGGACAAAACCCCACCACTAAATTTTACAGAGTGGACAAAACCCCACCACTCCAGTTTTATAGAGTGGACAAAAAAAACCCACACTTACCAATTATTGAGCAAGATTTGATGAATTAAAATATATATAATTATATATACATTTTTTTCATATTTAATTTTTTAATTTCAATATAACATTTGTGTAATATAAGAATGAATAATTTTATTAACAATACATGTACATCTTGCATGTGCAATATGCAAAAAAGGTGTTACAAACTGTACTCAAACAACTTAATCCAAATCCCTAAAGAACAAAACATGATAATTATAGCACATAACATTTATTTCAATAGCAATATAATACAATGAATGAGATTATACAAACAATTTACAAACTGTTAAATCAACATCAAATAGTAGTCATTTATTTGAGACTATGCCACATTTATGACCTTGAATTATCCATTATTATTAGTTTCTTCAAATTAATTTCTTCATTTTATTTATATAAAAAATAAACTACTTACTATTAATCAAGAATATGGCACATTTTCATCAATTAATGATTAAAAATAGCACATTTTGTATAGCACATTTCTAGTTTATTCAGTTGAGTCTATTTTCCTTCATTGTACTTAGTTTAAGCGGATACAGTGGCCGATAGCCTGAAGAAACTCTGGTACAGTATTTTCCTTATTGATGAGTTGTTCAC
Source organism: Ruditapes philippinarum (assembly GCF_026571515.1). Lineage (NCBI taxonomy): Eukaryota > Metazoa > Mollusca > Bivalvia > Venerida > Veneridae > Ruditapes > Ruditapes philippinarum. Next base: position 399,301 of record NW_026856260.1, on the reverse strand, counting down.
ACATTCTTTTGAGTTTCTGCTGATGCACAATTGTTTGTTTTTTAACATGTTTACAAGAAAGTTTTGTCCACTCTATAAAACTGAAGTGGTGGGGTTTTGTCCACTCTATAAAATTTTGAGTGGTGGGGTTTTAACTGGTGGGGTTTTGTCCTACATTCGATTTTGCATGTCTTTGATTTCGAAACATGGCTAGACAGAAGATCTATTTTTGGTCAACAGTTGAATACTGTCTTTGATTTTCTTACGGCATTATTACAAAATACGCAAAAAAATATAATAAAACTGCGCACAAATGTTGCACGGTTTGAAGGTGCATAATCGTTCCAACATTTCAATGTCCCGGTCTGTAAATTATGCTGTATTGAAGGTTTTGTTTGTTTTGTTTTGGTAATGTTTAAAAGACGCCGATGGTGTAGTCATATAGCGACTTTCCAGCTTTATCCTCAGTTGCCCCTCCGTGAATTATTTTAGTCACATACGGGTACCCTGAGTAGAACGCTAACTGGATAGCTCCCTAACACAAGAATCTTGATATTATCACATTCGGTAAACGCAATTGCATGCTTCCTCCCTGTGCTCGCAAGTAGTGATACATGTTGAATTAAGTTAACTTGCAATACATCATAAAGTGACCGGAAGTAATAGGTGTTTTTGTTCGCAATAAACCCAACAAGTTGAATAAATAGCTCACATCATAACAAGAACACTAAAGTGCACCCTGCAAACAGATATGTCAGTCATTGATTTAAGGGACAAGTAAAGTTATACGAAATGTATTGAATTAGTTGATTTTTTATATAAATTGTTTTTGCATAATCTACTTATTTTCAATGTAGTGAGATATCTATCGGTAAAAACAACGTTGCCTCTTGCATGATAACTATTAAATACACAGCATCCATTGGCTCAATTAAAACATTATCTCATTTTCTAAAGAAAAAAAATAAAATCAATCAATCAATCAATTAATCAATCGATCAATCATTTTTTCAATTCAACATATGAAAACGTGTCCAAATAATACATTTTATATTATTTTAAAAGTTTTAAAAGACAAAGCTTCCTTATTTAAGTTTTGTTTCTGTGCTTAAGAAAGGCGTACCAAAAATAAACTGTCGGAAGTTAGTGATTAATACTGAAACAAATTAATTTGAAGTGCGTATGATTTTGAAATAAATAAAATTCGGATGTAAAAGTACATTCTAACTCCCACAGTTGTAAATAACTTAATATTGCATTTTTTGTACATGCATGGCTATTATTTGCTGAAAAAATTAAATTTGGTTGCGCGACTTTTATTTTTTTTATTAGGATTTACGGGATGAGAGTGTATTTGCTTTATATTGTTTGTTTGTTCGTCTGTCTGTCTGTCTGTCTGTCCGTTGGTTGGTTGGTTAGTTGGTTGTTTGGCTGGCTGGTTGGTTGGTTGTATAATACAAATATTTCTATGTATTGTGCTGTTTCTATTTATTATATAATTATTATTTTTTGTTTGTTATGTAGATCTAAAGCGATTTTTTTTACAATTTATAGAAATATATGAAACTGATATCGCTAATTTTATAAATATTTTAGAATTTCTAAAACCCACATTTTCTTTTATTATGTAACCATTAAGCCAATAGACCATTTGGGGAGGACCCTAGTTAGATAATGTTGGTGTAACTTTTGGTCCAACTCTTTTTTGCATGTAAATTATATCTATGCTTAAAACAATGATGTTAATTTGCTTTATATATAATATTCATTTGTACAAATATACAATTAAATGTTATCAAACTAAATTACACAAACGCGTTATTATCATAATTTGACCGCTGAGTATCAACAAGACATTAAACTAAACATTGCCTATCAATGTATCAAAATAATCACATTTATGTTACTAAAAATGTTTTTTGTTTCTTTATTTTTACCACTTTTACCTTGAGATGTTAGCGGTAATGCATCAGAATGGTAACTGAAAAACACAACATTTTTCGTCAGGTTTATATACAAATCTATTATTAGATTACCATAAACTAATGAGGCGTGCACATTGCCCAATTAATGTAATAAATTTCTACTAACAGCGGGCATATTTATCACTATTGATATACTTATATTTTACATTAATGTTTCCTGTTGTTTTTATTCTGCTGGAAAAAAACCTATGCACTTCTGCCACTGTGAGAGGAAACATGCATAAATCAGCGGCGTTCGCACGGGCGCTTGGATGAGTCACGCGCCACTATAAAAATTGTGATATTGCATACTTTTCTGGTGAATTCACAGAAATGATATCTGTTGCTATTGTCATAAGGATAATTATGGTTTTGATACCCACGGCCGAACCATTAACATTCATACATGTGATGTTACATGTTTATCAACCGTGGGTATCCGACGATGAGCCCCATGTTAAATATGCCAAATGGACATCTTGAATATCGAGAATAAGTATTTAAATAATAATAATAATAATAATTATAATAATAATAATAATAATAATAATTATAATACAGTGGATCATAACTTTCAGTGTAAATTTTTACTGGATAAAAAAAAATCTTTTACCAATTTTAGAATCCAAAACATTTTATATCTATGTAACAATAGCATAGGAAATCGTTTTTTTTTTTTGCTGATATTTAATAGATGTTTTAGTCAATTATGATATGATACAATTGTATTGTATTTTATTTTCAGGCCTAAAGTTTATATACAAACATTCGGAAAATGCTTGCGAAATGCATTTGTTTTGACCAGTTAGTTTTTGAAGGTCAATTGTACTGCAGTTTTCTTCTCTCCCTTAATCATTTTTTTTTTTTGCAATAGAATCTACTATTAACCAAATACCCGTTAAATAATACATTGTTTAGTTTAAGCTATGTACTCTAATATCCAATGTATGACGCAACTTTAATACTATTTTTATAATTTCAAATTGCAAAAAAGTATTATTTTGACATTGTAGTCCCTGCTTCGATAATTTAAACACAAAACTATCTGGATCGAGTTTATCAAATTTTATATCATATAAAAGGCTGGAGACGATAAACAAACTTCTTGTAATCGGACAGTTATTAATTGTTTAGTCTTTTAAATGATATTTGATACCGTGTTTATATTGTTGTGAAAATAAACAAATCAGATCTAAAAATTATTTGACAAATGTGATTGCTAATATAGATGGTTCACGCTCGATTTGTAAAGTTTGTCTATCAAATACCTATATATTAGTACTAAAATACTAATACAAAAACGTTATTTTAGCAAGCCATTTCCAAGGCGAAAGAAAAATTCAATAATATGTTAAACTTTACAGATTTCATCATTTCCATCACCACCATCATCATCATCAACAACAGCAACAACAACAAGAACAACATTAGCATCATCGTTATAATTATTGTAATCATCATTATCATCATCATTATTATCATCATCGTCACACTTTTCATCATTATGTTTTCTACGAATTTTAGTGATTTTGTAGTAGTAGTGCAATTTATTTGTATTCTCTAAACCTAATTCTTGAAATTGCCTACCACAACGAGGAAATGAGATCGAACATCCGATATTCCGCACTCGAAACGCTGCAATATGTATGCATTTAAAAATCATAATACCTAATCAAAGGCAATAGGTGCAAAAATATTCAAGATGTAAAAGTACATTTTATGTTTTTTCATGTTATTTACATAAACAAAAGTATTTCTCATGCCTACAACCAAATAGTTGTTGCTAGTGAACTTTTCTTCGAATGTAGATCTATGCCATTTTCCAAACGCTAAGCGACAAATACAACGCCGTAAGCAAATAAAATAAGTTCTTCAATAAACGCCGTCCTTGAAAATATAAAAAGGTACGTATATATCATGCTTTAAAGTGTGTATTTAAAGAATAAATCTGAATGGAAAATAGATTTAACATAAATAGATATACTCGGTCAAAGTAAAGTACCTTATAACCCAAATAATCGGAGGCAATTTGATCCCGGTACTTCGTCTTTTACATGCTTCCAGATCTATCAAATTGTTTTGTATTTAATGGCAAATTATGGAACCGTTCACGATAATCGCAGCCAACGCCCTTTGATCAAAATTCAAAAACTCTCAAATGATTTCTGACAACTTAATAGCTATTTTAAAACACTTTCGTTTTATGCAGGCAGATCAGGCTAAATGACAATCGAAATAGTGTAGAATGACAGTTTTTGCCATTCGTCATTGTGTTAGATTTCTTGTGTTATCATTTTTCTTTTCTGTTCAATACAAAAAAAAATGAACATTAACAATTTTCATATTAGATTTGCTCGTTACATTAATATATCAACGAGAAATTTTGTAAGGAGTTAAACTTCGGTCCAGATAATTTTATTCTATATGATTATAATATTTTGTAAACAACGATCCCAATTTAGAAATTGTCCTTTACATAAACTGTCATTCAAATTGAAAAGTTATTACTTAACAGAATGTTCCGTTTAAAGAGGCACACTGCAGCATTCAAAATTTCTTGAAAATATATACCTTTTTTTATCTTCCAATAGCAAATGGGCGGTACGGAGATTTATAAATAAGACCAAAAATATGTAAAAAATAAGTGCCAAAGAATTTCTCAAAATAAAAAATACATGTAAAAATAAGTAAAAAAAACAAGGTCAGATGACTATTTTTAGATTCCTGTCTCCGTGCAGGCTTGCAAACACAACAAAAAAGCACTCCTAAGTTCGATCCCCTGTGAGGCGACGCTCTAACTCTATGACTATTTGCTACATTCAAAGGTAGTCTCCGCAGACGATTTAAGATTAAGCACGTGAAGAAGTTATTATTATCAAGGTGACGAATGAAAATAATGAGTGTTAAAGAATGGACTACAGGTTTGATAACTCAAAATAAAAAGAGCGCTTTTATCAAAATTGATCATACACTGTATATTACAGTAAATTCTCTCTATTAAGACCACTAACGGGACTGACTCAAAGTGGTCTTAACAGTGAACTGGTCTTAATAGTGAATAAGTCACTTTAACAGCTGACGAAGTCCAACTTAACTTAATGTATACCTTTTTTTCTTTTTTTATATATATCTTATTCTTGTACATGTACATGTAAGAACGTTCAAATACCATTGTACGAGTTTGCCGATAAGCCTTAATTACATGTAGGCAAGTTATAAATATCTATAGACAAGAAGAACATAAATTCATGGATAGCTCGTAGATAGATAGCTTGTAATTTCTTATAGATAAAAATGCTATCTTTTCTGCTACCCTTAAATTTACAGTGAGTTTCATTTAACATTTTATTATTATTATTTTATTCATTTCTTTTTTTTATTTTTGAAGGAGGGTATAAGTAGCACCGACTATTGTTTGAGGTAATATGACAGCATAGGAACTTCTACCAGAAGACGTAGATATCAGTTGCCTGTGCATGCATTGCTGTAGCTACATCCGGTCACCTGAAAACGATACTTCATTTACAAAAAATAATGCAACGTCCATGGGAGGGTACAAAACAAATGCAGTGAGGAAAACGTGTGCGCTTGGGCAATAAATATCTGCGGCTATGCACCTTTAATAAACGAGACACTTTCAATCGAGAACGTAGACTTTTAAATACTTGAGCAAGTATCCTTTACATATTAATATACGATAATTACAAATTAATAATACGGAAACTTAATCTTTGATGAATGTTAAGATAATTTAAAATATACTTAAACATACAGGTATCAAATACCTTTAAATACAACGCTTGTCGATCGTGATTGATATAGAAAGGTGAGAAGCTGATAAAAAGGAACTGTAATATAAGTATGTCACTGAAACCCACCAAAAATGTGCTTGTTATCTGTGACGAAGCACTTTATATCTGCTTAAAGGCACATTATACCCCAGAAATCAATCCATCTTTTCAATTCTTTAGAAATGTCAGACAGGTGTTTTTTATAATGGATTTAGAGAATGTTAAACAAAAGGAAAAAGTAGCGTTGAACATGCGGTAATGTGTTATAAATGTGGTAAAATGTAAACAAAGTTGTATTTTGACTTCCATACAGAATACTAATTCACTATATTATTATACTAATTGCCAATAAAACAAAAGGAGCAAAGATGGTTCAATTATATGGCAAATGAATATTTTTGGGATATCAAAACAAGGCACACAAAAAAAGAGAAATAAATACGGTATATTTTTCTGAGCATAATGGGCCTTTAATATCTGAAATAGACTTGTCCAGCTTAAAGGCACATCATGCCTCAATATAAATAAATTTATACTTCTTTAGAAAGGTCAAACATGAATTTTCTGTTGTCTGAAAAAGGAGCGACAAAATCGTGAAATAATTTGTCACAAAAGTAACAATATTTGACTTCCATACAAAAAACTAATTTACTATAATTGTACTTATTGCCAAAAGGCAACAGATGAAAAAAATATTATTCAGGTGAGAGGCCAATGAGTAATATTTTGTATACTATAAAAGTACACCAAAATTAAAAAGCTTTTGAGAAATAAAAATTAAAAAAACATTTCTGAGGCATAAGGGGCCTAATCTGTCCAAAACCATTCATCGTTTTAGGGAAAAATTCAAAATAAGCAGTGACTGAATAACGAACCAGTGCAGACCATGATCAGACAGTACAAATGTGTCGTCTGATGTTGGCCTGCACTACTCACACCAGTAAAACAGTTGTGGGTTGAGACACACAAACTTTTCAGCGGGATGTTATAAAACATGCATACAGCAAAATAAATTTCATAGCTGAATAATACATTGTAAGGTATACATGAGACTCGAGTTCCTCACTTTGTTAAAGCGACTTTACCTTTGATATATAATTACTTGAGTTGATGAATAAACTTATAGGAACATACTAATCGTATTTAAAACAAAGTTGTTTTGAAAATAATGCAAGCTCACTACACAGACCCTTTATGGGTTTTTTTCAGTTTCTCTATATGTGTGGAGTTAGAAATAATGTCATTGAATTGCCCTTAAACAGCGGGTGTATCATAATTTGCATTGTTTAATCACAAAACCTTACTACAACATATTCTCTCTTTGATTAAGAAACAATGTCGTTTAATTGGCCTACCAAAACTATCATAATTCACAATTGCACTGGTCCGCGTCTCAACCGTTGTTTGACACATTAGCACTGGGGCATATTGATATATACGTTTCAATATATCTATTTCTATCCCTGGCGTTGACACTAACAGGCAATTTTTCATCCAATGTTTTAATAAACAACCCTTAGAGCATTCTAACCGGTGCAGCTGTCATTAAGACATGATCTAGCCGACAAAAGAAATTAAATTAATAAAAAAGGTAACTTTGTTATTCATATTAAAAACACAAGTATGCAGCAACCGCGGTTTTAAAGCCAAGTACTCCCCCAATCGTAAACATTCAAGGCTGTGGGCTATATAAAAGTACTTTTATATATTTGTAAACATATTTTGTTTGTCTTGTTTAATGATTTTCAGTTGTTTTTTATCTTCCGTATAATTATTATGACGCAATTTTCGAATTAGCAGTATTACTAAAGGATTGTTTGGTGAGATAAGTGGAGGATTGTGGCGACATATAAAAATCCAACAAAGCGATTTCATTAGTAGACGTTTCCCTCATTTTCTAGAATATTTACAAAACAATACCTACTAAGTAACTCTCTTTAGAAAAAAATGTAAAGCGAATAAGCATTTATATTATCACTGGCTTTTTTTTTATCACATAAAAAATTATACATGTATATACCACTGGCTATATTTTTTTATTACGTTAAAAACATTGGATGCTAGGCGGTACTTAATACATATTGAGACAGATCTGAAACTTCGTGAAAAACGTGCTCGATAAATAACAGCTTTGAAATGTACTTTGAAAACTACACCTAGCTGGTATAAGTGTGACCTGTTTCAAAATAAAAAAAAGAGTCTTTTTTATTTATGGATACCACGGTTTATTTTTTTATGTCCACACGTCTCAGTAATGCATATTGTATATATAATATCAGGAGTCCCTCAGTCTGAAAAAGGTGTAACCTTGGTAAAAATGGCGTTTGCGACATTATGAACCTTAAAATAGGCTTTTACCGTCTTAAAACGCATTATCACCCTCACATTAGGAACTGTATAAAGTTTAAGTAGCACGAAAAATGCATTTACATGGCAAGAAAACGACACTTTCTACGTCAACCATCTTAGCGTTCTGTACAGAATAAATGTATTATGTTGCCACGTCAAACTTGTGATCGTTATGGTCCAAGATGTAATTGTTATGGACATTAAGGATGGACATGATTGGCATGTGGATGTTGTCCGTCTCACATTTGTTGGTGATTTATATATTTAAAAGCATATGAACGTGTTTGCAGACGATTTTACTGTATACCGTAAAAAAAACTTTAAAAAAGTATTATAAGGTCAAGAAGAAAACGCAACTAAGTTTACTTCTGTTCAATGCTATATATTTCAGTGATTCAGTTAATCATACGTTATCTTTGCTGTAAAACATCTTTTGGCCTTTTTATATCTTTCATGATTTCATGAGCCCAAAGCAAAATATGTGCAACAAAGTAAAGAAAATTATCTATCAAAAGCTCAGAAAAGGTCATTGAAACGTGTTTTCTCATGGTGGGCAAGTGTAAAAAATGTCGGCGTTCAGATCTAAAACAAAGGTCCGTCAAAATTGTGTCCGGAAGACCTTCATCATTGTAAGGCATAATAAATTAATTTCCGTTGCAATAAAACGTCCGCTAAATGGTAAACTACATAATCAGTACAAATTAGTTTGGTCATTTGGATGTCCACCTTTGATATATGTCAGGCAAGGTGTAATACCTCTCGAGCCGCGCGCAATTACTGTCATTGGTGTCACGTGAGCGGGCAGTTGTCGTCTGTCAAAACATCAGCAGCATCTTTGTACCACCGAAATTGAACAGCAGACGACAAAAGCACCAAGATGACCAGTTTACTTAAAATACATATCTCAGTGTAAGATCAGCGGCATTTTAAGAATCCATGTCCTTAGCAAAGATCAATCAGTTTTAGGACCACTCCAATAAGGTTGATTAAAATTCATGCGAATGACTTTTGTCCCATAAGTGAACGCTAAAAGAACAAAGTTGCTTTATGATAAATTAACATATAGTGGTATACAAACGAAATTACAAAAAATAATGCTGAGAACAATGAAACATTAAAGCCAGCCATTCAATGTTTTCCCTCTAAACTCCGTTTCAAATTCATAATTTAGTAGAGTATTTTGGAAACTCGGAATAAAAGAGACCATATCAATAAGGCCACTCCACAAAGATATTAAAATATTTTAGTTACAGCAAAAAAAAGGTGTTTCTCGTTCGTAACAACCGTAAACATTCTTCATATTTTGAACATTAAGTGATCTCGCTGACAAAATCATTCATATTTTATACTCAAGGTTGATTTAGAAGAAAATCTCGTGATGAAAAGAGGACGTTGCTGCGCTGTGACCTTTAATATAGTCGTTTCCCAGTCATTCAAACTCTGTGCCTATGCTTTAAATGAACATTTGATATGCTTTGCAAATTGTAATAAAATACAATAGTCCCCAATAGATAACGGTTTATTGGACAAAATGACAAAAATCTAAAGCACTTGCCGGAAAATACTGCACTGTGATCAGGTGAGATGTGAATTTATTTAAAATTCTCAAAGATGTAGTGGTTTGCACCGCGCATCATGTTTCAGCGCGCGTGTTCAATGAGGGTGATTTGTCCTCTATGTGCATCCGCAGACGAACTATCTTTGACATTAATTCGGTACTTTGGACTGATAAGAAAATGTAAATATATAAAAGTCATCGGTAATATATATTTAATGCATGCAGATAGGTGCAATTTAAATTAGACACTACAATAGCGTTAACTTTCAAGCTAACAGCTAAGCTGATAAAGACAGGCACGAGGTAGATCATCTTGTGCATTATTTCAGACAGCATGCAACCTAATAGAACCACATATCTCCGCAAGCAACCTGGAAAGTCTATGGAACACGAAGTAGAGGTGACTTATAAGTCTTGCCAAGCAATGGTCAAAAGAAATTTTGAAGAAAAAAAAAATCGGAAAAAAAATCATTAATATGTATACCCCTAAAAATAACTAGAGGATGCTTTTGTAAAAAAGCGCATGTCTCCCCCACTGCACTGTGACCTTTGACCTACTGACCCCAAAAACAATAGGGATCATCTGCTCTATAAGACCAATCATCCTATGAAGTTTGAGGGCTGTAGGTCAAAAGGAACTCTAGTTATCATCCGGAAACGAGAAATTGACCAACGGTCACTGTGACCTTGACCTTTGACCTACTGACCCCAAAAACAATAGGGATCATCTGCTCTATAAGACCAATCATCCTATGAAGTTTGAGGGCTGTAGGTCAAAAGGAACTCTAGTTATCATCCGGAAACGAGAAATTGACCAACGGTCACTGTGACCTTGACCTTTGAACTACTGACACCAAAAACAATAGGGATCATCTGCTCAATAAGACCAATCATCCTATGAAGTTTGAGGTCTGTAGGTCTAAAGGAACTCTAGTTATCATCCGGAAACGAGAAATTGACCAACGGTCAGTGTGACCTTGACCTTTGACCTACTGACCCAAAAACAATAGGGATCATCAGCTCTATAAGACCAATCATCCTATGAAGTTTGAGGGCTGTAGGTCAAAAGGAACTCTAGTTATTATCCGGAAACGAGAAATTTGACCAACGGTCACTGTGACCTTGACCTTTGACCTACTGACCCCAAAAACAATAGGGATCATCTGCTCTAATTAAGACCAATCATCCTATGAAGTTTGAGGGCTGTAGGTCAAAAGGAACTCTAGTTATCATCCGGAAACAGAGAATTGACCAACGGTCACTGTGACCTTGACCTTTGAACTACTGACCCCAAAAACAATAGGGATCATCAGCTCTATAAGACCAATCATCTATGAAGTTTGAGGGTTGTAGGTCAAAAGGAACTCTAGTTATCATCCGGAAACGAGAAATTGACCAACGGTCGCTGTGACCTTGACCTTTGAACTACTGACCCCAAAAACAATAGGGATCATCTGCTCAATAAGACCAATCATCCTATGAAGTTTGAGGTCTGTAGGTCTAAAGGAACTCTAGTTATCATCCGGAAACGAGAAATTGACCAACGGTCAGTGTGACCTTGACCTTTGACCTACTGACCCCAAAAACAATAGGGATCATCAGCTCTATAAGACCAATCATCCTATGAAGTTTGAGGGCTGTAGGTCAAAAGGAACTCTAGTTATCGTCCGGAAACGAAGAATGGACGGACGGACGGACTGACGGACGGACTGACGGACTGACGGACGGACAGGGCAAAAACAATATGTCTCCCCCCGAGGTGGGGGAGACATAATTAACAGCACAGCCGATGATCATACTGTATACAAATAAGAACAAAACACTAGTAGAAGAATATTTTATTACAAAGAATAAAGTTAAACATCAAAATTGATTGTCAAAAAAAAAAGAAGAAAAAACAAAACAAAATGGACGGAACATTGAGACAGAATACTATCACAAATATTTATCAGATCACAAAATAATCTATATAACAGAAGCTCCATTAACTTTTTTATTCCAAAAGTTTACCACCACGTTCATCTTGACTTTCTTTACTGTGGTCTGCTAAATTATTAGTTTGTTCTAAACTGATATTCGTGTTCATAATAAATCTATGACACAAATGTATGAAGGCCATTCAGTATAATCATCAAAGAAATATACTTGTACCAGTTTGTCATGTATATCAAACATACAAAATGATTTCAGAGAATTTTTCAAATGCAAGTGGTACACATTTTTAACAAGAACTCTTTTTTTATAAAACAATTTAGTGTATATGCTTTAAAAAAAACTCCATAGGTCACGCTTTTGTAAAATCCACAGGCCACAACTATGTAAAAATTGCAATTATATGCAAAGCTTATGTGCTGCATAACATTTTCATTCAATATAGATCAAACGAGAAGTAAAATCAAAACTTGAGTACTATTAATAGTCACAAATTGTCATTAAATTAAGTAAGTTACTACGATTCATTTACATAATTGAGCCGTGTCACTATAAAACCAACATAATGGGTCCACGCAGTCTGATCAGGATCCATGCTGTTCGTTTACCAACTCTTTTACTAGTAGAGAAACTGATGGCAAACAGGATGGATCCTGATCAGACTGCGCGGATGCGCAGGCTTGTCTGAATCCATGCAAGTCGCAAACCCATTATGTTGGTTTTGTCGTGACACGGCTCATATTAATCTAAAACTTAGTAAAAGACTACAACTTATTTACATGTATTAATAGTCTTGAAACTTAGTAAGTGCATGGCCACAAATTATATACTTATTAATCAATAACTTAGTAAAAGGTCACAACTTATTTTCAAGTATTTTTATTTTTGATGGTTTATGATCACAAATTATTTACTTATTTTCCTCAAATTTTGTAAGCTGAGCATAACTGAGCCCTTCTAATAGCCAACCAAGCTTTTAATAGTTCAGAAAATTGTCCAGAACTCATAACAGTAAACAGGCGACCTTTAATACTTATAACTGACCTATGTTGTCAATAGTCAAGCAGCAAGCCTATAGAATATAACAAGATTTTTTTTAAAACCAAAAATTGAAGTATTTTCTGAATACAACAGTCTTTGAAAAATGTACATACATGTACAATGTAGTAACTTCAATGTACACTTAAAATACACTGATAAATCATAATTTATAGAGTTGATTTATAAGCCAAAGCAATTATACATTCTTTCATGAGCAAGATAAAAATTTCATGAAAAGTATTAAGAATGTAAATTACCAAAGTTATCAATAGCGTTGATGAGATGTAGAATATATAATTTACATGAAGTTATTAGATGTTTGACACATGATTGAGTTCAACTTATAATAGGTGAGTTACACTATGGTTGAGTTACCTGATGCTCATTAACTAGTGAAATTTACCATATAATACAACTATGTTACATCTTTCAACTATGAAATGTTCGAAATGAAGTTCAATTTGTCGGACGAGTCAATAAAAATGTTATAAATGTTGTTAAATCATGCACATTTTGATTGAAAAATGACTACAAAAATTGTTAAAAAAATTAGCAAATAAAGGGCAATTTATCTCAAATGTTGTAATTATAAAGACTAAAGAAAAAAAGAAAAGAAAAGAGCATAAACTACATAAATAACAAGAAAAGAAGCTAAAGATTTACAAATACAAGAAAGACAACAATAATAATGAAATGGAATGTACAGATTAAATTTGCATAAAAATTAACATAGATGATGGTTTATAATATAATATGCATAGTTTTCTCACTGACCAGCAGTTTGGTATGAATAAATAAATGCAGTAAAATAATGTAACAATCTCTTATAATATTATCTTATATTGCTTTTCATGTTGTCTGCGTAATAACTATTATGCAGTTGCAAAAATAGTTATCTTTAATGAAATAACCATAGTATTCATGTATATTGTCACCTTACTGCAGTAACAGGTTAACTCCTATTCAATTTAATAGGAGTTAACCTGCTACTGTACCAAGGTAAAGATGATATAACAAATTAAACATAAAACACCAAACACACAAAGTGTTACTTGCAAGCAGCAGTTCTGACCTATCTATGCCAACAGTACAGAGCCAGGACAAACCAAACATCCCAGTATTCGGACAAGACTTGGGCATTCAATTTCAAAACATTCTGATATTGCAATCTCCTTATTTTGCAAATTACAAAACTAAATCTGAAAATATCCATAACAAAAATAACAGCAAGGTCAAGGTCAAATGTCTACTTGCAAGTGTGCTTGTTTTCTGTTTTGTTCTTTTTATTGTTTTCTTTTTCCAGATGGCACAAGAATAAATTATGTTTTTCGCTTTATATATACAAATGTAATTCATAACATCTCCAAACTCTTAAAATTATTCACCAACAGCTCAATGAACATGTAATGAGTCAAATCTGTTCATTCAACTTTTTCATACAATATGTAGACTGAAAAAATCACGTTACAACATACAAAATTGAAATTGAGGCAATAACCTTTCCACTCATTTAACATTCTTCAATAAGAAGGATAAAAAAAAAATACACACGAAATAAGGCATTGACCGTTTAAAGTAGCACAAAATGCTACTGTTGACAAAAATTATGCAAATTTTGAATACAAGGATATTATGAAAACATAAACATCCCTATTAATCTATGTTAATTACGAAAAGCAAAAGGTTACTGTTGTATGTAAAAACGTCATGCGTAACTGCCGACATTCAATAAGTGTAAAAAAGGCAACAAAAAATTTCTAATTTGAAATAGGACACATTGCTCCAAGTTGACAAGACAATCTGGTTATAATCAAACTCTAAAGTGAAGTCACAATGATGGCAAGATTTTCGTCTTTGAAATTCATATGACAGAAAAAAATTGTGTTTTACGCCTGTTTATTACATCTAAATGTATATTAATAGTATAATTTTTTATCCGTTTTTTTGTCAGCTTCTTGTAAATTTTTCTTTAGAAATGTTCAGTTTCAATAATCCAGCTCTCTGGCTCCTGAAGGTAAGAATGTATGAATGCCAAGATTGTCTCCCTTGTAAACTCTTCATTCTTTTTCCTCCTCCTTGTTGTTGGTGGGTAGAGGGCCGCATGTTTGTGGTCGTTCTTGTTCACTATCACCAGACGTGGGAATTCAAACAGTGACAATGGATCCAGCTCATCTGATTCAACTGTAAAATAGAAAATTATAATTGATATATTTTTATAAAACTGCAGGAAAACAGTTCCATTACTATCTTTAACCATGGTTCTATTCCATTAGACTGTGAACTATGTGGGCACAAGAGAGACATAACACTTTATTTGATCTGAGGTCAAAGAACTGGAAAAAATAGATTCGAACAAATATATTCAAAATTACATGCCCTTTGTTTTTAATAGACAGTGTTACTTATAGATGGTAAAAGATTTGGTCAGTGGTACAGAACCAAAGAACAATGGTTCACTGTGAGCTTACCACTGGTAAGTAAATGGTTGAAAACATAATTATAGAGCCCTCATGAAGAAGAAGAAGAAGAAGAAGAAGAAGAAGAAAAAAAGAAGTTAATCTCCAACTTGTACACATACCGTTAAAGTAACCTTGCTGTTACAAGTAATTAACTATGCGAGATGGGTCTTAACAGAAACTGAGGTCAAATAAAATGCTCTGCAAGATTAATACAATTCAAATGAAGACCCTTTTTTGACAAACTTACAAACAAATATAACTCAATTTTTTTTTGGAACTACACAGAAATGAAAAGTATAATTTTCACATTTTATACTACTAACACTTTACTAAAATACTAACATTTGCATTTTTATATCTGTGTGACTACATTATCACATACATTGAACTAAGTAGTTAAAATTAGATAACTATAAAATTCTTTGACTCCATCACACATCATTTCACATGTGCTAAATCTGTAATAAATTTAAGGAAACAGACCACATCTTACAGCTTTGTAATATTTCACACTCCATTTATTTACTAAGAGAGCAATTCCCATGGTTAAAGAAAGCTGTTTCATATGAATGATTATGAAATATTTTACATCTGATATTTTCCATTGAGTTTTAGATAGACTTCTAAATAGTAAATTGTAAAATGTTTCAACTCGGACTGAAATTAACATAATTTCCCTGAGTGCATTACACTTATATCAATGTTTATCAATGACTCTGATGGTAATTTTAATAATTTCAATGATAAAAGTCATGCTTATGCTACAAAATTGGCAAAGGACTGGTTTACTCTTTTGAAACGAAAACACTTGAACATGATTTCCAATGAAAGCAAGTGCAGAACATTGTCATCCTTCAAAATATTATTTTATCATTTGTATTAGAATCATCATTATGACATAGGTTTTCTTATTCATTTAAAACCATCTTAATTACTAGTAGCTGAGAAGAATTTCTCCAGAAATCAACTCTTATTGTCAACAATCATTATTTGGCTTCTGAAACTTGCTTTAAATTATAGAAGACATAAACATTATCGAGAACTCATGATTTTGGGTAGGAGAAATCCATAACATCATAACTAGTTATGTAATAGGGTTATTAGAAGATAATCTTGAAGATGTTACTTGCTAATAAATAAGGAATAACAAGAGCCAGTCGAACCAGGTGATGCTCCCCAAATAGGTTTTGGACAAATAAGAAGTTTCTTGTTAATAAAGTTAAAAGTGTAAAAATTAAAAAGGGCAATATCTCCAAAATAAGGCAAGGCATAGTTATGGTTCCAATGCACTGCACTTCTACTCAATGAGATCCATCTACCTACAAAGTTTCTTGTTGATACCTCTTGTAGTTTCAGAGTTATGTCCAAGACAAAATGCAGACGGACAAACAGACGGATGGTCAAAGCGGCGACTATATGCTCTCCCTTTGGGGAGCAGAAAAATATGTAGAAATTTTGAAATTTTCATTTGATTAACTCTTTAATCTTAACCATGATAAATATCTTAAATGGACTCCAATTGCCACTCTGGTGCCGCAGATATTGTTCGTCTGCACTGGTTGCACGTGTATAATCATTTGCTGGTACTTTAACCTAGCTTACAGCAGCATTAAAAGCATGTGCTATAGTTAAATTATAATAGACATAAAGGCAGAATGAAAACTGTATAATAGAATTTACATAAACTTTTCATGATCTTAGGATATGATAACAGAAATATTCTAAGCGTAAAAAACCCAACAGAAATTGGGGTCATGAGCTCATTTTCAAGTTGTCTTTGAAATTTGAAAAGTTTGCTTTTATGTCTATATGCACATTATACACTTTAAACTGGCTTGTTTATTTCACTTGTACATGTAAAAAGCGAAACATTTTAAAATTCTTGTAAATCTCAAATTTAACCTTTTTGTTTCTGATGTCAACAAATTTTACCTAGCGATCAGTGCAGACCAAGAACAGCTGGCACATGGGTGCTTTCTAATCATTGTCTGCACTGTTCACTACTCAGTGTTTTTGAAGTGCTTCCTAAAATGACGAATGGTTAAGTCCATTATGAAAGATGGACAAGTCCATTTCATAATTTTTATTAAGTGGTTGGCAAGAGTTAAAACATAAAAATGCCAAATAGTTTAGGAATGTACTATAATCTACAATAAAGTTGTTCAGCAATGGTAAAGGGCCATTGAAGATTAGACAATTATATCAAATATAGTGACACATATCTTAAGTCCTTACATCATATTGTGTACCACTATAAAAATAGAAAATAAAAGTACACTGTATTATCAAGTATAATCAAATGATGATCTGTATGTTGAGAGTCATCATATGAGCCGCGTCATGACAAAACCAACATAATGGGTTTGCGACCAGCATGGATCCAGACCAGCCTGCGCATCCGCGCAGTCGGATCAGAATCCATGCTGTTCGCTTACAAACCCAATAGCTAGTAGAGAAATTGATAGCGAACAGCATGGATCCTGATCAGACTGGCAGATGCGTAGGCTGGTCTGGATCCATGCTGGTCGCAAACCCATTATGTTGGTTTTGTCGTGACGCCGCTCATATAAATTATAAAGCCTCTCATGACACTTGTTTCAAGCTTAAACTTGTCTTGAAAAAGGAACAATTAAAATGACAATATATAAATGACCGGGACAGCTTGTATCATCTTCATGAGTTTTTTTGTGGTTTTGGGGAGCAAAAAAGAAATCTGTCTTGATGATATATTGAGAGCACTTTAGGGACCACAAACAAATTGAAATTATATGAAAGAAAGAAAGTCATGAGTGGGACATTAATACATAGAAAAATCACACGAAAAATCAGCACCCCCCAGCCAGGACTCAAACTACAATTCTCTGGGTATATTATTATAACTAACCACTATACAACAGTGGCTAATTGTGTTTTCTGATTTGCTTAGATTATTGAAATTTTATTGTAACTTCATCCCCTTTATGTGCCCTACTTGGATGCGTCGGGGGGCTGGGTCCTGTGAACGTTGCATTTGAAAGAATCCAAAGTCCATAGTGGGATTTGAACCCATGGTGACGAAGGGCAAATGGTTTAAAATAAACGACCTTAACCACTCAGCCATGGACGCCATTTTAAGAAATCTACTTGCATCATCCTGACAAGATAACATACCTCTTTCACCATCTTTTTATTTTCCCTTCTTTTAAATTTTTTCATGGTATTAATTGGTATTAATTAGCATTATATACTAAGAAAAATAAAAATGTAAACATGCATACAAACTTGCAAGCCCGTATAAAAATAGAGGTCAATGTGTCAATGTGTAACTGGCGAGGTATCCTATCACCCTATCCTGACAACAAACAAACAAACAAAAACAAAGTAAACATCAAATAATCCCGTCTGAAACATCTAAGCGCATTGAGACAAGAAAATAAATTGTCTAAACTCCCCCGCATGTTTGGGTAGCTACTTCAAATGCTAATGCATTACCCTTCCAAATCAAACACAAAATATTAACGACTATTCATAAAATTTATGCTTACAAGGCCTTCATACAAATTTTAAACATTGATTTAGGTTATATATTGATCTAATATTAGATAGAACTTTCTAGGTTAAACACTTGAAAAATGAAAAAAAAAATGACATTGAAGTAGGACGTAAAAAAATTTATTGTACTCAATATTTTACTCTCGTTGCCATGCTAGTATTGAATTGCACCCGTTAATACTTCAGCTTATATTTGTATTTGCCGTCTGCAAAAAAGGAATAAGGTTATGTTTTTTGACAACAGTTAAATACAACTAATTATTAAGCACTTTTAAAATTATAACGTAAGAGAAGTACACCATTTGTAAAACCAAAGTGCATTCAGACGTGCTTCTGTTATAGTAAAGAAAGATTAAAATCTCATTGAAATTAAATTGCTTCTACCATACCATAATTAAATTTATCACATTTTTTCTAACTAATTTATAGTATTCTTAATTGATTAGTGTTCTATGTATTGTTAATACTTTTTTAGTATTTCATATTCTTGACTACTTTTTGTTATGCTGCTTCTATTTATCACATTTTTTTTATAAATAATTCATATTATTTAATTTTACCCACAAAATATGGTGCTATATCAGTCAAATATATTTCATATTTTTTAAAAATAAATATTAAATATAAATATGAAAGTGGGCGGTGTCAAAACTCATATTTATTTTGAGGGACTTCTTTCGCCATTTTGTTTGAAAAATCTGATCAATACAAAACAATTTTTTGTTTAATTTTGCTTTGAAAACTATCTAGAATGATAGAAAATGGTGTAACTAAGAAAATAAAACCGAACACCAATATCTTTAATTCTGTTATTAACGTTGTACAGACGTTTAAAGAGTTGTTTACGTGACGTCACAATGTAGCGCCATTTATCGCATGCAAAACAAACGCAATACATATTACTGCGCGCTGTACAATTGCAGTTGTGTAGCAAGCAATTGAAAACGAAATTAAATAAAAAGGTTATTTTTTCGTTTTTTCGTGAAATATGGTATATATTTTCACTCAACATGATAAAATGCCACATATTTTCACTCGCCGTCCCGGCTTGTGAAAATATGTGGCATTTTATCATGTTTCGTGAAAATATATTCCATTTTTCACGAAAAAACGAAAAAATATCCTCTTAGTATTCTTAACTGATTCTCTAAATGTAATTAATACTTTTTGAAATTTTATTCCTGACTTGTGACTTTTTTTCTTATGACATCTTTACTTATCTGATAAAAATTCTTGCATTTAAATTACACATAATAGTACAGAATAGTAAAATCTTAAGCAATTTTGTAAATGAACAATCACTAGAAATCAAACTTCATAATTAACCCTTAACCTGCTGAAACCAAACTGATAAGCCATTGCCACCAGTACAGAGACAGGCTAGCCTGCGCATCCATGCAGTCTGACCAGGCTCCATATTACTGTTTTTGTATTTATGCATTGAATTTCCATGAATTTTTTGTACAAACTGTTTCGAATTCAAAGCAAATTCAAAGCTAGGCAAATACATTACACAAATCCTCAAGGTCAAAGGTTAAAGGTCATTCACTTTCTTAACCATAGAATTGACCATTTGATTTGTCTATACCACCAGTATTATAGAGCCATGCTAGCCTGCACATGGGTATAGAGTCATACTGGTAAGCAGTTAGGTTAAACTACTACATTTGTAGTGGACAGGCCACAGTTCAAAGGTCAATGCGGCACTGCGAATTCACCAATAAGTGAAACAGCGTCAGTGCAAGCTGGAAGTGTAGAAAACCACCAACCAACCATTCAGATTGTAGGATTATTATGTCCGCTTAAATTCTAATAGTACATTAAGGTCTGAAGTACTCAATTTTCTTTTTTAACACTTTATTTACACAGTAAATGATCTAAGCCGCATAAGTATACATAACAATTATAATATGGGAACTCATCAAATATAGGGTTTTTTTTAATCGTAACAGTACAATTCCATCTGTGCTTAAAAGTGTTTTTTTGATTACATGAATTTTTCCTTTTCATATTTCCAACAGTCACTTACACTGGGTCAAACATTACCTTAAATAGACTTAGTTTGGTTTTACAACAAAAAAGGAAATAAATGTAATTCCTGATTCTCAACCAAAATAATTTATCGTCACCTTAGTGAAGTAACCAGTTAACTCCTAATATAATTCAATACGAGTTAACTTCATTAATTAAAATGACAACATGTGACTGAATGGTGAAGATGTTGGGCTAGTAATCTAAGGATTGCTGGTTGCATGGGTTCAAACCTCAGGGGCATTAGGCATTGTTCCTTAAGACAGAAACTTTACAATTATTACTTTATATATCTCTTACACCAGTCCTTTTCAATAAAATAAATTCTGTATAAACTAAATCATTCACACTAATTATACAGGTAGGTATAAAAGGGAGGTAATGGCTGGTGGGTGCTTTCGTTTGAATTTTTGAATGGAGAGATTTTTAAAAATATTGGCCTAAGTTACTGAAGAGTTCAGTAAGTATTCATGTTATTTGAAAAATTAGGCATTCAAGTTTTGGACTGGGTCTAGCTTTCAATATATAACTGTTCTGTTTATTGAAGGATTTCCAAATCAAATCAGTATAAAGTAAACAGCATAGAGCCTGGTCAGACTGCAATCTGCTAGCCTTCTGGTCATACGTCAAACTGGTGGCATAGTGTTCAAACGATATTTCATTAAAAAGAATTTGCATACTTAGTGACTTTCAACAGTACAGGTATTGATGGTGTCTCTATGCTTGAAAGGATTGATGTAGTAATTTTATTCATAAAATGATAGTAAAACTTTATCACGGATGAAATTGACTCAAATTGAGTTATGACAAGTCAAGTACCCTGCTGATTTATTCGGCATACATTCTAAAGCTGAATAATTTTTTTTTGTAAATCATACCCATTTTAACCATTGAACAAGAGGGCCATGATGGCCCTAGATCGCTCACCTGAATTATCAAACTCATCCAAACAATTACCTAGACAAGCATTCTGACCAAGTCTCATGACAGGTGAGTCAAAAATGTGACCACTACAGTGTTAACAAGGATTATCCATATTTGAGCAGTGCGACCTAGTTTTTTACCCAGGTGACACATATTCAAACTTGACCTAGAAATCATCAAAACAAACTTTCAGACCAATTTCCAGGATACTTGGATCAAAACAGTAGCAACTAGAGTGTTAACAAGATTTTTTCTATTTTAGCTCCGGTGACCTAGTTTCACATGCGATTTCGAACTCATCCAAGCAATTACCTAGACAAACATCCTGACCAAGTTTGATGATAATTGAGTCGAAAATGTGACCACTAGAATGTTAACAAGGTTTTTTCCATATTTGGGCGGTGTGACCTAGTTTTTCATCCAAGATGACCCATGTTCGATCTTGACTTAGAAATCATCAAAACAAACTTTCAGACCAATTAACAGAATATTTGGATCACAACAGTAGCCACTAGAGTGTTAACAAGATTTTTTTCTATTTTTAGCTCCTGTGACCTAGTTTTTCATCCGAAATGTCCCATGTTCGATTTATTCCCAGCAATGACCTAGACAAGTTTCCTGACCAAGTTTGATGACAATTGAGTCAAAATTGTGACCACTAGAGTGTTAACAAGGTTTTTCTATTTTTAGCTCCTGTGACCTAGTTTTTTCATCCGAGATGACCCATGTTCGAACTCATCCGAGCTATCACCTAGACAAGCATCTTGATCAAGTTTGATGATGATTGATGCAAAAATGTGACCGCTAAAGTGTTAACAAGGTTTTTCTATTTTTAGCTCTGGTGACCTACTTTTTCATCCGAGATGACCCATGTTCGAACTCATCCAAGCTATCAACTAGATAAGCATCCTGACCAAGTTTGATGATGATTGATGCAAAAATGTGACCACTAGAGTGTTCACAAGGTTTTTCTATTTATAGCTCCGGTGACCTAGTTTTTCATCCGAGATGACCCATATTCGAACTCATCCGAGCTATTATCTAAACAAGCATCCTGACAAAGTTTGATGATGATTGGGTCAAAAATGTGACCACTAGAGTGTTCACAAGGTTTTTCTATTTTTAGCTCCTGTGACCTAGTTTTTCATCAGAGATGACCCATGTTCGAACTCATCCAAGCAATTGACTAGACAAGCATTCTGACCAAGTTTGATGATGATTGGTTCAAAAATGTGACCACTAGAGTGTTCACAAGGTTTTTCTATTTATAGCTCCTGTGACCTACTTTTTCATCCGAGATGACCCATGTTCGAACTCATCCAAGCTATCACCTAGACAAACATCCTGACCAAGTTTGATGATGATTGGGTCAAAAATGTGACCTCTAGAGTGTTCACAAGGTTTTTCTATTTTTAGCTCTTGTGACCTAGTTTTTCATCCGAGATGACCCATGTTCGAACTCATCCGAGCTTTCAACTAGATAAGCATCCTGACCAAGTTTGATGATGATTGAGGCAAAAATGCGACCGCTAGAGTGTTCACAAGTAATTGTGGACGGCCGGACGGACGACGGACGACGGACATTCACCGATCCTAAAAGCTCACCCTGAGCAAGCTCAGGTGAGCTAAAAATTGACAT
Organism: Ruditapes philippinarum; assembly: GCF_026571515.1. Taxonomy (NCBI): domain Eukaryota; kingdom Metazoa; phylum Mollusca; class Bivalvia; order Venerida; family Veneridae; genus Ruditapes; species Ruditapes philippinarum. The sequence continues at coordinate 376,103 of NW_026856260.1, read as the reverse complement.
AAAAATATATCTAATATATAAAAATCTCTATTCATTAACCATTAAAGGGACTCCACTGAGGGTTTTTGACATGACAGGATTGGAAATAATTTTTTCGAGATTAATGTTCCATTTGATGAAAGTCGATCTAGGCCAATAATTTGTTTGCAGAATACCAGATCATCTGCTCAATTCGTTTTTCAAGAACGATTATTCTAACTGTAAAAACTGACCCAAAAGTATTGCCTCAAATCAAGATAAAACGAGCAAGTTCGTTGAATTTATATCCCCCGCTGAGTACTGGTTATTATTAACACAACAACTGAAGACATAAGGCTTTATTAATATATTTATCATGGCATAAACAGTAATATTCTTTGAACCTGATAAATATTCAGGGAAATAACAGAGCCATAACTTTGTGTTAAATAGTAATATCTGGAAATGCTAATGAGATGTATGCATACTACATAACTAATCAAGGGCCATAAATCTGAGTTATAAGTATCTGACTGGAACAAGGCGACTATATGCACATCTCCTCTTAGTATCCCATAAAGTTTCATTGAATTCCAGCCAGTAGTTACAGAGAAATAGCACGGAAACAATTATTGCTCTGGTTGTATACTGCCTAAGTTATCAAGGGTCATAACTCTAAGTTAAAATGTTTGACCTGAACAAGGCTACAATATGCGCATGTCCTCTTCGTATTGAAGGTTCAAATAAAGTTTCATTGAATTCCAGCCAGTAGTTGCAGAGAAGTAATGAGGAAACAAATATTTTTCTATATGGATACTGCATAACTAATCAAGGGCCATAACTCTGAGTTAAAGTGTCTGACCGGAACAAGGCAACTATATGCGCATCTCATCTTGGTATTGAAGGTTCCCATAAAGTTTCATTGAATTCCAGCCGGTAGATGCAGAAAAGTAGCGCGGAAACAATTTTTTCTCTATATGCATACTGCATAACTAATCATGGGCCATAACTCTGAGTTAAAGTGTCTGACCGGAACAAAGCAACGATATGCGCATCTCCTCTTGGTATTGAAGATTCCCATAAAGTTTTGTTGAATTCCAGCAAGTAGTTGAAGAGAAGTAGAGCGGAAATGATTTTTACTCCATATGCATACTGCATAACTTATCAAGGGCCATAACTCTGGGTTAAAGTGTCTGACCGGAACAAGGCAACTATATGCGCATCTCATCTTGGTATTGAAGGTTCCCATAAAGTTTCATTGAATTCCAGCCAGTAGTTGCAGAGAACTACTCCGGAAACGATTTTTACTCCATATGCATACTGCATAACTAATCAAGGGCCATAACCCTGAGTTTAAGTGTCTGACCGGAACAAGCCGACGATATGCGCATCTCCTCTTGGTATTGAAGGTTCCCATAAAGTTTCGTTGAATTCCAGCCAGTAGTTGCAGAGAAGTAGTGCGGAAACAATTTTTACTCTATGCATACTGCATAACTTATCAAGGGCCATAACTCTGAGTTAAAGGGTCTGACCGGAACAAGCCGACGATATTCGCATCTCCTCTTGATATTGATGATTCCCATAGTTTCGTTGCATTCCAGCCAGTAGTTGAAGAGAACTACTCCGGAAACGAAATTCGGATGGACGGACGGACGGACAACACCAAAACTATATCCCCCTCCATAAAGTCCATAAAGTGCATTTCAATCTATTTCAGAGTATATTTCTTCATCAATTAGGCCATCAAATCTAGAGGTTAAGATCACTTGCAGTGTTAAAATCTTACTCTGCATAGATTATCTCTGAATAATTCTTTAATTCTTTAAGAAAAACTTTTCTTCCATTCTATCCTCTTTTGCCTAAAATAATACACTTGGTGGTCTTTGTATATCAGAGAAAATAGGAAGCAGTCAATGTAACAAGTGTTGGAGTGACTTTCAAGCCATCAAAACAAAAAAGACTCCTGACAAGATAAATAAATTACAACCTTAATAAATTAATTCATTAGATCATAGTTTGATTTCAGAGGGACAAAAAATCATTAGCATATTAAATAATCACAGGTGGTAAAATTTACTAGTGTTTCATTTAAATAACCCTGACTTCTTTTTTGTAAATGTTAAATGGACATGTCATTTTTAAAAGACGATTTCATTAAATAAACACAATACTCTTTTGATGAGACCGTGTTACTATGATAATAAATTCATAGATGAAAGAAGAGTCAGCCTTTACCTAGCTGTATGTAATCCGTTAAGATTTTACTTACATTGCCCTTACTAAGTAATGGTACATCATTTTGTGACAGTACATGCTTGATTTAGCTCCCTTTAATACTATATGACACAATGCCTCCACAATTTATGGTTTTAACCTTTACCACCACCCATTGTGATTTAGCTGACTACTCTGCTCTGAATCATCGGAACTGCCCATTATTTGAGCTGACTCTAAGCCTGCTGGTCGAAAGCAAAAGAATCTACCCTTGCAACCAGTGCTGAGCATTCAACAAGATCAGGCAGCACATCTGCGGTATCTGATCATGGTCTGAACTTTTCGCATCCTTAGTCAGTACTTATCTTGGAATCTACCCTATAAAATAATGAATTGTTCTGTCCAAATTGGAAACTGAACAAGGCTATTTCAAATATGTAGCATTATAAAGTAATGATTGCAATATTGAAATACTTAAACTAAGAGACACTATTGAGTACAGAATATCGGCATTTAGATACGATGATAAAAAACTTTGTAAAAAGAGGCATTACACCACCATAAAATTTCAACTGAACTTATAGTACACTTGTATTCAAATGACAGATTTTCATCAAGTTAAATCATGGATGAGTGGTTAAAGTCATTGACCACCATGGACCTTTGGATTCTTTCATGTTAGGGAGCTTTCCAGCAATACACAGAGGAGCACTCAACCAGAAGGGCTGGAAAGTTGCCATCTAACCTTTTAATTGTCAGCATGACGAAAAAAACACACACCAAAAAACACTCCCAAATTTCAATATTCATTATCTTTCTCTCTTTCTCTAACAACTACATTTTAACTGCTTAATTTGTATAATGATTGTAGAAAGAGATATACAAATCTGCAGACAGTGACACAGACACGAGGGACAGCAATAAAGGAAGGAAGAAAGAGGGCAAGCTAAAACTGTGCCGACATCAAATCTGAAAAAAATAATTTATGTACCAATACGAACCCTAAATTAAAACAAAAAAGAGATACATTTTTATTGCACTAGGTGATGGTGGGGCAAAAATCTGTAAAGAAAGAAAAACTCATAGTTTTTATGAGTGATAAGTCCATTAATTCTCGGATATCAATTAGCCGAATGTGCCACAGGGTTTATGTAACAATGAGTTAACGCAAACACCTGTGAAAACAAATGTTTACAAATCATTAACGTTTTTTTATGCAGTTTTAACGTGACAGAGTACTAATTTACAAAAACAATATCAAGAACATTACATTTTTTTTCTTAGTATATCACACAATAGGTCTTGAATTTGATGTAATGTCTGTCTGAAAAATAGATTTGCTTAACTTACTGTTTTGACACATCTTAATATAAGTCATTTATAACAGAAAATGAAGAGAAAAGAAATATACGGAAAATGTTTTTATAAATCTTCGTAAAAAAAACTAAAAAACTTTAACTGAAGTTTTAACATAGCTTGTTGACATTCTGAACTTTGTTCAACTTCAATTCATTAACTTAATGACATCATCAAGTTTGAGACCTAGTGGCAAAACATAAATGTATTATGCAACCATGACAGAGCATGCCAGGCTTGCACACCAATACTGTGCATCCACTCAACAGTCAATTTTAAAATTCTAATCTCATTATAGTGGAATCATGCTATAAAATGATAGTTTCAATAAAAGTTTTTGTTCATTGTTGAAAAGAATATACAACACACACTATATATACTTCCAGCTGCGAATACAGAAACCCTATGAACTAATAATGGTCTGTTCCATTCTCAAAACTGAACAAGTCCATTTAAAAAATTCAATAGGGTCAAGGTAAAGAAATGACATAAGTTATGTTACTGCTATTTAAGTATGCCTCAGAAATCCTATTTTTTTTTTTCAAATCTCTTGAAATGTCAAGCATGTGTTTGCATATAAGACCTGAAGAAAGGGCCTGTTGGAGCTAAGAAATGCATTCACTCCAGAAATTCGAACCTATTAAGTTTCCATTTACAATAACACAGGGTGTAAATGGTGACTGTAATTCTGATGCCTCAACCTGTATCACCATAAAGGTGTTATTTTTTGCCTTAACTGCCACAATTCCAATCTTATGATCTTCTCAACGACACTCTAGTGAACTAGAAATGTGTCCATAGGACACGGATGCCCCCACACGCCACTGTTCTGTCAATCTTATGACTCTAGGTCAAATGTTTTTTGGACTACATGTACCACAAGTAACAAAGGGCCATAATTCTGTTAAATTTGGTCGCAGCAAAAATTCCTTCCTTTACTACCATCTACACATTAAGGTTGTTCATCCCTGGAAGTTTAAGCAAATTCTGCCATCCGGTTTAAGAGGAGTTGCATTCACAAAATTTCTACATAGTATATAGTGAAACTAGAAATGTGTCATCATGCCACGGATGCCCCCGCATGCAGCCAAAATTTCAAATGTTATAATATTTAGTTCCAAATTTGTTTGCACAAATTATTTTTTTCATTCTAAGTTCAAAGCCCTTAAAACTTTTCAATGTTAACACAAACCATTTTTATACAATGTTCAAGGCACTGAAATTATTCAGTCTTAACCATTTTTATACAATGTTCAAGGCACTGAAATTATTCAGTCTTAACCTTTTAAAAATAGCATATTGCATATTTGTAGCCAACATAATGGCTATATACATTTCCACAAAAGTATGAGTGCTGAAACTGAAAGTTCAAAATTTTTCCAACATTCAGGAAAGATAAGTTTGTCTAAAATCATTGAACCACAACCAAATTCAAACTTAAATGGCTTATTCCTAAGATGTATCTATATCATTTTCAAAGTGAAAGGGACATAACTCTGCCAAAAAATCATCGAACCATGACCAAATTCCAACTTGACCTGCGCATTCCTTTGACATATCCATATGTCAATTTTGAGTTGAATATGTAACACTGTTGGGTTGATAATGAACAGAAACTGTAAATTTCATATCATTTTCAAAGTGAAAGGGGCATTACTCTGCCAAAAATCATTGAACCATGACCAGATTCGAACTTGGCCTGGGCATTCCAAAAACATATCCATATGTCAAATTTGAGTTGAATGTGTAATATTGTTTGGGAGATAATAAATGGAAACTGAAAATTTCATATTATTTTTAAAGTGAAAGGGGCATAACTCTGCCAAAAATCATCGAACCATGACCAAATTTGAAATTGACCTGCACATTCCTTTGACGTATCAATATGTCAAATTTGAGTTGAATGTTTAATACTGTTGGGAGATAATAAACAGAAACTGAAAATTTCATATTATTTTCAAAGTAAAAGGGGCATAACTCTGCCAAAAATCATCGAACCATGACCAAATTTGAACTTGGCCTGCGCATTCCTTTGACGTATCGATATGTCAAGTTTGAGCTAAATGTGTTGTACGATTGGGGAGATAATGAACGGAAACTGAAAATTTCCTATCATTTTCAAAGTCAAAGAGGCATATCTCTGCCAAAAATCATTAAACCATGACCAAATTTGAACTTGACCTGCGCATTCCTTTGACGTATCCATATGTCAAGTTTGAGTTGAATGTGTTGTACCATGATTAGGGAGTTAATGAATGGAAACTGAAAATTTCATATTATTTTCAAAGTAAAAGGGGCATAACTCTGCCAAAAATCATCGAACCATGACCAAATTTGAACTTGACCTGTATTTTCTCATGACATATCAATATGTCAAGTTTGAGTTGGATGTGTTGTACCGTTGGGGAGATAATGAACGGAAACTGAAAATTTCATATTATTTTCAAAGTAAAAGGGGCATAACTCTGCCAAAAATCATCGAACCATGACCAATTTCGAACTTGACCTGTATTTTCTCATGACATATCCATATGTCAATTTTGAATTGAATGTTTTGAACCGTTTGGGAGATAATGAACGGAAACTGAAAATTTCATATTATTTTCAATGTAAAAGGGGCATAACTCTGCCAAAAATCATCGAACCATGACCAATTTCGAACTTGACCTGTATTTTCTCATGACATATCCATATGTCAAATTTGAGTTCAATATATGCAAGGGTTATTAAGATAATGAACGGAAACTGATGATGACGGAAGGACGGAATGACGGAATGACGGAACAGGGTAACACTATATGCCCCTGCCATTATATGGCGGGGGCATAAAAAATCAACAAAGGGCCAAAATTCTGTTAAATTTGGTCGCAGCGAAAATTCCTTCATTTACTACCATCTACACATTAGGGCAGTTCATCCCTGGAAGTTTAAGCAAATTCTGCCATCTGGTTTAAGAGGAGTTGCATTCACAAAATTTCTACATAGTATATAGTGAAAAAAATCAACAATGGGCCATAATTCTGTTAAATTTGGTCGCAGCAAAAATTCCTTCCTTTACTACCATCTACACATTAAGGTTGTTCATCCCTGGAAGTTTAAGCAAAATCTGCCATCCGGTTTAAGAGGAGTTGCGTTCACAAGATTTTGGGACGTACGGACAGACGGACGGACGTACCAAAATTTGATGTTTATGAGGCAAATGAGCTCATAAACACCACCTGGACCAACGTCCATAAGCAAAATAAGCTCATAAAACTAAAAAAAATAGCTCTTAATTTGAATTTTATGAGTTTAGGTTCTTTATTTAACTACGGAATGAAGCTCATAATACTGTATTGTGTAGAAATATTCGCGGGCTTCAAATTTTCGCGATCTTCGCGGTGACATTAGATCCGCGAATTCTTGTTTAAAGCTAATATTTCTACACCAATAATTTCTTAATAGTCATATTTTTGCGCTTCTATAAAACAATGTACATCAGCGTGTGATATGCTTTTAGACTTTTTATTTAAATATTTACTGAGTAATTGTGATTTGTTTTCAAAGTTATTCATCATTTAAAATCGTTTATGTATGTGTTGTTTTTTAATAGTTTGTTCAGAAAAACCAAAACATGATCTGATCAGATGTCAAGACGTTTATGATGACGCAAACTGTGAAAAATTATGTACGTTAACGGGCATTCTTTTGTTTGCTATAATCTGTCCGCTAGACAATATATTTTTTCTGTACAATAACGTATTGTTTGACACCTGGTATTGAAAATAACTGTGAATTCCCACGATGATAACAGTAATTTTACCTTTTTTAATCTGAGTGATCTACTTGAATTTATAATTTTCGTCAGTCACATCCGCTAATTCAAAATAGCGGGAATATTTGTATAGACCCCCAAAGTGGACCTTTCCGCGAAAATTTGCTTCCGCGAATTTAAATACACATACAGTAATCAAATGTTGGCTCGGACAGACGTACGGACAGACGAACAGACGGACGGACAAGTGCAACGCTATATGCTCCCACTCTGTGGGGGCATAAAAATAAAATGGGATTAATTCCACACTTAATTAAATATGCCAATTTAACTCTTAACTTGCTGGAACCGAAAGTGACTGGCCACTGCTACCAATACAGAGCCAGGCCAGCCTACGTTCTGAAATGGACTCCACTGAGATTTCTTTGACATGACAGGACTTGAAAATAATTTTTCTAGATTAACATTCAATTTGATGTAGGCCTAGAGAAAAAATTTCAGATCAATCACTCCGTTTTAAAAAAAAATTATTATTCTAATTGTGAAAAAATGAGCTAAGAATAGCACAAAAATACAGTTTTCGAGTTATTTCTGAGTTTTTTTTTATCTTAATTATCTTTTGCATATCTTTCTGTTCTAAGTGCCCCAGTTGATCTATGTAAGAAATTCAAATTTTATGTTTTTAGGCTTTTGGACATCAGGCTCTACACTGTTAGGTAGCATAATTTTTGCCTTCATTAAACCTTGTATGGATTGTTTCAATTTCAAAGTAGGGCAAATCCATCTGCAGGTTAATGAAGACTTAAAATAAAAATGAGAAAAAAAAATTGATTAAAACCTGCTTCAATATTCTAGAACATAAAGTAAGCTAAACATATTCAAGGTTACATAACTTGTGAACAGCAACCTCATATTTCTGTCTCAGATTCTGAAGTAATTACATATAGATGCATGTATATTATTACATAAACTGGGTAATTTCAGTGTCATTTTAAGTATGAATTATTCCAGAAAATGTGATACTTTAAAAGAAAAAGTACATAATAAAAGTAAACCCTCCAGTGTTGTGTTGCTGACCTGACTTTAATTAATTATAGGGAATCAAGGTGCTATCTACAAGCATACAGAAGATTGGAAACAAGTTAAAGTACTTTACTATTACATATTGAATTGCACGACACATACAGTACATCATATACATGTATACAGAGTGACAACAGGCAGAATAGTGCAAATGAAAATGAATATATTTGACAAAACTACGTAAATACAAAATGTACCTACAGGTACATATATTTAACCTATTGGCACTGTATAATTTATACATGTACATAAAGTCCAACACACAGAATCATGGTGGGTGATCACATGACATTTGGGTCATCAACATTTTGCTAATTTTTAATTATATATTCAATAATAAACATATACCTTTTTCTCTGCAATATTTTCTGCAATATTTTCTGTAAAATTTTCTGATTCTGTACATATTTTTCTAATGTAGCTCATGTATAATGTATACTTTACTTTTTCCATTATATTTGTTAAATTGAGACTATGTTACTGCATATTTTCATATAAATATTTCCACATAGAAACATTTCTTCAAAAATAAAGGGGACAGGTAATTAAGGAGCTACAATGAAAAGTTTTTACCATTGAAATATGCAAATATTTGCCTGCAACATGATATATGCTTACTTTTCAAATATTAAAAGTTTTAACCATTTCATTTGATGTAGGTCTGGACCAATAAATTGTGTCCATTAGTTCAATCCGTTCTTCTAGAATAATTATTCTAATTGTGAAAAATTATCCAAATTTGGTAAGCTTTGCAACCCTTTTCATTCAAATTGGGCTAAGAATATCACAAAAATACAATTTTCAATTTATTTCTGGCTATTATTTCTTGATTATCTTTTGCATATCTTTCTGTTTTAAGTGTCAAAGCTGATCTATTTAAAGAATTCAAATTTTATGTTTTTAGGTTCTTGGACCTGAATGGAGTTCCTTGACCATTAAAGTGCACACTATTCGAATTCTAAAAATAGATTATTCCAATTTCGATTCAGGGAAAGTCCATTTTACAAATTTAGGACACTAATGATTAATGTATTGCAACTAATAATTTTTGTAACAAATGATCTTTGACCCCCTCCCCCCTATATCTCTCTTGTTTAAACCAGTCTAAATTTGTTTTTTGTGACCTAGCAATGCCCGACTTTTTATGATTATGAAACACCGCTACAATTTTACAAAATTTATTACCCAGCTAAGATTTTTTATGACATTTTTTTACCATATATAGCAATGAGAATGTAATGAACAACATTTCTTTGACCTTCTATGACCTGATATGATGTCATTACGATGCCACTATCTATTGATGTGCGGGGGAGACATTGTTAAAACTCACCTCGTCAGACAAGACGTCGCGCACATTAATACTACAACAACATTTGTTGCTAACAAACATTGAAACATATTTTTAAATGAGGCCTGTAGTTGCGATGGAGAGAATCTACCGCAAGTCAAGCTTTGTACTTTATGAAAAGATTAGGAGAAATGTTTGCGGTCCAAGGTAAGTTATCACAGACGAAATTGTATGTTTAACACTTAAGTCATGAAATCAGATAGACGAATAGTTACATTAGAGGACTAGAAATGACCAAACAAATCTATTACTTTAAGACTAATATACTTCACTCAAAGTAGATATAAATGATATTATCAATATCAAAGTAACCAACTACATCTAAGACACAAAATGAGCTCTTTTGATTAATTTCGATCGGAAATTATTTTTGCCTCTGACCATGAGATAACACTCCTGTAGAGTAATTTCAATTTTGTCGTTTTGAAATTGTAAAAATTACATAAAATACCATTTTTTTATGTTTGTTTTGGCTGAAATTGAAAACTACTCACTTTAACCGCAACTTGCTAATAAAATGCGTCCTACACAAATATTTAATCATAAACACCCCGCATTTTACACTGTCTAAAACAAAAGTGGTCAAAAAACTGTTGAATTTACACCGCAATCTGAAGATGAACATAAGCAACTATCCTTTGCTTTATAATATTAAAAATGTATCTATAAACTTGCAAGACAATTTTTTTTTATCTATCCCAACAGGTTGTTGCCAGACCAATTAAAAATCTGCAAATCAATCTTTGATTCGGTTGACTGCTTTATTCTTTAATTTTGATATCAAAATATAAAAAAAAGATCATTAAGGAAGGGCGGCATTCAATGAATGCAACCCCGCAACACCCAAAACACGAACTACCGGTAAGAAGCCCAGCAGGACACTGAACAGGACAGGGCACAGTACCAAAACATTATAATGGGCAGTTCCAAATTTGATTACAGCATCATGACAAAAGTCAACAGTTAAATAATACAATGCATGATAAAATGGTATAACATTAAGCACTCTTTTGAATCAAATTTGATTTTTTGTTTTATAAACACAATGGTAGGTCATGACGTTTTCTTGTAAACCACTAGTACTGGTCAGTTCCAGGAAGCCAACTTGAATATGATTAATATAAGTGACAAGAACTTGTTTCACAATCAAACATTAATAAATAATAAAAAATTAAACGAAAAATCTGCAAACCATAATCAAAGCACTACTTTTCAGACTTTTAATTACTTAATGTAACCTTGACCTTGTTTTAAATGTGGGTCTTATCCTTGATACATTGTCAACATTAATTTTGAGACATACAGATTATAAAAAAACATTTGCAATAAAACAATACAAGATGCAGTCTATTACAAGCAAGTACAGACAGACTGTCTGAACGGACAGATGATTCTGCATCTATTGAACATTTAGTTACACCATTTCTTTACCAAATTACAGTAATGTAAAACTTTGTTTATTAACCACAAGCTGACTCAACAAACATAAAAGACTTGTCAATTCTACAATAAAATTATGACACATATCCTTATACAACTTCAGTTATATCATTTTTTTCTGATTTTTATGTTCACTACCAAGAACTTGCAAAACAAACTTGCACTAACAATGATAAAAATTGGAGCCTATTCTTAGATAACAATGTACCAAATAGTCTCCCCCACAACAACCACCTCCTCTCCCACCCCAGCTTTGTATCCAGCCTTGACCCTTACACTACTAAATTATTCGTTATTTGTAGAAAAAATATCAAAATAAGTACTGACTGAATAGCAAACAGTGCAGACGGCACTGATATGCTGGCTGATTTTGGTCTGCACTTGTCGCATGGGTAGAATCTATTGCCGACAGCCGGCTAAGAGTTTAAAAGAGTCACTCTCTCTTTAAGTACCTTACTGAAGTAAAATCACTTTCATTTATCTTACATAAACCAAACAAATGGTCTGTTTGTCTTGACTCAAAGATTAAGAGGTATTTAAGAAGAGTTTAAATAAGATTTAAACACATCTAATTATAATGCTTATGAATTATAAATTTTGTAAATAGGTATCACTAGAATGAAGTTGTTTAAAATGGGCCTCAGATAACCTATTTTTACAATATATCTGTAAGCAGACATTGTGAAAAATTCTTTTGACCCTATTTTGATTGACATACAAAATTCACCTAGTTCTTAATAAATATATGTTGTTATTAAATAGTCTTGACTACAATACTGAATTTTATTGGACCAGAACTCAGCTCTCAACTTATATTGGACAAGGTGTTAGCTGAGTCCAATATAGTTTTTGCTGCTGTGCATGAGTCCAATAAAATATGTGTTTTCGACAATATATATGGACTTCTTAATCAATTCTTAATTTCACACAACCAATTTTTAACATTTTGATAAAACTACTTAAAGTAAAATATAAATTTTATAATTATGATTTTTTTGGGGGTTAAGAAAATGAAAATGATGCAGAGTACAATGTGGCTTTGATTTGGTAGTGTGAAATAAATGAACTTTGGGGAAAAATATCAATATATACTGAAGAGAGAAAGAAACACAATAAGTATAAGTTATGCTTACTAGTTGCAATAATGAGTTGTCTATGTTACACTTAGCCAGTAGAATGAATATTTGGCCTGAATGTTGTTCCCAGAAAAACAGAGGGAGGGTGAAAATCATACATGTGAACTTTTTTCAATGATCAAGTGGGAGATTTTTCTTCAAAAGAGGGAGATTTTGGAATTTGAAATAAACAAAGAAGGAAGTTCTGACATCAAAAATAGGGAGATTTCTTTTATTTGTGAAAATACCCCTTATTTTCAGAAAAATCTTTGAAAATATGGCTGTAGAAAGTGGGAGTCTCCCGCTAAAAGTGGGAGAGTTCACATGTATGGAAAATGATTTTCCCTGATAGATGTATCGGGGCGAAAAATACTTCTATTTCCCCTTCTAATTATTCTAAACTACCCATTTCATTTTTAGAACTGTTCATTATCAACTCTTGCGATATTTAAATGAAAAGTTATAAGTCAGCCAATAATATAGACCCTGGTCTGACTGCACAGATGTTTAGACTGGCCTGGCATTATACTGTGGGCAAAGGCACCCTCTAATCACTACGGGATCCGGGAGTGTAAAGGTAGAAAACAAGCTTATATTTGTGAATACATTTGTATAATTGATATTAAAGCCAAAATTATTTCATTAAAGTTTATTTCACAGGAGACACTGAACTCAAAAGTGCAATTTTAATGCTGCAATTAAGTATGGTTTAGATTATGATTTCCGTGTGACCCTCTGACAAAATATCATTATTTCATAATTATCATATAACATGTTTTAAAATGTCAAATGTCAGGAAAACAATCATTAATGCTAATTATTATAACTATAACAGCAGATTTTGACATGAAAATAAATTTCCTTAATATCTCAAAACCTGAGGAAATAAAGAATCTACTAAATGACAAACATGGAACCTACATGGTTGAATGGTTATGGAATATGGACATTGTCTTTTCAATTGCAAAGCCCTTACTGCTCTGGGTCTAAGCGCAGCAAAAAGTGTTGGGTTCTTTCATGAGTGGAAGTTAAGTAGCTAGATTCAAGAAGGTTTGTTTGACTGAATTTTAAATCACATCAGCACTGTTCAGATCAGAATGCAGCTTTACAAGAGGAAGTAGAGCTCAGGCTTATTTCAGGCATATGCAGGCACCTATGTAGAACCACCAACCTTCCTGTGGAGATTTAAACCCACAGAAATGATGGACAAGTAGATTGGTCTGCAACCTTAATCACTTGGTCACTGAGGATAGTTGGTAGTTCTAAAGCTGTGCCAACTTGCACTTAATAATGCATTGATACCCTAAAGTGCTTGTCATTTACCACAAGAGCTGGAGACTCACCAAGCTTTAAACAGTATGAAATTATCAAATCACTTCAGCCCCCCCCCCACCAAAAAAAGAACAAAAAACAAACAAACAAATATTTTAGTCTTACATGTTCTTGTATGGTTGTAAAGAGCAGGAACAAACTTTGAGGCCCATTTAAAATATTTCTCTGCATCCCTGGATCAATATAACTTAAATAAAAAAAACAGCCCCAAAAAAAAAATATTTTAGACTTACATGTTCTGGTATGGCTGTAAAGAGCTGGCACAAATTTCGAGGCCCATTTGGGTATTTCTCTGCATCCAGGGTCATCACCATAATCTCATTATATAATTCATATGCTACAGCTGTCAGATCCTGAAAACATATAGCCGTCTTGTAATTATAATTAAATGCAAAATGACGCTTCACAGCAGATCTATACATATCTTATTATATAATTTTTCTTCATAACAAATTCTTTGGAATTTTGATAATGTCCATGATATATATATTCAAAGTGGTTAAATTTTCATACAAATTGCATAATTATACAAAAATTGTAATTACTGTTTAAGGTATCAAGCAAACAATAGTTTACCTTGAGGAATATTTGACCCAAAAATTCAGTTTCAATACAAAATGCATCGCAAATTATTATTTTTTATTCTTTTCTTTAAACATAATGTTTGTGAAATTAGACAGGCTTTATTTTCATATTTGCATGATAGTGTGAAGTTATTGCAAATTCTCAGATATAAAATGTTGAGCATGTGATTTATTTTAAATCTTTAAAATCTTTATATGATTATCAAGTAGTGTTTCTCAGGTGGACATTAAAAAAGGGTGGATCCTATATTGAGAGAATGTTTTATGAGGGGTACATAAATCTTTAAGAAAAAACCTCAACAAAGTCTGACACATAACTTGATGTCTCGTTAATGCATTTTAGCACAATAATTTGGATATTTTAATCATACAGCTTCAAATGTTGGAGTGAAAGAAAATTCTTGCTTCTTTCCTTAACCAATTATATATTTTTTAATACATGATTGGGAGTCATGGTAAACAGTCTTCAGTCTTGACCATTTCCTACAAAATGTTATATTAGTTTAGATAAAACATAAATTTTTGCTCGAATTTACAGAAAGTTTGAACCACTTTCAGTCCAGATCCTGGACCTTACCATTACTGGTATAACATGAACATGGTCATGACCCCAGTGGGGCTCAAACTCATAATCCCAGAGTTGAATGGCACTTTCCTTATCCATGAGGACACAGCAATGTTTACATATATGTTATCTATAATCTTAAAAATCATTTTTTTGACATTCATGTACCTGATCTTTGACCCTTTGCATGCTAAATATCTGAAATGCACTTGCCCATCTATCAATCTGGTCAAAATCAGTTATAGTTTTTATATTGTTGTTTTTTTTTTTGGGGGGGGGGGATGGGGGTGGGGGCGCTCACTTTGGTCTGCACTGGTTGCATGTGTAGAATCAGTTACAGACTGCAGGCTAAAGGTTAGATGTTAGATGAAGTCTCAGATAACTTTACTGATCTTTGAAGTACATACAAACTACTTACATCATTCACTGGATTTTGAGTACATGTAAATATAAAAACTAACCTGAAGAAAAGGTGAAGATGATGTAAGATTATCTGTATTAGCCATAGCTATCAGAATAGGCAATTCTTCCTCCTTCAACATACTGAAAATATACACATGTATACTAAGTAAAATTAAAATGTGACAAAATGTGACATATACACGTAATTAAACCCTTTTACCCCAAATTCCAATTATTCTCTTAAATTGACTTTTTCATCTCTAACTGTGTAAAAGACCATTTATCATTATAGTGAAAATTTCAAGATTTGTACTGACTGAATAGTGAACAGTGCAAACTCTGAGCAGACCACATAATTGTGAACACTTATCCTATTCTGCAATGGTCACATTGGTAGAAACAGCTTTTGCCAGCAGGCTAAGGCTATATATCTATTTATCTAAAGATCAAATCTAAAAGAATTTAACTTTCACTTTGAAAACTGAGGTGACACTATACTAAATTGGTAAAAAAACAACTATAGTTACAAACACAGACCTTGTAGAAGTATGGAACATATCAGAAGATAGTGGTGTAACAGGCATTCTGCTGTGGTCCAGGATAAACTCTGTTACAACATCTGTACACACAGCTACATCTTCCTCACAGGTTGTATTAGAGTTGATATTATAACTGAAAATACAACACAATTTTTGCTATGTTCTAACCTATTTTTATGAATAAAGGGAGGTAACAAGATTTCAAAATAATCACATCAATGCAGAGTTACCCAGCCTGCCTCAAATCTTATTACTTAAGTCATGTAGTTTAATGTAACTTACATTGAGGTAATGAAAATGAAACAGGTTTAAAAAATCACATATTGATAATAAATCTAAATTTGATAAAATTCATAATCTCCATGTTCTATTTTATTTTTGTCTTTCGTTTGTAATTTTTGTAAACAATTTAAAATAGATCGTTTTTATTGAAATAATAATGAGTTTCATCTAAAAATAATAAAAAAACAAACATATGAAAATGTGTCCATAGGCGCATTAGTGACCACATTGGTATAAACATTTTTATTCATCACCAGCGGGAATTGTGTGTGTGCCGTTAATCTGTGTAGTTACTAAAGATGATGTACTTTTATTTTTACCAGAGAAATACAATATCTTGTCAAAGTCACATGTAAATGTTTCATCTTCATTATTACCACTCCCAAGTGGTCAAATAAACAGATATACCTATATGAGATTTCACACTTCTTTCACACTCATATTTACCAATCGGTAATCAGCCTTCTCAATCAGTAAAGAGCCAGGCTAGCCTGCACATTTATGCTGCCCGACGAATTCTATACTATTGGTAGCTCATTTTATATTCTTTTATATTGAAATCTGGACTGTTCTACATACAAAGCAGAGCTAGTCCATTACAAAAATTCAGCACATAAAGGGTTAAATATGGTTAGTTTTCAGACTAGATAATGGACAGTTCTGAACCCCACATTGAGCAAATGTCACAGGGTGTGGCCTGGCAGGAAATCGAACCTGGGACCTTTGGGATACTGTTCTGTGACACTACCGATCAAGCAATCTGGCCACTTACACTTCATCTCCCCTAGATAGTGAACAGTTGTGAACAATGACATATTTAAACATGGAAGTAAATTGAGAGTAATGACATAATAATGATAAAGTATGTATTACGTGTGAGCTTTGTGGTATCTATGTAGTAACTCATTATCCGGATTCTCCATTGTATCAAGTAACGGAACACCGTGTTCCATAATCACAGCTTTTACCTTATCTCTTCTCTCCAATGTCAACTGAAATAGTAACATTTATGTTATCATTAAAGTGTAGTAATTAATGGAAAAATATATAATTTTACTGTAAGGTTATATGATCAAGTATCTTATATAACCCAAACCTCTGGGCTTGGGTTATATTGCTAAGAACTGTTTAAATATAGCATCATAGCATGTTACCTGTCAAGAAATTATAACACAGCACAATTCCTTAAATATAGGAGAATACAAATTACTTCATTTATTTTCAACAGACTTGTATATAGATTATAGTATAGCCTGCGGCATGCCGATTTTTCATGTATTTTTTCTGTCTGCAGCATGCCGATTTTTCATGTAATTTTTCTGTCTGCGGAATGCCGATTTTTCTGTATATTACAGTACATAAATTATATAAACATCATGATTATCCAATGGAAATCAACGTACAAACATGCAATATTTAATTTTTACAAAACAAGGATACAAGCATCTTTTAAAAACCTGCATTGACCTATATATAAGAGTTTCTGTGACAAAAAATTTGGGATATATTTATTGACAATATGACAAACCATAAAATGGATTCAACATCAAAAAGCCAGCTCAGCTTCTTCAACATGATAAAATCTTGTAACAAAAATCCAAAAAAGCGAAAAGAGATGTATTTTATTCTTACCTTTGTAACAATGACATCAGCATTTTCTGGCAAGATGCCAGATCTTATAGAGAAGCAGTCGACAACACTGTAGAGCCGCTCACACAGCAGTCTCAGGCATGAGTATCTCCAGAAAGTACCTGACTCTGTCTCTGTGGCTGGGCTTACACTGGCTACCAGCCATACATCTTTCTCCTACATGTACAATATGAATAGATCAAATAATAAGAAATTGTTGCAAAACCAGGTTTTTTTGCAAATACCACATATGTGAAAAAATAACAAAGGTCTTATTTCAACCAACAATGATTAAATCACAAAACTCCAGATAAAATGTGCAAGGGTACTTGATGAAAATCAGACAGTGAAATTTTAGTTGAAATCCCTCAACAAATGTAGGAGAGGTTGCACACAAAAGAAATCACAAGAGTTTTTACAGAAAAAATGTTAAAATGTTAAAAATACACATTGACAAAAGTAATTTTTTTGATGCTTTAAACATTTGAGTTCATGATTACAAATGTATGGAAAGCCTTTCCAGATAATTCTGCATTTGGAAAATGTATGGAAAGCCTTTCCAGATAATTCTGCGTTTGGAAAAAAAAAAATTTTTTTTGTTTGTTTGGTTTGGTTTTACGGCACACCAACACAATAAAGGTCATATGGTGCTCAAAAAAGAAAGATGATTTTGGTTTACCATTAACTCTTTAAGGCAACCCCTAATCCACAAGGGAGATCAGGTCATCATGAAGTCAGGACTTCAGTCAGAACTGTAACACCATTTAACGATTTGAACAAATAATTCTGCTACTCACAATAAACAAAACTATGACAGCTGTCAACATACCTGGAATGATGAAGGCAGGTGGTTCTTGTCAACATTAATCACAGAGTTGTCTGCTATTCTTGAAAACCATTCTAACACAGGCTTCACCTGTCAATATAAAACACAATTCATATATCAAGATAAAATTTTGTTGTTGTTTTTTTTTCTCATTTATTATCTTTTTTTTTTTTTTGGTTTAGTTTTGTGTCTTATATGGTGACTTTCCAGCTTTACTGGTGGAGGAAGACATCAAGTGCCCCTCGGTGCATTATTTGAGGCATGAGCGGCACATACAAATGTAAGTAGAACCAGATGGGATTCAAACCTGCAGTAGTGAGGGGCAAGTGGTTTAAAGTCAACAACCATAACCACTCAGCAACATATGATGACTTCCAAGCTTTATAAGAGGAGAAAGATCTTGCATGTCTGCTTTTATTATTTCAGGCACCAATAAGTATATCCCACCTTCCTATTTTACCTATACTGTCATATCAAATGCAAAATCAAATCTAGATTATGAAGTTATCAATATTGGTACAAGTATTCCAAATGACAAATTAAAACCGATGATAAAACAGATGAAGATAAAAAATTCAGTTATTTGTGTCAGTTACTGTTAAAACTTGAAGATGACTGAGCAGGCAGAAGAGGATTTTGTTTCACATTGAAATAATCAAATTTGATCATAAAATGAGCCGCGGCATGACAAAACCAACATAATGGGTTTGGGACCAGCATGGATCCAGACCAGCCTGCGCATCCGCGCAGTCTGATCAGGATCCATGCTGTTTGCTTACAAACTCTATAACAAGTAGAGAAAGCGATAGCAAACAGCATGGATGCGCAGATGCACAGGCTGGTCTGGATCCATGCTGGTTGCAAACCCATTATGTTGGTTTTGTCATGACGCGGCTCAAATGTATAAAATGTATCTATATACCCGTATAACACCATGGTAGTCCATGCGAACATGTTTCTTGAATAGTTTCTGGCTATTTTTGGTCAAACATTCAGATGTGTCCATCCAACCAAGACCTCTATATGCAGCTATAGTTGGAAATCCTCGGACATTATGGTTACGGCATAGTACAGGTTCTGCTGTACAGTTTATATAGTACATGGACCCGCCATCTGTCGGAAAATTATATTTTATATTTAAAGATAAACTTCAAGCAAGAATACTAAATACATAATGTTAAATACTTTTAACTCTTAACATAAAGCAAACTAAGTTATGATGAATAAAGAAAATTACAGTTTCAATGATGTTTAAGGAGATTAATTACATGTTTAAATAACAGAAGCACTAGACATCTTAACATGTGACATGCCTCAGTCATGTAATTAACTTTAATAATGGATTTGTCCTGCTTTTTACTGGGAAATGTCAACTGAAGATTCAAAGATTAAGATGATAATAAAGAGCTTACATCATAGAAGTACAGGCTGTTCTAGCACCACTATATCTATAGCATAAGTCTTACAAAAACTCTCAGGGTTATGCAACAAACTATTTCATTAAAATGTTACCATACTGAAATGGTCAAAGGACAAAGCAAAAAAACTCTAGTAAAATTAATAAATTTAATTAATAAAACTGCAAAAATCAACATAGATCAAATAATCTTTTATTAAGCGGGCACCCCGAGTAGAACCACCAACCTCTCTCCCTGGCAGGTGAAGTTGGCGATCTTAACCACACGACCACAACCTTAATTACATGACCACAAACAAGATCATCGATGACCATTTATCAATTATAAGTATAGACAGAGTATTACAACATACCTATATGAGCAACCTCTTTTTGAATATCTCTGAATGTCTGATTGTTTCTACGACAATTCCCACAGTCAGCCATTATAAACACCACCTGATATAGTAAAAAGATTCTCTGTAAGTCATTTTACATAGGAAAACATAATTAATTAAATATTGTTCAGAAATTAAGTATCAGATACCCTATAAGTCACCTTAATATAGGAAAAAATAATCTTTTTTTACTAAAAATTATTTTAAAACAAAGAAGCAACCAATTAAGTTATAAAAAGTGTAAACACTTTTAAAGTTTTGCTTCATGACAAAGAAAAATATTTTGAAACTTTGTTTAAATTTTTTTTGCTTTTATCAGCAGATCATATGACAACTTATACTGTTGTAAGTATACTGAAGAGGCTCAACATGCATTAGTTCTAGGTGACTCTTACCTTAACCTGCTGAATTCTGTGTATTGAATCCGCTCAGCTTTGAATATTGGAAAAATCCACTCAAAATGTGAGGGATTTTAATACAATGTATCTTGACAAAAAAATTAAAAAATTTAATACAAAAAATTAAAAAAAAAAATGATACAAAAAATTAAGCTATAATCAGTATAGAGCATGGACAGACTTCACAGATATGCAGGCTGATCTGGCTCTATGCAGTGGGTAAAGGCTAATCATTTCCTGATGCAGCAATGTTAAGGGTTTCTAAGCAAAAGAAGTCCTAATTATTATAAGAAATATAAAGAAGGCAGCTTACCAAAGAGACTTTAGTGACTTCCCCAGCCCACTTTCCAGATTTGTAGAATATATGTCTAGGTGCATGTGATTTCTCCACAACATCTACCCATGTATCTTTTGTTAACAGTGGTATATTCTCATGTACAGACAACTTCTTCTCCAGTGCATCTGTGTCAAACTTAATCACAGTGACAGATAAAATTATTACCTTTTTTTTAACTTCATTTACATAATTCTAAAGGCATATTATGCCTCAGAAATGCTTTTATAATTATTTCCGAAAAGCTTTTTTATTTTTTGTATACTATAGCTTACAAAAAGTTACTCATTGGCAGATTATCTGAAATATCTTTTGGCAATTAGTACAGTTACAAGTATAGTGATTTTTTTTATGGAAGTCAAAATACACATGTACTACTTCATTTTCATTTAACTAATTTTATGTCATATAAGTGCACCATTCTTTAGGCAGCAAGCATCTTACATGCTCTAAAACCATCATTCAAATGTTATAATACATGTACTCATGTTTGCCCTTTCTAAAAATGTAAAAATTTAATTATTTCTGAGGCATAATGTGCCTTTAAAGAAAAACAACTACACTGCAAGAATAGAAATATCAGAACTTATTATATCTGTTGAATTATTTTTCAATTAAACGTAAATAATAATAATACATGTATAAATAAATTATCTGAAATAAAGCCACTGATCTTTGATAATAATAATATAAAAATATTATTATCTTATCATTGTTAGCAAACACAGTCAAACTCACCAAATCGTGCACAGACTTCTTGACTGGCTCCTTCTTTTTAATCACTACCTGTTTTTTGACAATTCTGATTTTTTTCACAACAGGTTTCTTTACCACTGGTGTATTATCTGTCATATTATGTGACCAGGATGTACAAATCCTTCCATATGGACCTTCCTCTATGCTTGAATACTGGAACAATTAGTATGTTATAATATAGATATAAGATACCTGCGGATATAGGTTTTTCAACAAGATCTGGTAATTGACAAAACTAAACTGAAAATAACATCATTACTTTTCTCAAAACAAAAATCATATCCCACATATTGACACAAGAGTCTGTCTTTATTTTCCATTCTAGGTATCAATGTCCCTCATGATAAACATTTTAACTTAATGTTTAGTTTGCATATTCTTTATAGTAATGACTTTTCAAGGGAGGTAACAGAGATTATATGTATTTGTTGTAGATTGCAAAATACAACAAAATAACAAAACTCAGTTAAGAGACAAAAAAGAGAAACTATTATTTCAACTGATGGTCTGGAGAGATTAATTCTTATTGTTAGTAAGAGGTTGGCAAAAGTTTTGAGTGATCTAGAACATTTTGTTCTAGTAATCAGTTCAGTGGCAAAAATTGCTGGACTGTATATGTGTTTACATATATGTCCGTGAATAAAGCAATATGATATTGTTCATTTCTTTTTGATCTTAAAATGGCTAACATGAACAATGGACAGAACAAAATCCAAAACATTACAAGCACATTATAATAACTTTGATAGGTAAGGGCCAAAAACTTATCTGACAATTATAACATGGTCTTATACTGGGCAAAGATTTTTTCCCCATTTCTGCCCTCATTCTGAATGAAAACAGCGTCTGAGGTTATAAAGAATTTCTTTATTCTCAAACTCAGATATCATGTACATTGTACATGTACATGATTGGTCGGAAACAATCAATGAATGTACTCTGACCAATGAAAATCCTGAGATTTGAAACAAAGTTCAGAAAAATATTTATAACCTCCAGCTAGATCTTACTAACCTGATCATAGGGCAATATTCCCCAAGGATCTGAATACTCTTTAATACCAAGCATCTGTGGGAGGCCACTGTCTAGATTTAGTATTGGTTCGTACATCATCCAAGGGTAAGGCCGTCCAATGTGAAGATATCTTGATTTCAAATCACCAGTAGAATCTGTAAACAATATACATGTATATAGTTGTAATGCACTTTTACATATACAATGTATGTCTATATTGCACATATCTCTCAGTTTTAGAATTCTTATAGCAATGACAACTTGCCTATCAAATCAAGATGTTGGAACTAAGGCCATCCTGCTTATTACCCAGTGCAGCCTGATCTGGCTTAACAACTGGTAATTCAATTTTGCAAATCCTCTTTACATAACAACTGAGTGAACTGACAGATCCAAATGAAATACAGGGAAACTCCATTTACACAAATTAAGTAAGTTTTAGAATTAAAAACAGCAAGATTACTGGAATTCGACAGCTTAAAATAAACCAAAAAATACCTTGAAGATTAAATATTCTGCTAAAAGTTGCAGCAAATTATATTATCCAATATATAAGTGACGGTGATTTTAAAAATGTTTCATTTCTTGAACTTAAAGTAACCTCTTTTGAATTACTAAAAAAAATAAATTATTATTAATGCCAAGAGCCAATGCCTTTGTTTTACTTTGATCTTGAAGGGTGACTTTGACTTTATGCTAACAGACCTGTATACAGTTACATTCAGGGTTTAATTGTATAACGGACAAACTGTTGGTTTGAACAACGAAAACACTGAATGGTATCATACCTACCTTTGTATATAAGAGACAGAAAGGGTATCTGCTTCATGGCACCTGATTTTATATGTCTCTTTATCACTGTAAAATATTTAATATCATAATCCAGTTGTCATAATGGTAAAGAATATTTTATACATATTCATTAAAGGCAATATTGACAAAAGTTTGGATATAGAAAAAAAACATTATTTTAATAAAATTATGATGCTCATTTTAAAGAGTCTGTAATAAAAAAGAATGGAGTTTTATTTTGTGATGTGAATACATAATATACCATCAATTTTGTAACTAAACAGGATGCTCCGAATGCTTGCGGCAAAAATGAGTATCCAATGCAACCAGTATAAAGCAAGGGCATGCCGCCTGTTTATTTGTTCAATATGACCAGATTTTACATTGTTGCGTAACAAACAAACTTGTAGACTGAAGTAAATTAACTTAACAATGGATAGTTTCAAAATCACAGCAGGGCTAGTCCATTCCACACATTTAGGAAAGTACAGGTTATAAAAAAAATATCTAATTTAACTCAATGACTTCTTGCTTACATTTTTTTGTAGAATCTTTCGTCAGGTCAACCAGTCCATATATAAGATTGGCACCATCTTGTTTATATTGTTGAACTGTCATATTGTAGGCGTACAGATAACCAAACACATCATGTGACCAGTGTGCATAGAAACACACCAACAGAGGCTTGAACTCCCAGTCTGGATCACTCTGGTTGCCATGTAGTAAAGTTTCAAAGGTTTCCTGTTTTTTTTATGATACAGAGCATAAAACATACACTTTGCTAAGAATGATTTAAAACATCATATTTTTTTAATCAAATTTAAATGTTTTAAAAGAAATACAGATAAAAAGTGCCTTTAACCATCTTAACAATCTTAGCAGGCTGAAATAAGTTTAATTAAAACAATACATCTCAAAATGTCTTACTGAAAAAATAAATAAAATAAGAACAAAAACATACCAGGTTTAGTAAAGGAGCATCCACACTATATGCCATCATGTATACTTTCATCACATGTGGTTTCACATCATGTCCAGAAAACACCTGGAAGTCTTCTTTTAATGTTTTGTTGACAACTGTAAACATACAATCAGTATATATAGTAAGTATAGTAAATAAAAAAAACAAAAAACATATTTCGATTTCAGTGATTTGTAACATATCAAAGATTTTTTACCAGTGGGGATCAGTATCTTTTGACATGGATATTTCAAAGGGGGTTTGGCATTTTGGTAGTTTTCCGGAGGGGGTCACGAGTCAAATTTTTGCTGCCTTTTACTAGTTTATGCATGTTTCTATTTCCAAAAAAATCTTCAGTTGATATCCAAATCTCAGAGATGTTTCCTAAACAAGCCAAATCCAGAAATCCAAGGGGGGGGGGGGGTCATGCCCCCGTAGCCCTGCCCCTCTTTTGATCTGTGCATGCTAGACTACCAGTGTATGTGAAAACGAGCCTGCACATCTAAACAGTCCAATCAAGCTCTACACTCTTGGCTGCTAAATCACAGCAATGAAGTAGGACAAGTCCAATATTTAAACATATAATACACAATACTGAGGGCCTCATAGCATTATAGTGACCGATAAATCAGCCCTCAAACATTCAGGGCACCAAAGGCGAAGGGAGTCAATAAAATGCTATAAGGTCCAAAGCATTATGTGCTATTACTTATATTTAACCACATTTTGTTTTGTCAAAATGGTCAGAGCTGTTTTGAAAACAGACATTACATATAGTCCAAATAAAATGTACAGAAAAGTTTCATTAACAGCAGTATAATGTGCATCTTGTCATGATAGTACGCCACTAAATTTTAGCAGTCCGATGAAAGTGTAATAGTGCCCACTCAGGCAGTCATTATACTTTTTTGTCAGACTACTGACAGCATCCTGAAATTTATATTATTTAAAGGCCCAATGACATTTATAAAAGTAAAGAAAGAACTTTATTATATAAGGTACAATATATAAATCTAGTATAAGAGCTAAGGCTTATAATGTTTATAAAATCATTATTGTCCGAATAAATAAATAACATAATATACTGTCACTATACATTATTCAAAGAAATATCAATGTCACAATGAAAAGGTTTTGGAGATATGCAAGTACAATTCAAGGCAATAACAATGCACAAATTTAATAAGGTCAACTTCAATATCTTGTTATATAATGCAATTACCTCGAATGAACAATAGACGCTTTCAAACTCAATTGTAAAGAAAGTGAAGAAAATTCAAAGTACAAATTGCGTGGGTTTAAAGGATGAAATGTCACTTATTATATGACAAACCACAAATGGAATGTATGAAAGTTGTTTACTTCTACATTATAAACTACATTAACTGAAGATTCTCTGTAAACAATATGAACTTTTAAAATCTTCCTTTTTTTTTCTGAGGAAATATTTTCTGTTTTTATGACATATCATGACAAGTAATAAAGAAAACCTTATCCAGTAATTGCCAGTGTTATGGCATTTGTAAGTTTGTACTAGGAGATAGTCGAGGCTGGCAAAAATGTCAACATAAAACCGCAAATATTTCATGACGGCTTTGCACATTCTATTTTTTTTGTACATTTTATTTTTTTTTCTGAATTAACCAAAACTGCACTTTACATTTTCAACTGTAATATTTGAGTCTGACTGAAATTGTTTAAAGTAATTAAACTGTAATTAATTCTGTAATATTTCAGTAGAATTATATTCCATTTTTTTTTCCTCTTAAATTTGTGGACTCTATTTTTCCAACAGGTAAAATGTAAATAATGTTATGCAAAATAATCTTACAGAAGACAAAATGAAATTTCTTAGATCTAAAATTCTTGGATTGACCTATCCATGAAAATTAGTTTGAATAATCATGATTTTGCAGTATTAGTCTACCTTAAAATAAAAGTACATCCCATTATTCTAAAGGGGCTAAAATGTAATAAAGTATCAGTTACCACAACAAGAGGGCCATGATGGCCCTAGATCGCTCACCTGACCCATCAAACTCATCCAAACAATTACTGAGACAAGCATTCTGACCAAGTTTCATGACAGGTGAGTCAAAAATGTGACCACTACAGTGTTAACAAGGATTATCCATATTTGAGCAGTGTGACCTAGTTTTTTACCCAGGTGACCCAAATTCAAACTTGACCTAGAAATCATCAAAACAAACTATCAGACCAATTTCCAGGATACTTGGATCAAAACAGTAGCAACTAGAGTGTTAACAAGATTTTTCTATTTTTAGCTCCGGTGACCTAGTTTCACATGCGATTTCGAACTCATCCGAGCAATTACCTAGACAAGTATCCTGACCAAGTTTGATGATAATTGAGTCGAAAATGTGACCACTAGAGTGTTAACAAGGTTTTTCTATATTTGGGCGGTGTGACCTTGTTTTTCATCTGAAATGACCCATGTTCGAACTTGACTTAGAAATCATCAAAACAAACTTTCAGACCAATTTACAGGATATTTGGATCAAAACAGTAGCCACTAGAGTGTTAACAAGATTTTTCTATTTTTAGCTCCTGTGACCTAGTTTTTTATCCGAGATGACCCATGTTTGAACTAATCCGAGCAATTACCTTAACAAGTTTCCTGACCAAGTTTAATGACAATTGAGTCAAAATTGTGACCACTAGAGTGTTAACAAGATTTTTTTATATTTTTAGCTCCTGTGACCTAGTTTTTCATCCAAGATGACCCATGTTCGAACTCATCCAAGCAAGTACCTAGACAAGCATCCTGATCAAGTTTGATGTCACTTGTGTCAAAAATGTGATTGCTAGAGTGTTAACAAGATTTTTCTATTTTTAGCTCCTGTGACCTAGTTTTTCATCCGAGATGACCCATGTTGAAACTCATCCAAGCTATCACCTAGACAAGCATCCTGACCATGTTCGATGATGATTGAGGCAAAAATTTGACTGCTAGAGTGTTAACAAGGTTTTTCTATTTTTACCTCTGGTTACCTAGTTTTTCATCCGAGATGACCAATGTTCGAACTCATCCGAGCTATCACCTTGACAAGCATTCTGACTAAGTTTGATGATGATTGAGGCAAAAATGTGACCGCTAGAGTGTTAATAAGGTTTTTCTATTTTTAGCTCTGGTGACCTAGTTTTACATCCGAGATGACCCATGTTCGAACTCATCCAAGCTATCACCTAGACAAGCATCCTGACCAACTTTGATGATGATTGAGGCAAAAATGTGACCGGTAGAGTGTTAACAAGGTTTTTCTATTTTTAGCTCTTGTGACCTAGTTTTTCATCCGAGATGACCCATGCTCGAACTCATCCTAGCTATCAACTAGATAAGCAACCTGACCAAGTTTGATGATGATTGAGGCAAAAATGCAACCGCTTGAGTGTTAACAACTAAATGTGGACGGACGACGGACAATCATCTATCCTAAAAGCTCACCCTGAGCATGCTCAGGTGAGCTAAAAATCAAAGCTTTGTACTCCACCTAACTAATTTTGGACCAAATTCATTGAATATAGAAAAAAAGTTGAATAAAAATCCTGGATAATGTAAAATTTTGTTTACCTTTATTATGTATGACAACAACAGATGGGTACTTGTTTACACTAAACCTTTGTCTAAGCAACCTGTAAAATACAAAACAATGAAAAGTGAAATTTATAACTGAAAAAAATGAATGTTTTTTTTTAACTTTTTGCCTGCTGATAGCAAACTGATTTTATCCTGTACAGTCACCATTTATACTAAGATTGCAATCCCGCGCATAGGTCGAAGGTTTCGATATTGCTCACTTTCTGTCTGAAGTAACGCGAGTGTATTCAGTGAGATGTGAAGAAAGCATATACTTAGATTGGTATAATTGTCACTTTAATTGACCCAGTATAATAGGGTCTGGTAACACTAACAGAAATAAACAATCAATTATACCTGCTATTGGCAAGTATTTTTGCTAGTATTTAATGACTGTGCATGTTTTTCCGAAGAATCTTGAAAATTTTATCTCTCTAATCACAGATTTCGTATCAATGGTACTTACCCAACCTGAGCAGAGTTCAAATGCACTGCCATTGCTTTACATGATTCCAGTTCCTCTGCCAACTACCAAATAACAAGTGAAATAATTATAAACACTTTTCTAGTCAGTTTTAAGATGAACATAAACTTCAATCGTCCTGCTCATGAAAACAATACCTCTTATAACAAATCAAGTACAGTCAAACCTGTGTTAAAGACACCTCTGATTAAAGATCTCCCGGAAAAAAAGGCCGCTCTTCAAAAATCCTTTATTGATTTAAAAGTACAAAGTAACCCCCAAATAAAGCCCACTTATCTATACAGGCCATGTTTGGTTCCTCCTTTTGATGACCTTTGATCACAGGTTTGACTATAAATTACTATATTATTCTATCTAATAATATGTAAATTAGGCTTGACATCGAACAGTTGAGCTACATACCCCATATATCATGTCCTCTACCTCATGATGTCTTGGACCATCCGGGAAAGCCAACAACACTATATCATACTTTCTCTGGGCTTTTCTTAAACGTTTCTCTGTGACCTCCTCACTCTGTTCCCTGTATAATGCTGACTGTAATGAAACAACAGTATATTACCTTTTTCAAATATGTATCTGATTTAATTGCAGTATTTTATACATGGGTATAATAACAAGAGCTGTCTGTATGACAGCACGCTCGACTATTCTAAGTGCTTGATAGTAAAAGAGCATTGGTAATGTTAAATTTTTTAAGTTCACAAAAGGGCTAATTTTTTTTTATAAATTCATGTTATAGGCCTAAGAGAGAGTCTTATTATACAGTATTGGCTTGATTATTCGGAAGGTAATGTCACAAGGGTGTTTTATTGAGTATAATAATACTAATTAACTATGAATACATAAATTTGACAGAAAAGGTACAAAGGCTTGTTATTAAGATGTTTTATCAAGCAAATCACTGCTTTATTATTATGAATGCATAAAATTGTCCCAAAAAAGGCACAAACCCTTCAGTAGTTATTGAGATAACAGCTTACAAGCAAAACTTTACCATGAATTTCTAAGTTGAAAAAGTGGAGAAAAAGCAGCCTAAATGCAAGATAGAATTATGGATCTTTGTTAGTGACCTACAATTATGACCCTTAATGCATATGTGAAGTTTTAAATAAATATCTTTAATAGTTATTGAGAAATGTAAAACTTGCATGTAAACATTAACCAAGAGACTAAGTAGAAAAGGGGATATGAATCAGCCTTAATGCAAGATAGAGTTATGGAACTTGGTCAGTGACATACAATTATGACCCTCCAATTATGACCCGAAGTGCATAAGTAAATATCTTTGAAGACCTTCAACCTTTAACCTTTAACCAAAATTTCTAAGTTTCAAAGGGGCAAATAATTCTGCAAATATTGCAGGCAGAGTTATGCAATTTTGCAAACTGATGTACATTGTTACTATAAAAAAGTATTTTAAATTTCAATTGAATATCTCAAACAGTAATTGAGATATTTGACTTTACAAAAAAACTTTAACCAAAATTTCTAAGTTCCAAAGGGGCATTATTCTGTCAATATTGTAAGCAGAGTTATCCAACTTGTCAATATGATGTACCTCGTTATTATAAATAAGTATTGTAAATTTCAATTGAATATCTCAAGCAATAAGTGAGATATTTGACTTTACAAAAAACTTTAACCAAAATTTCTAAGTTAAAAAGGGGCATAATTCTGTCATTATTGTAGGCAGAGTTATGAAACTTGTCAATCTGATGTACCTTGTTACTATAAATAAGTATTGTAAGTTTCAATTGAATATCTCAAGCAATAAGTGAGATATTTGACTTTACAAAAAACTTTAACCAAAATTTCTAAGTTAAAAAGGGGCATAATTCTGTCATTATTGTAGGCAGAGTTATCCAACTTGTCAATCTGATGTACCTTGTTACTATAAATAAGTATCGTAAGTTTCAATTGAATATCTCAAGTAATAAATGAGATATTTGACTTTACAAAAAACTTGAACCAACGCAGACGCCGACGCGGACGCCGACGCCAGGGCGACTACAATAGCTCTCATATTCTTCGAATAGTCGAGCTAAAAATCTAAAACCATACAGAGAAGAAACTATATGTAAAGATAGAGACAATGGGATAGAAATACTGACAGAAAGACATGTTTTAAGAGTTATTTCTTCGGTTTATTGAATAATATATGATCTACTCTATATAACGTAAAAAAAAATACTTATCAATTTTTGCACTCCTAGAATTCATAAAAATAACAATCAAATAAACCTGTCTATATATAGATCTTACTGTGAAATGGAAAATTAAGACTTTGACAGGTGTTTTTTTTTTAATATTTATCAATGCAGTATCATTTCATATTGCGCAAATGTAAAAATCAAAATCTTGTTTTGCATGATTATTTTTCTATATTCAAATATTCTTTAACTGATGTGTTTTCACTAAAATCTATAACACACATTTAATTCATTTTACCCATACTCTGCTGAGTTTCTTGAATGAACTTACTACCATTTTAAACAATCTATTTTTGGATTATCAAGCAGAAAATTTGAAAACATTATATAGCCAGGTCGGACTGTATTTCATGCAGGCTTGCCTCGGGTTCTATACTGGTGGTGCGGGCTGTTCATTTTGGCTCCTGCATTCTAATGGTTAATGTGATCTTATCTGTGATCCTAGATTCTTAATTAAATCAAATATGCATGCCGACAGGTTAACATACCAGTTTTGTGAGCCAGTTTTTCAGTTCTGGTTTTTTAACTTTACCACTGTATTGATAGCTTGACGATTCTCCCAGGTAACATCTCATTGCTGGTAACCTCTTAGGCTCTACATTGTTTGGAGGCATTTTAGCCTATAAACAAATATAAACATATTTTAAGTATGCTACAGATCCTTTTTAATAAATATACTGTCACAATGTGTAAGATTTATCATAACATAAAAGTTATTTCTGTAAGTTGATGGATAAAATTCGAACAACATCAAACCTCATGGTATCTCTGAAGAAGTTGATGACATTTCTAATACTTATTTTGGAGTGAATTACAAAATTGCCTACTTAAATGGAAAGCTATGTTCAATATGGTTTATTAGAATGATACTAAAAAGTATTTAGATGGAAGGACTTTGAAATATTAGCCAAGACATGAATTTTTCATCAAAGTGGTGGCAAACCATTATTGTATATGAATCAAATTGGGAATATTTTTTTATGAATATCACTTGAAAAAAAAATACAAAAAAGTATTACAGTATCTGGACTAAAGGCTCCAAACTGCCAAGTAGTAAAATTTTCCTCCACAGGTTTGATATACCAGAGATTATATGCCACTTTCTCCAGCTTTGAACCTTCACCTGTAATATATCAATTTATTCATTAATAATTAAATTCAGGCATTTTTCTACCTTAGGTTATGATGCGAAAGAAAAATAAGAAATTTCATAATGATTTACCAACAAAAAACCCCATTGTGATACAAATTGACTGATAAATCAAAGTATTTGATAAAATATCTTTCTTTGATAAATTCTGACTGATAAGCTTGCTGAAATTATATGTAGTTTATTACAATATTTAGCAAATTACAAACAAAACTTACTAGCATTCCTGAAGACAACACAGAAAGGCTGATGTCTGGACATTTTGATGTGTCTCTGGAATACATGTGTTGGAAATTCTGGCAACAATGCATGGTATGCTGAAAAGAAAATAAGTTTTTACACCAGAGTTTATTAGAAATAGCTACATACTAATTAGAAATAGCTACATATATACAGACTCAACATACCATAAATTATGGAACGAATTTTATTTGATCTTTTCTAAATAAGTTACTTAGATAATCCAGATATCAAATCTGAAGTTTGCTTGCACGGATATAAATTGTATCTGGTACTAATAGTGTTGATTCATATCAAATGATAGTCTCTCAAAGAGGTTTTAAAAATTTCTGTAAAAAAAAACACTTTTACAATGGTTTAGTGAAAACACCATTTGAAATCTTAATTACCGAAAAGAAAACCACTCACAATAAACAATTTCTGTTGAAGTCACAATTAGAATGTTAATGTTCCAGTTTGTCAAGAGTTAACTTTAGTTTAATGTTGGGATCAGTAATGCGCCAGTCAGCTGTTATCTGGCCCCAGCCCCTGACTCAAACCTTTAACAATGCAGGGATAACAAAGATTTTATCTTCCATCTGCCAGAATAACAAATGACACTGTAACTCACAATGATGGATATCTTTTTGGGTCATATGACCCAATTGGAAATAAGCACACCAGCTTAATGGGCTAACCTTGTAACCATAGATCACTCCTAACAAAACCATTGTATTAAAATTTTATTATTTATTTTTTGTGTGTGTATACTATACCTGTACAAATGCTGGTACTTTTTATCCCCCCATATAATATCTTAACATCTATGTTAAACTAGATAGACTTTATATATCATGTCAGTAATTCTAAACAATATTTTGTGCTTAGTTATTAAGTCTCTGACTTGTAGTCATAATCTGAACTGTGGTTTTTCATAATTTCATCCAAAGTCGTATCTCATTTCAGTCCTTAATGTAATTTATTTAATTTATTACTTATATGAAGTGATATTTTTAATAGTTAGTTAAACTGTTACTTTTATCACAGATATACAACAGATAGGAAGCTCCGAGAAATGACGTCAGATTCAGACCCACAATCCTTTGCAAGCTTCAGTGATAATCGGGTTTTCCTGAAAGTCTCTGATTTTTGGCCCTTTTGTTAAACTCCGGCGATATCCATGAATTAATGTTTACATTGCCGACATGGATTTTCATCGGAGAAATATTTGTGTGGAAAAGTGTGAATTGTATGTTTTAGAAAAAAATAACTATTGCTTCTTATATAAGTAGAAAAGGCTTCGTCTTTTTTTATGGATGTACCTCAGGGAATTAAATATGTAGGTATTCTGGCTACTTTTACACAGGATGCATCAAATCTCTGAAAATCCCGTGACATGATAACTTGCGTGAACACAATTCTGCCGATACTGAATTTAACTGTGTGATGTCACAGTTTCTTCTCAATGATCATCTATATTTAGTTCCATGCTTTTATAAATATATAATCCTTTTATGTAAATGCAATATATGTTGTTGCAAAAAAAAAATGTCTTCACATCAAAATGCCAGAAAGTTAAAAAAAAGTGTTGTTTAAAAGAGGATAATAGAAGAACATAAAGATCAACAAGTTTACATCCCCTCAAATGGTTTGACGGCACTATAACTTGTGGAATCTTAAAGTGATAGATATTTTTATGAATGTAAACATTATTATAGAAACATATTATATGACATGATAGCTTTACAAAGTTCAATACTTTCAGTTTGTTGGGAGATAGAGTATAAAGTCTTTGAAATAAAAGTCACCACTATTCATGGTGGTATGGGGATTGGCTAATAACTGGCTTGTTCAGCTAATTTTTAGTGTGTTGTTTTTTGTTTTTCATCTGTATAAATACACATTATTTCAGTTTTATCGTTCACTAGAATAGCATTCTTCTTTAAAAGAAACATCTTTATGGGAAAAATGAGACATAACTTACAAAGTTAGATAGGATTTACTTCAGTCAAGTAATAAAAAAAAATTGGGTCGAAACGTTCTGAGGTCGAAATGTCTAAATCTTTGCATATCATTCATAACATCGACTAAATTGGAATTGAGAAACACAAAATGAATCTATTCAACAGCTTGTATTTTCCTTAGAAAACCGACTTATTAATAAAACAATTCTTACCTGTTGCCACGCATATGTAACAGAATAAGAAATGAAAATAAAAATGCAAACGAGAAAAGACTCGTACAGCCGCCATGTTGTATATAAATGAAGAGTATTCAAGG
Organism: Ruditapes philippinarum; assembly: GCF_026571515.1. Taxonomy (NCBI): domain Eukaryota; kingdom Metazoa; phylum Mollusca; class Bivalvia; order Venerida; family Veneridae; genus Ruditapes; species Ruditapes philippinarum. The sequence continues at coordinate 341,680 of NW_026856260.1, read as the reverse complement.
GCTGTTAATACGAGGCCCGTAATTTAATTTTTAACAGACTAAAATTTAATATTGAACAATGTACGTGGCACGATAGTGTCATCGCTATATCTTTAATATTTCAATGTTTTTTTTTCTGTAATTTTAAGTAAAGAAAATTTAATTGTTTAATACCACTTGTATTGCAAATAAAAGCCTTAATCGGGCTTAAATTGCACGTAGTTTAATAAATCCTGCAAGCCATGTATGCAAAGTTGGGGTTTTTAATTAGGGGAGACTGGGACACTCTGGGACAAAAATCATAAATTTCAATCTCCTACTTAACATATCTTAAGAATTAATGCTCTCTTTCGTGGATGAAAAGGACAATATGTACTGGATGTAGCAGATAACTAATTGAACTTAAAATAATTAAGTTGACTTGGAGATATGCATGAGAACATGGTCATTGAAATGTCCCAGAGTACCCCGAGCTAGGGGCACTCTGGGACACCATATATGGTACAGTGGGACATGCTTGGGTACGTAGGACAACATGTATAATTTCATTGAAACAAAAATATTACTGGAATTGAAAATCTGCGGTTGTTTCAAAAATCTAGATGTTCCAGTGCACGTTAAATGTGGAATTCTGCTTAAGCCGATGGGGGGCGGGGGAGGGGGCGGCTAATTGCACTTTCCATTACTGTTTATTAACAGGCTTGAAATCAAACTGAGCTTGCAACATTTTCAATTTTGCTGTTTTGGGCTTTCTGTAGGAATTCTATTGAAATTTCTCTATTTTTATTTTAATTTTGATAGGTGCGTATAGTCACACTTGTTTTGTCCAAGCATGAATCATTGCCATATTAATGAATGACAAAGTTTGGAAAATATAATCTAAATTCATTCATTTGACGTTCATTGTCATTTCAAGGTCAAGAACATATCTAAATTATTCCATATGTTTCTTTGACCACATGTGTTGTTTTGTCCACATGTGCATCAAATTTTTCCATAATGACAAAATATGACAATCAAAATTCAATAATATGGCCATGACAGTCGAGGTCATTCAAAGGTCAAGGTCAGTTTATCCTTTCAGAAGTTCTTGTCCAAATTTTTGTTTTTGCCAAACATTAAGATAATTCATTTATTAATTACCAAGTTACAATCAATTATGGCAAAAATCAGTGAAAGTGCAATAATCTAACGGTCAAGGTCATAAAAGATCAAAGATCAACTTGAGTTTGATACACATGAAAGTCTAATCCAAAAGAGTGTTGTCCCAGAGTACCCCAACCACCCCACCATTTTTATGTGACAATAATTTTAAAAGACAACCAAACCAAGATTTATTTCAAATCAGAAAATAAAGGCAATGTTTAGCACATTATCATTTACTAATATGATACAAATAAGTATTCAATGTAGAAGAATTTGAAAGCTATATAGGATTTTTTTTAGAATTTCACTTTGGAAGGTAAAAGTGCATTGTACTCGCCAGACTGATTTTTACTCGATTTGCTGCTATGAAACTTTTGAAGGGAAAAAAGCTTGACAAGATCAAACATCTGCATAAATCAGGTTTAAATCAAAGAACAAAAGCTATCAAAAAATCCCATTGTCCCGCAGTGCCCCATGTCCCAGAGTACCCAGTCTCCCCTACATATTTATGTTAAATTTCAACTTTTACAGTATCCAGTAAACATTGCCTTTCCTCTATATGTAAATTTATACACATCCTTTGCACCAGAAAATAATTTTTAACTTACTCCAATCCTCAGGAATAAAAGCAGGGCCACCCTCACTTCACCTAAAATATCACCTATAATGTCCGCTAAATGCTAACAAAATATTCACCGCTGTTTTGCACAATCGCGTGGACCCGGCAATCCGAAACTGCATGCACTGAACCAAATTCGCACAACATATTAATTGGAACACAAACATATATATTAATTTAAGAATGTGCAGCAAAATGAAAATTTGTACATGTATCCAGGGTCTTTCAAATTGATCAAAACTATTTGTAAGACCCTGATGATTTTTAGCTATAAAATATTCTAGACATGCAATGTCAAAACTTACAACTAGAAATGCTTTTATCAATACCTTATGTTGTTTAAATATATATTTTTTGTATTTTTTAATTCCACGACAAGGCCTCAAATGATAGTGCAAGGTTAAAGTAAAGTTGTATCGGATATGCACGTTATTCGGATACGTACATGTATGTAGTTGATGATGGATTATGTTCAATGAAAAAAAGATAAACAATTTGAATTTGCCTATGATTTAATATTGTGGAGAATACATTAATATTTTGTGTAACAACAACATAAAGCAACTTCAAAAAGAAAATAATCGTACCACGAATTGTCTCCTAAAGGACTTATCAGTTTCTAAAGGAAAACATGGTTCGTGTTCATGATGGACCTGAGATATGAAACGAAAATGGAAAGATTGAAAAGACAAATTTAGTCAGCAAAAGTGGTAAGTTGCAGTCTCGTATTCGACGATGGCATGTACATGTACCACACGTACATGTATCTGATATATGTACATTCTAACAGTGTAATGTATATAAAAGTACATGCATGTAGTACGTCATATAATATATGAGATTGATTAGTTTAGAATTACTTTGAATGATGTGGCAGTGTCCCCAGTGTTTAAATAGATCTGAATTAATCCATTCTTGAACCCTAAAAAGAATGGAATATGACCGCTAGCTTTATACTTTTAAAGAGTAGTTATAAGTGTTCAAGAATTGCTGATTTAGAGATTGATTTGTTGAAAATTTCAATACATACATGTATATAGTATTGCTGAACATGGATCAAGTCATGTTCTGTATACTCAATGTATACATGTATTTTAGGCTTAATGAGGGTCCCTCAGCCTTTTCAGGCCATCATTCATGCATGTCCTTCAAGGTTATAATCTGCCAAAATATGATCATTCAGTAATTCATTAAATTTTACTAAATATGTATGTATCTCGATTAATGTGATGTTTTCTATTTCAAATGATGCAAATGAGATTGTTTATTAACAAAAAATGATGAAAACTTTTGGAATTACCCAATAACTAGTTTTTCCATGTTAACACGTGCCCGTACACCTAATTTTGGTGAAAAATCGTTCTTTTTTGACATTTTTTTTATTAACAAAAAATAATGAAAACTTTTGGAATACCCAAAAACTAGTTTTTCCGTGTTAACACGTGCCCTTACACCTAATTTTGGTAAAAAATGTTGTTTTTTGACATTTTTTTGTTTTTATTAACCTTTTACCCCAGGAGTATATATTGTGAAAAATGGCCGTTTTCATTGAAAAGCCTCCTATTACATGTTCAAACTGCTATGAAACTATAAAAAGTGCTTCAATACTGATGAAACTTGGCACAAATGTTGACTAGACCATAGTCTCTGTAATCGTAAATTATCTGTTACCATGGCAACGGGGGGACGTATCAAAATTGCCAAAAATCACTATTTTGCATTGCTTTTTCTATCAAAACTGATTTCAAAGTGCTGCAACTTCTCAATGAATTGAGATAGAGTAAAGGGCTTTTCACCGTCGGTTACTAGTTACCCAAGATCGACCTGCCTGTCACATGTCCAAAATTTTCTGAGCGAAAAAGGGGGCTGCCGCCCCCTTTCAAACCCCCAAACAGATGGGGACACATCCCCCTTCTGGCAACCCCGTGATGTACCATTTTGATGGGGGCGGCGCCGAAAAAGTGGTCACTTTTTTAACAACATTTCTCAAACGAAAAACATTGTTTGGGGCCTAAATAGGGCATTTTTTTTTCACTATTTGAGGCCTGAAAAAGCCGTCAAAACACGTCTATATGAGGGAAAAGGTTAAATGCATTATGGGCCGGGATAAGGTCTTACTGCCAAAATAAATGATCATATTTTTTCGAACGGGCTTGACTGACTGATAAGGTTTTGCAACTGGGACTGGTACATGACACACCTTCCAAACAAACGTCCAGTGTTTCACTGTTTAAATTTTTACCATACATTGACTTACGTTGTCATGTTTTAGCAGTTTAGAGGACGGGACCTGAAGTTGTCCACACGACCATGTCTGATGTATGGTTGACGCCAATACCACCGAGAGAACCTCGGATATGGAGGGCTTCGAGCACGGCCATAGTGGTACTTGTATCAGTTGCCGGTAAAATAGTGTTGAGTAAGTGCAATATATATATATATATATACATGTGCCACAGAACAGATAATTTATAGTGGAATGAGGTTTGTTGGGCTGCGGAGTAATATTTAGAGTGATTCGCGTTCGCGTCTTAGCCGAATGAACACAAGAAATAGGACCAACCTTTTTGTCAAATAAAAGATTTGTTTGCTTTGAATATGAAAAACTTTTCAAATAATGAAAGAAAAGGACATTTAGATTGTTCTATACACCATTCAAACTTATCAAAACTCGTTGAAATAATATACACCATTCTTGTCAAACTTATTGTAACTTGTTGAAATAAAATAGTTGTATTATAATGTGATGATCTCCTGATACAAGTCATTAACAAAATGTTACACATATATTTTACTTTTTGTTGCAGGAATGAACAAACCAACATTTTATGGGAAAGAAGCGTTTAAAAGATGTGTTGCTAAGCGACCACAAAATAAACCAATGATAACCGTGAGCAACCATACCAGTACTGTAGATGATTTTCTCGTTTCATGTAAGTTTTGTTTTCACTTTGATTATACAGCATAGTTTATGAATAATAACAAAAACAATTCTTATTTAAATGTCAGTTTTAATGTAGTACACTAAATAAGCGATTTACAGTTCCTTCACGTCTGCAATCCGTTCTTATATCGTAGATACGTTACCATGGAAACAACTGCTGAAAAGAACGTCGTTAAGATGGTTACCTGGGGCCAAGGACATTTGTTGTCGCACCAAACCAACGTCGTTGTTCTTCCAGCTAGGTCGCGTGGTCCCCGTGGTGCGTGGAGACGGTGTGTACCAGTATTGTATGGATTTCTGTGTAGATAGACTAAATGATGGCGACTGGGTTCATATATACCCCGAGGGTTTAGTTAATACGACCAAAGAATTAATGAGACTTAAATGGGGTAAGTTTGATCATTTTCTGACCATGTTCTGTTCTATAAAATTTCTTACATATTTTATTCTTTCGTTCATATCTTAAATTTTATCGAGAATTTTATTACATACCCATGGCGCTTTTTAGACTCACTAGAAACGATATTGCAGGGCCATGCATATATTTATGCCGTTCATATATCGTTCATATATCGTGTAATAATGCACTCGACCACCCTATATGTTGTAACTGAATGCTATAAATTAAGTGGACCATCGTCGGATACCAATGGTTGATGTTATAAATGTTATGGTTCGGCGTGGTTTCCGATGATAAATTGAACCGGCAAAGTGAAAACGAGGATAAGCTGATAAGATTGGATGCAATAATGTTTTATATTGTGAGATCACATTTTGAAAATGATTGAAGTTCAATGGTTACATTTAATATGGTGTGAAATAAAATAATTTATGCTCCATCATATTTTTATTCAACCTACAGGAGTGGGGCGACTCATTGCAGAAAGCCAGGTAACTCCTATCGTCTTACCATACTGGCACATGGGTATGGACAACGTACTTCCAATGAGATCACCATATATTCCTCGTGTAGGGCATGTAAGTTTCATGGTCATTTTCTTTCATTTTGTTTTTTTGTACTTACAGGGATAGTTACGGCCGTTAACCTAAAATAATTCGTTCCTCATTGCTGTTGATTCGGATTTCGCCACACTTACACTGAATGTTTTAGTCCCCTACCGGTTTAACCGGAGGGGACTTTAGGTTTACCCTCCGTCCGTCTGTCCGTCTGTCTGTCTGTCTGTCTGTCCGTCCGTCCGTCTGTCTGTCTGTCTGTCAGTCCGTCAGTCCGTCCGTCCACAAAACTGGATCCCGCGATAACGCAAAATGTACTGAAAATATTTTAATGAAACTTGATATATGGATAGATGGCAGTATGGAGATTATGCACGTCTTTTTTTTTTCTTCCTATGTTGAAAATTCTGGTTGCTATGGCAACAAATAGCCTGAAAATATGGCAAATTGAACACATAAACTGGATCCCGCGATAACGCAAAAAGTACTGAAAATATTTTTATGAAACTTGATATATGGATAGATGGCAGTATGGAGATTATGCACGTCTTTTTTTTTCTTCCTATGTGGAAAATTCTGGTTGCTATGGCAACAAATAGCCTGAAAATATGGCAAATTGAACACATAAACTGGATCCCGCGATAACGCAAAAAGTACTGAAAATATTTTTATGAAACTTGATATATGGATAGATGGCAGTATGGAGATTATGCACGTCTTTTGTTTTCTTCCTATGTTGAAAATTCTGGTTGCAATGGCAACAAATAGCCTGAATTTCAAGATTTCTGATTTAAATTTTTCAGCTTTTTCACTATAAGTTCTTTATTTCTTAAGGTGTTTACTTCAAACTTTAAATATAAGTTTCTGGTCATCAACCACATCATATGTGACAAGGTTTACAACTCTAGCACAAAAATTATCAGTATTACCTCCCTTGAACTTAGAATTTTTATGAAAAAAATGTTGTCTTTTTTAAATAACTTCTTTATTTCCTAATATATCTACTTCAAACTTCATATATATGTTTCTTATTATCACTCAACATTTTTGAGAAGGTTAAATAATCTAGCAAGACTATTTCCAGAATTATGTCCCCCTTGAACTTAGATTTTTTTCGAGAAATTGGTATTTTTCACTCCAACTTCTTCATTCATTATAGGATTTACTTTAAAATCCCACATGGTAATAATATGACAAGGTTGTATAAACATAATTTCCTTACTAGGCAGGGAAACTTAACACATTACTGTGATGTAGACAAACTTAGAACTCAAAAGATTTAAGTTCATTCAGGTCATTCATTCACTGGTAAAATTGACTGGCCAATGGCCCATCAGAAAGTTGCTAGGGTTCTAACCGGTAGGGGACTTATGGATTGCTTGCAATACTATGATAATTGCTTGTTTATTTTTCTCTTGCTATTGGCATATCATCAAAACAAATTCAGCACAAAGCAATGTATGCAACTTTCAATAAGTATGTCAATATTATTGCTTATTTAATAAATATCTTTTTAATTGTGAAGCTACATTTTTGCATGTCAACATTCCTAATATTGAGTATGTTAATGAAAATAAAATGCGTCTCGTCTTGAATATTAAATAAAAGATAAATGTATATTTTTTTTAGGAATTGACATCAATGAAGCTTTAGATTACAATGTCTGGTCAAAATACATCAGTTAAGCTTTTTTTAAACAATAAATTGATTGCCGATAATAAAAAATTATCCTTGATTGACATCAAATTTTCAGAAAGTCACAGTGGTTATAGGCGAACCAATTCATTTTGAAGAAGATCTGAAACAGCTAAGAGAGCAGAAAAAGACAGATGTAAGTAAAGCATTATCATTCAGTTTGCTAAATCAGGGTCTTTCAAATATAATTCGATTGATCCTCAGTGGCTAAATGCGTCTTTTGAATGTTGTTTTACAAGCATGGTATGTGAGTGTGAATTTATAAATAATGATTATAAGTTATTATATAACACTCGGATATCTTATTATGACTTGAAGTTAGATTGGTACTATATCTGAATTATTTTCTTTTACAGGAAGAAATCAGGAAATACATTACAGATAAAATTCAGGATGTTTTTAAATCTCTCAAGGAAGAAACGGAAAAGAAGCACAATGAATCTTCAGACACGCGATGACAGCATTAAAAGCCACTACCAGCATGGACATTGCTGGACAATTAATATAATAATTCAATTATTTACTGGTCTTACAATACATTTGGACATAAGGCAAAAAAGAAATATGATTAAAGAATTGATATTTGTAATGTATATATCATGCATTAGTACCAGTGCAAGTAGGAATGCATAAAATTATGCAAATGTGATAAAAGGTATATAAACATTGTGTAATAACAAAACTGTTAACAAAAGACACATAAACATAGTGTTTAAACTGTGACCAAAGACATGTGGATGAGCAATTATACAACTGTGACCAAAGGCATATGTAATATTGAAACCGTGGCCAAAGGCATTTGTGGGCATAATGTAAGATCAAAAGTGAGACCAAAGTCATGCAAACACCATTCTATATTTAAACTGTGACCAAAGACATGTGAATATATCCATTTTTACAACTGTGACCAAAGGCATGTGAACATTATGTCAAATAAAAACTTAGACTGATATGAAAGGCATGTAAACTCCATATTATATTAAAACTGTCACCAAATGCATGTGAATATATGCATTTATACAACTGTGACCAAAAGCATGTGAACAATATTTGATTTGAACTTTAGAATCCGACAGTAATAACGAAATAAGTATATAAGTATGTTGACATGTAAAATACAGAGATATACATATAAAAACTAAGCAGCAACAGATGTATGATGTATGTGCAACTTATACTGAATGGCTATATATGTTCATGATTACTGCCAAAGATATTGTGATATTAAATGTTAATGATTGATCAAACAAGGATAAGAAATGTAACGAAATTTGTTTGAATTATTTAGAGATATATTTTAAATAGTATAAAGCTATCGATGGCGGAATATACTATAAACATAAATCATTTTTATCTTTATATAGATACTGTGTTCCAATACCCTTACTGTCGTTTCTTAAAATTCTTTGCCAAAAACTGTCTATACATGTATTTAAATTCGTAATGAATTATATTATTGTCATTTTGATATTTTATCAGTTATCAAACTTATCATACACTAATTGCTTTTATATTGAGTACTGTTCACATTATACATGTCTTGTCAAACAATAATCTTTGAGAATTATAGTTGATATCAAATTATAATTTCATTGTGTGGAATATTTTTAAATGTTTATAGCAAGAAATGATTGATAGCTGTACATACAACTTTCAAATTAATGTGTCAAAATGTATATGATAATCTGTATCACTGTGTTCTATATTTTACAAGATCTTGCACCAAATATTTAAAAAAAACAAAAACTAATACAATAAATTATTTAAAACACATTGGCTTGGTTAAAGTAGTATTCAGTGAGTAAAGTTCATGGTGTCTGTTGCACTCTACGACGTTTCAGTAACGACCGTGCGACCACAAACCCGCATCAATTACGAATTTTTGGAAGTGACCACATCAGAAATGTTAAGAGTACAGAAACAGAAACTTTTAATTACTTGGTAAAACACAACTTGGACACATTTTATATTTAATTGCAGGATAAAACACAACGTCAATATAATATGACTATATGAAATAAAAAAAAAGTTTAAAAAATGTCACATTGAACCCCTACTATCTACTGCCTACTATCTTTCAATAATAAGACCCGATAACGGAGTGCAGGATCTACCGGGGGGGGGGGGCTTAACGGGCTGAAGCACCCCCAGACACCCTGGCCTTAAAAAAATCTATCAAAGATGGCATATTGAGGGTAAAATATTAGCAAAAACTGGCTTAAGATAACAGTGCCACTGACAGCGAACAGGTTTATATCCGGGCTATCCCTTCCCTTCCTTACTTTTTATACGATCTGTGTTGGTCTGAAATTTAAAAAAGAAGCCGCTGGGGACATTTCCCATTGTTTTGAAAGTCTATTAAATCTATATTTTAAGTTGTTAAACTTGTGTTCAAAAATTTATTTGTAATTGAGAGCCCCCTTTGGGCCTTTTTACTGGTTTTGCTGATTAAGAGAGAAATACGGTAAATCGTGTCAGTTAATTAACCACATAAGTCATAAACTTCAACAGTATGATAATATTTTCATCACAATATTTTTTAATGAGAGTTAGTACTGAAATTAGTGTGAAATCATAATTGCCATCATTCCAACTTTTTTCTTTCATATGTACTCGTATATGAGATCATGCCCATGTCAATTCTTAAAAGAAACAAAAATAAACCAAAAAATTCTAAAAGCATTAGGTTCAAATATTTGAAACAGTATTTAAAAAGAAGAAAAAAGAGAGAAAATATCGATTGATTTAATACAAATGTACATTAATATGTTTTTCATATACCTATCCTCAAAACGTGCACGTGCCGCTATGTACATGTAACATGAATCATGCGAATAATGCATTATTATGCGCATAACAGGAAACGGAAGTAGAACGCGACGCTGTTTGCCTTGAAGGTAAATCAATGTCCAGTTGCGCTTTATTACAACAGTCATTGTTGAATTGTTGATTAAAAAAATATATCATAAAATTAAATTACTTTTTCAGTATAAAAAAGGATTAAATTACAAAAACATAGACAAATATTGATCATTACAGAGTAAGGGTATGTATTTTAAAAACTGTTTTGTTTTAATTGTTATATTACGTCGTTTAAGTACAATGTATTCATTTAAATAATGTAAGACTCTACTGAGGTTTTTTGACATGACTGGAATAGAAATATTTTTCCAAGATTTATGTACCATTTGATGAATAATATCTGCACAAATAACTTGTGTGCATTTTTTTCAGATCATTCCCTCAAACAGTTTTTCCAGAAAATTCATTTTTAGTGTCCAAAATGATAAAAATGCGTTACAACGCTTTCCACTCTAATCTGGCTTAGAATCGCACAAAAAACACCGATCTTCAATTTAATTTTTAGTATATTTCTTAATATCCTTTGAAAAGTTTTCCATTTTGATTGCTTCATTTGATCTATGTAAAAAAATTCCTTTTCTGTCTTGCTACTTCCAATTTAAGCTGTTTTGTATGAATGAAGACTCAAGATTTTGCGTTTTATTTTTAACGTATCAAGTTAGGTTGAATCAATAAATATGTTTTGCTTTACAGCCTGCTTCATTCATCCAATTCCCTTTAAAAACTTCGTCACAGTTGAGTTTGCTGGGGTCTGGCACTGTTTACAGGACCATGCCTAATACATGGTTGACACCCACTCCACAGAAAGAACCAAGAATATGGAGACTTTCGAGTTCTGCTGTCCTACTGTTTGTGTCAGCTTGCAGTAAATTTATATTTAGTAAGTCATGTGTTATCATGGTAAACTTAAAACCATTCTATATTTATAACAGATCTTTGCGGAGTCCGTTATAAATAGGGTAGAAAATCATATTGCGATATTTACAGACGTGTTGAATATATATTGTGAATATTGTTAAGATATAAAATGCGTTGAAAATCAAAGAAAACTACACAATTGTTAAAAGGCATTTAAATAATGCTTATAAATTTAATGTATTTTCTTTAATTGACATTGATACGATTGTTGGCAAGTAACATTGTATTTTGAATTGCAGTTTTAAACAAAGTTTATGAATATATTGCGCCATCTCGGACACAGTACTGTAGGTAGTGAATTCGGATCTCTTATTTCTCAATTTTGAGACTTTAACATGTGAAGTTAATTTACTTGGGAGTGTTTTTCTCCCTAATTTTACATGATACGGGATTGTGTGTTGTCAAGAAAACATTGTATTGTTGTTATTGCAGGTTTAAATAAACCAAAAGTTTATGGGAAAGAAGCGTTCAAGAGTTTCGTTGCTAAGCGACCACAAAATAAACCATTAGTTACTATTAGCAACCATTACAGTATGATAGATGACTTTCTTGTTTCGTGTAAGTATATCTGTAATTTTGTGAAATCATGACTATGATATATGAACAAATCACTTTTCTGCATATGTAACTATATGTTGGCCGCAAACGTTCTGTTCATAATTATTTTATAATAGTACTTATATTTTAGATATGTTACCATGGAAACAACTCATGAAAAGAACGTCAATAAGATGGTTACCTGGGGCCAAGGACGTTTGCACACGTACCAAATCTTCTACACTATTCTTCCAGCTAGGTCGCGTGGTCCCCGTGGTGCGTGGAGACGGTGTGTACCAGTATTGTATGGATTTCTGTGTAGATAGACTGAATGATGGCGACTGGGTTCATATATACCCCGAGGGTTTGGTTAATACGACCAAAGAATTTATGAGACTTAAATGGGGTATGTATTTTTTCTCTTCTGGCCATATTTTTATAGACGAATTTTACTACAACTGCAAAAACCCCGAGTAAGTAAATGATCAGAAACTTCATAAACTGATACACAACCCAACTTGCCCAGGCAACCACTTGTATTGAGCGATATTTGTCTGCATCGACCACTTAAAATTCTCCCAGATTATTTCTACCTATATCGTATCGTCATGCATTGTCCAAATAGACCGTTCTATGTAGCCACCATATTTGGCCCTATCATTGAGCCAGGCCCCGGTACACGACGCTATACGCAGGTCGTGAAATATGAATAATTGCTGTTTTAAAATGTATAATAATCAAATAAATTATCATTATTTATATCCATATCTGTCATGTATTAAAATGAACAGTTGTGTCCTGGCTTTTGAAAAATGCCAATTATTTAATTTATGTATTTATATTACAGGGGTGGGGCGACTCATTGCAGATAGCGAGATGACCCCTATCGTGTTACCATACTGGCATGTGGGTATGGACAATGTCTTTCCAACTCGCATACCTTACTACCCCAGGATGGGAAAAGTAAGTTTCAGTTTCTTTTTATTACACATGTTTATCTAATTTCTTCAGTATTGCTTTTTTAAGACAAGTTTGCATATGGCTGCATTCAATCAATGGTCATGAAAGGGAAATATTTCGAAGAAGTAATAATATATTTTCTACATGTCCTATTGCACGAGCAAATTCAAAAGAGCTATTTCCATGTAAAGAATCCTGTTTTATAGTTAAAACTGTGAAGAATTGTCAGGAATAGCTCTATATTACAATAATTAACACAACCACATACTAGATGTGATTTTGTCGAATCTAAAAAAAATGAATTAACATTCAATAAATTTAAGGTAACTCTTGAAATAGATAAAAATTTGAGCCGCGTCATGACAAAACCAACATATAGTGGGTTTGCGACCAGCATGGATCCAGACCAGCCTGCATCTCCGCGCAGTCTGATCAGGATCCATGCTGTTCGCTATCAGTTTCTCTACTTGTAATAGGGTTTGAAAGCGAACAGCATGGATCCTGATCAGACTGCGCGGATGCGCAGGCTGGTCTGGATCCATGCTGGTCGCAAACCCACTATGTTGGTTTTGCCATGACGCGGCTCATTAATGATAATGCATGTATCATTCACATCATATTTTCAGAAAGTCACTGTGGTCATTGGAGAACCCATTGATTTTGAAGAAGATCTGAAGCGCTTAAGGGAACAGAAAAAGACAGATGTAAGGGGAAAATCATTCCAATAGCTAAACAAATCGTGTCTTTTTAGGACATTACAATCCCCCCCCCCCCCCCCCCCGTTAATATTTCATTAATTCTTTGTAGACTATACTATGTCCCATAGTTCCATAGTGGTTTTTTTATTATTATTTTTTTTTTAATTTGAGGTAGGTTAGAAGCATATAAAATATGAATTAATAATCAAAAGATTAAAATAACAAATAAACCACACAAACACGAGTTTTCAGTAATTATAAAAGTATAAATTGCAAACGTTTCAGCTAGATGCCTTCATCAGTGCAAAACATTTTTTTGTTGTTTTTTTTTATCAACAGATTTGATACATTCAATCAATTATTACCATTTAGATTTTAACATATTTTTTTAGAATGGGAAGTTATATTTATTATGATATTTAGAAATGGGTGTATTCAGCTGACCTGAACTAGAGTTATAGTAATACCTAACGTTTTCTTTTCTTATTACAGGAGGAAATCAGGAAATATATTACAGATAAAATTCAGGATGTTTTTGAATCTCTAAAGATAGAAACAGAAAAGAAACATAATGAAACTGTAGACATGTGAAAATTATAAATAATACATTTTAACAATATACAAATAAATTACACAAGTACATGGACGCTACTGACGTGAAAATTGTTGATTTACATAAAAATGTAATAAAATAGGGTTATTTGTGAACTTTGTTCAATGTAGACATGTGAACACGTTTTATCCAGAGACACACTTTAACGTTATATAGTTGTAGCCAAAGTACGTGAACATAATGCAATATGAAGAACTGTTACCAAAGACACCTGATTATCATGCATATATACAAAATGAGTCGAAATGTCTCATTTCAAAGGTCATCTTGCAATATCACAGATGTGACATGTGAAACATCCAAAAATACAAATGTGACTACATAGACACGTGAAACGATCCGACAACAAAGGTGTGGTCGCACAGACACGAGAAATCATCCAACAATAAAGATGTGGTCGCTTAGACACGAGAAATCATCCAACAATAAAGATGTGGTCGCTTAGACACGAGAAACCATCCAACAATAAAGATGTGGTCGCACAGACACGAGAAACCATCCAACAATAAAGATGTGGTCGCTTAGACACGAGAAATCATCCAACAATAAAGATGTGGTCGCTTAGACACGAGAAACCATCCAACAATAAAGATGTGGCTGCAAAGACACGAGAAACCATCCAACAATAAAGATGTGGCCGCAAAGACACAACAAAACCATCCAACAATAAAGATGTGACCGCAAAGACACGAGAAACCATCCAACAATAAAGATGTGGCCGCAAAGACACGAGAAACCATCCAACTATACAGTTGCGACCCCATAGACACTAGACACGTGAAAACAAACAATACAGTTAAAGTTTTTGTAAATGATTTTTTTCTCAATTTATGTAACACATTCTGTATATAAACATACTTGTACATGCATCATTATACATTTATTTGGTATGTATTCACTAGTGTTTTACCGCGAATGTTAAGTTGAGATTATATCCAAAAAAGCTTATTTGAATTTGAATAAAATAAAGAAAGGACTGAGATTGGTTCGTCTTTATGTGACTTTTCGCCAGATATTCTTACTTACATGAGGAGTATCATCGTACTACTTTTTTGACACCAATGACCAAATTCTCCCTGAAATGATTGATAAAACTGTGATTCCCCAATGTTTTTTTTTTCTTTTTAAAATACGTTTCATTCCGTAGATCTGTTAGATATATGAGTGACCGTAGACATGTGGACTCCATATCGAACTTTCAGATATTTAATGAACACAATATGAACACAACGCATGTTGAAACAGGGTCACACTATCAAGTCAAACGTTCCAGCCTTTCATTTTGGAGTACATTTTATCTCAACCTCTCAGGATTTTCATGAAAACTGGTTTTTAAAATGTTTTAATACATCCGAGACAACCTGGAGAAGTATACTGCTAAAGCGCCGGCCGAAGGTGATGGTCACTCTTGTAGGTCAAATACCTAATCAACGTGCTTAATTATCACCATGGGCTTGATCTTTTCTGTATACATTGAGACTTTCACCGTGCATTATTTAAGATAAGAAATATAAGGGCTACCATCGTGGGCTGTATGGGCTTTACTGTATTCTTTGGGACTATCACCGTGCTTAATTTGAGAAAATAAATATAAGATAGGACTATCACCGTGGGCTGTATGACATTTACTGTATTCCTCGAGACTATCACCGTGCTTAATTTGAGATAAGAAATACTAAATACTAGTAGAGCTAAATACCGTGGGCTGTAAGCTTTACTGGAGACTGTCACCGGTAAGAAATATTAGATAGGACTATCACCGTGGGCTGTGTGAGCTTTACTGTATTCAGCGAGACGATCACTTTGCTTTATTTGTGAGCTTTACTGTATACCTTTAGACTGTCACCAAGCTCTATTTGAGATAAGAAATATTAGATAGGGTTTTTCTGTAATGAAGTGTTATCATCGTGGTCACTTTTAGCAGTGCTAGTGGTTATCACCGTACCGTGTTGGAACTTCATATTACTAGTAAATGTCACGGTGGACAGTTTTAATAATGCAACAGTGCTAGATGATTGTCTCTATATCTCCCCTGTTCAATGCAGGGTTAATCTACCCATTACCAGATATACACGCCCCCCCCCCCCCACTTTTGTTGTCTCAAATGGTGAAAAAAAACTTATTTAGGGCCCCAACACTTGTTTTTGTTTGAAAAATGTTGTCTAAAAAAGTGAACACTTTTTCGGCGCCGTCCTCTATTCAAAAGATGCATTAGGGGGTTGGCAGAAGGGGGATATGCCCCTTTCTGTTTGGGAGTTTGAAGGGGGGCGATAGCTCATCGCCGAGAAAATTTTGGACTTGTAAGAGTCTAAAAGTGACCCCGGTAACGTGTAACCAACGCTGAAAAGCTTTTGCCTCTATCTCAATCCGTTGAGAAGTTGCAGCACTTTGAAATCAATTTTGATGGAAAATATCAACGCAAAATGGTGATTTTAGGCAATTTTGAGATGTCCCCTCGTTGTCATGGTAACAGGAATTTTAAGCCCAGTTAACATGTGTGCCAAGTTTGATTAGTATTGAAGCAGTTTTTAATAATTTAAAATTTGCTAGTTAACAAGATTCTAAAATGTCTTATATCTCCAAAAGTTCAATGCAGTAGGGTATAAAGGAATAATGGTTGGTGAAAAGATTTCAAACACAAATTGTACACCAACAGAGAAGATCATAATTATGCTATACATGTGCTAGGAATAATACATCACAAAATAAAGACATCATACTTGCAAAATGCATTTTATTATCATTCAAGAAATAAAGATCTGTTCTGCAAAATATGAAGATGAAACTTCTCAAAATGTAATAACAATTCTATGTTTTAATTATCTGCATAATGGGATTGTTCAGGACAAATTTCCCAGTAACATTTTAGTGTGGCCAGTAATGTGAAATAATTAACACTACTCAAAACAGTATTTTGTGTAATAAAAACACTGTGGTCAGACATAAAGCAGTAATATATAGAGTTCAGAATCCAAAGATTATTGGGCTCATTTCCAATCAGAAACGGATCACATGTTGGAGTATTTTCAAAAATTTGTGAAAGAAAATAGAATATGAAAATGTTTCATTTTGAAGTGCATTCCTGAATATGAACTTTTCATTTAACATATTATGCTTTCTGATGAAAAACAAAAGTTTTATGAGTTAAGTATGCAATATATATAATATTTCTCACCGATATATATTTTTCACTAGTAAATCTATTATTTCCCAGTTAGGCATAAAATAATGTTATACATTTCCTTAACATTTTAAATATGCAACTAATTCAGTTTAAGTCTAAATATTACATAGTAAGTGATTATTTTAAATAATGTTTCAATAAGAAGGGTTATTAGAAATGATTTCAGGGGTATTTACAAATAATTTCATTTCTACTGACCACACCGCATTAATACAGAAACGTTTGGCATGCACCAAAAAATAACAATTCTCACTTTTCAACAATGTATATAAATCAATTTCCCTGTCAAAGATTATCAACTTGGTTTTTTTTTAATTTCAAAATTATATAATTCAATCAAACTTAGCGGAACAATTTAAGAACATATTCTTACCTAAACAATTTTGTAAAAAAAAATAATATCTACTCAACTAACATAGTTTCAGTAAGATAAAAACTGAATAATTTATAAATTGTAACATTGGAAATAATGCAAAAATGCAAAATCATGACAGCTGTTAAGACAGCAATTTTCCCATTCCTTGATTGGTATTTCTTTTATATAATTGTGGTATGATAGATGGAAAAAATCACAAAGGGGTATGGCTAATAAATACCTGTAGAAGAGACATTATAAAATAAACATTAACCAAAAGCCAAAACCAAGGTTTATAATACAGCAAATATAAATATATCTATATATATACTGAACCAAAAAAATATCGATTCTTTCCAATTGTTGTATATATACAAGTAAATAAAATATCTATCTGGATGACAGTGGAACTATTTTCTCTCTCTCAATAAACATGAAATGTGCTCGACATTTACCAGCACTCTTTAAGCTATTAGTAATTACTAAAATTAATGATATGTTCTGCTAGTTTGGGTAGAATTTTAAATAATTTTAATTATCTATTTATAGACATGATGCAATACTTGAATTTTATAATATTCTATAATAAACATGTGCCTAGTCTTCTCAGATTAATCATTGAAGAAAACATTTGTGTTATTTTTCTCTTTAATATTTGCAAAACTGCAACAATATTTACTGTAAACTCAAGTAAAAAATCTAGAAAGTTCAACTGTTAACGTGTAAGTAAACATTATTTTAATGTTATGTAATGTTGTTCAAGATAGTTTTGTTACTTTTCCACTGGTACAGTGATGTTTTTTCATCAACATATGTTGCAAATGAGATAAAAATAGTTTTTATTAAATGTTAAAAAAGCTAATTCTTAGCAAATGAAAAAATAATTAAAGGGGAAAACAATTAATCCAAGTCCCTTTTTGAACTCTAAAGAAAAGAAAATCTTGCAAAAATCGAAGAAAAAAAACCAAGCGAGGGATCTATGTGATATACTTGTTTACATTTATATAAAACAAAATATGACTGGTACAATTAAATAACAAGCAAAAGTTGTAATTAAATAAGGTTGAAGCAAATGATTGGATGCAAATATCAATATGAAATTTTTCAGACCTGCACAGAGTATTAGCCATGTTTTTCTTCTGTAATCAAAACCTAGATAAATTGTATTAATCTCCTAGATATAAGTATAAGGTGTAGTAAAGGGCCTTTACCATCAAATTTTTATCTGGACCAGTTTCCACGACCACGATGCTGAATCTGACATTCTAACATGCTCCACACTTTTTCTTAACAAACAAATAGTAAAATCAAGTGCAGACATTTTATGACGATAATTGGGTTAATTTTAGGAAAATTACCAGATTATTTTCATTTATGAACTAGGATTGTCAATGCAATACTAGAAAGTTAGCTATCCAATGATAACTATTGTTTTTTTTCCTTTTGGTAAAAGACATAGTAAAATTATTTGTAGTATAAACGGTTTCATGGTTGACAAAACCAACACATCTTTTTCATTTTAAGTCCAAAGAATTGTATTGTATATAATGTGTATACCGGTAACTCTTCAAAACTGGAGGAAGTAAAGAAATATATACTATATAATTATACAAAACTGACTGGTCAACAAGAAATGTGGGAAAATGGTGTGAAGAAAAATTGGTAATTTTTCTGTGCAGTCTTTAAAACGATGATGTGAAAAATAAATATATGTCCCTGTCATACTATAGCATGATAAAAAAATCACTGAGTATATTACAAACAAGCTACCTCTGTTTGCTTAACATATTTGGTAAAACATACCTTTCCTATAATTCCAAGTATATTTCAGTCTGAGTTAAAACTTAAAAATTAGGGAAAAAAAATCTTTATAACAGAAAAGATCACACTTAAGACGGGGGGTAGGGGAGAGTACTCTGAGGGTGCAGCCAGAATAACAGATCTACCGCATTTTTTATCTTTCTTTTTTTTTTTTACATTAAACCACATTTGTTTACGTAAAAGAAAGCTATCCAATGATAACTATTGTTTATTTCTTTCCTTTTGGTAAAAAACATAGTATAATGTTTGTTGTATAAATGGTTTTATCGCTGGCATAACCAAATACTTGTCCTAAATATCTGTGATACAAAAATGACTGTCTAGGATTTAACGTGATTATTACCACTTATTGGGTGTGGAGAAAAAATCTTAACCAACAGTGCATAGATGAACTTATTGACATTTTCACAACATTACTTCTTTGATTGGTTTCAACAATTATTATTCAAACATTTTATTTCATTAAAAGTCCAAAGAATTGTATTGTATATAATATGTATAACTCTTCAAAACTGGAGGAAATAAAGAAATATATACTATATAATTATACAAAACTGACTGGTCAACAAGAAATGTGGAAAATGGTGTGAAGAAAAATTGGTAATTTTTCTGTGCAGGTCTTTAAAACGATGATGTGAAATAAATATATGTCCCTGTCATACAATAGGCATGATAAAAAAATCACTGAGTAATATTACAAACAAGCTACCTCTGTTTGCTTAACATATTTTTGTAAAACATACCTTTCATATAATTCCAAGTATATTTCTGTCTGAGTTAAAACTTAAAAATTCTTTATAACAGAAAAGATCACACTTAAGATGGGGGCAGGGGAGAGTACTCTGAGGATGCAGCCAGAATAACAGATCTACCGCATTTTTTATCTTTCTTTTTTATACGTTAAACCACATTTGTTTAAGTAAAAGAAACAAACCCTAAAA
Source organism: Ruditapes philippinarum (assembly GCF_026571515.1). Lineage (NCBI taxonomy): Eukaryota > Metazoa > Mollusca > Bivalvia > Venerida > Veneridae > Ruditapes > Ruditapes philippinarum. Next base: position 321,454 of record NW_026856260.1, on the reverse strand, counting down.
CCATAGGCTAAAGAGAAATAAACAACAACACTTTTTTTTCTTTTAAAAAAGAAAACAAGAGGGCCATAATGGCCCTGAGGTCGCTCACCTGTATATAGGCCCCACCAACCCCAACCCCCCAAACGTTGCAGGGCCAATTTAACCCAAGGGCTTTTATTTGCACAAACTTGGTAGACACCCATAAGAAGATGTTTCATGCTAAACATCTAAGCTCTAGCTCATTGGGCTTTTTAAAAGAAGATTTTTTTAAAGTTTTTACTATACACATATAGTTAAAAAAAAATTACACCCCTGGGGCCGGGCCAGTTTTGACCCCAGGGCTTTTATTTAAACAAACTTTGTAGACACTTACTAGAAGATGTTTCATGCTTAATATCTAAACTCTAGCTATTTGGGTTTTTCCAAAGATTTTAAGTTTTTGCTATACACATATAAAGAAAATCAATGACCCCCGGGGCGGGGCCAATTTTGATCCCTGGTCTTTTACTTGAACAAACTTGGTAGACACCTTTTAGAACATGTTTCATGCTAAATATCTTAGCCATAGCTCTTTGAGTTCTTTAAAAGAAGATTTTTTAAGTTTTTACTATATGCATATAGGGAAAATCAATGACCCCCCAGGGCGGGGCCAATTTTGACCCCAGGGCTTTCATTTGGACAAACTTGGTAGACACTTATTAGAACATGTTTCATGCTAAATATCTTAGCTCTAACTCTTTTGGTTCTTTAAAAGAAGGTTTTTTAAGTTTTTACTATATGCACATAGGGAAAATCAATGACCCCTGGGGCTGGGCCAATTTTGACCCCAGGGCTTTTATTTGAACAAACTTGGTAGACACCTATTAGAACATGTTTGATGCTCAATATCTTAGCCATAGCTTTTTGAGTTCTTTAAAAGAAGATTTTTTTAAGTTTTTACTATATGCATATAGGAAAATCAATGACCCCCCCGGGGCGGGGCCAATTTTGACCCCAGGGCTTTTATTTGAACAAACTTGGTAGACACCCATTAGAACATGTTTCATGCTAAATATCTTAGCTCTAGCTCTTTGGGTTCTTTAAAAGAAGATTTTTTTTGTTTTTACTATATGCATATAGGGAAAAACAATGACCCTCTGGGGCGGGGCCAATTTTGACCCCAGGGCTTTTATTTGAACAAACTTTATTAAAAGAAGATATTAAAGTTTTTTCTTTCGGATGCCATGGCAACCAGAGTTCTGCATGGAATTAAATTCTTTGAACAACTTTTAAAGTTGACCACCAAAGGAACATTCCTGTGAAGTTTGGATGAAATTGGCTTAATGGTTTATGAGGAGATGTCATTTAAAGTAAAAGTTTACGGACGGACGGACGACGGACGGACGGACGCTGGACGAAAAGCGATCACCAAAAGCTCACTCCTGTCACTTTGTGACCTTTAAAGGTGGAGCTAAAAAAGAGAGAGAGAAAAATCAGAAAGAAACCCTAAAAGAATGAAACATACACCAAAAATGCAACAATTGAACCTGTTGAGCAGAAATTACTGATCTATAAATATACCTGACATGTGTAGGTTTCAACAAGCAAGATTATATATCAAAATATTTTGTTTGTCCACGCCTTGCTGGGTGTATAAATGATAATAATGTCTGTAATGTATGCATTGCACAAGAGATGTGTGAGGAACAGGTTTATCAACCAAACATATTAACTATATAATCATATAAAACAACCTAATTCAAAATCTAGACAATCTATGCATTTTACAAAATGTCAATAATTCCTAAAAATCAAAATGTCAAAAATCTTTAAAAATCTAATTTTACAGAGGGGTTTTGAGGAGTGGTCTGGGCAGAGTAAATATTTTGATTTCTTTTCCATAAAATGGATGTTTTTGTCCAGATTCACAGATGGACAATTTCAGATAAGATATTTAGCCTGGTATGGGTTAAGAAAGCGATCTTACTGTTTTAAAGAGGGAGTACGGAGAGATAATTATTTAATAATTTTTTTTTTTTCTGGGTCTGCGTTTTGTTTTTTTTAAGATGAAAAGTCAAAGCTATCTGAATACAACTACATGGTAAATACTTCTATAGAAATTCTAAATATATTCTAAGTAAACATGTGTTTATTTGAGACTTTTTTTAACTCATAATTTTCTTCAATAAGAGGAAAGAATATACATGTATAAAAGTTTGCCATTTACTAAAGTCCTCATATTAATTTAATATTGCTATAACAAAATAGTCTGACACACCTATACTTGCAGTTTTCATATCTACATTTTCTAACATTAAATTATCTCCATATTTTATAGGTAATATTTACTTGTATATTGCCTTAGTAAACATAATTTTACGCTATTTAATCATTATTATTGTTATTCCACAAGCTTTTATCATCAGAATATTTGTCAGAAAGAACAAAAATAAAGTAAAGTAAACATTTACCAACATGTCTTAACGATATACAGTAAACTCCACTTATAACGATATGGCATATAGCAATGCTGTAACCACTTATTTTCAAATTGATTGCCTATCGGGTATAACCATATCCGGATATAACAATATAAATTTGGCTGTCCCATGAATAGCGTTATTAGCAGAGTTTACTGTATAGCATTCTAATATTATAATATTTCACTTCTTTATCAAATTTTTACACTAAACTACTGTTTTGCTATTCTGAAGTAATTTTTTTCATGTCATTAGATTGATTTCTGTTTCATAAAGTGTGTACCTGAAAAAAATCAATTTCAATTCTGAAATGTATGTGAAATAGGTTTTAAGGTGGTGAAATTCCTTTAAGAAAACAAAATATGAAATACCCACAAAACTTCTAGGGAGGTTGATAGAATATCTTGTATTGAATATTTATTTAGGGTCACTAAATGTTATACTAGTATAAAGAAAGATCTTGTATTTAATATTTATTTAGGGTGACTAAATGTTATACTAGTATAAAGAATGGTTATAATTGATTTTTTAAATAATTAAAGTCATTACATAAATCCTTCAAAAAGTGGACAATACACAAGGTCATAAGATTTTCTACTTCTTATATCAATAAATAAACACCAAGTGCAGTCTTATAACAAAAGCTTAGAGAAAAACAGGACATATCTATACTATATTTTAACCAGAACTGTGAGACCAGACTCTTATTCTCTGTACTTAAAATAATAAGACAATAATTCTAATGTATCTAGCGGGGAGTTGCAGTTACGTGTACTAAGAAATAATAATCATAACCAATATTTATAATAAATCCAACAAACATGATCATGGGGAGAAATTGGTAACAACTTTATAGAATCTATTTACAGAATAATATGCATAGTTAATTCAATTTGATTGTGTTTAATATTACGTATGAACTGACTTCAAGGTTATTACGACAGGAGACCAGCTTGGTAAAATGAAACTGCCATTGGTCAATTTCAAAATAAAGATACAAAATCAACCAATCAGATGCTGCCATTTAAGACTGGTTCCCAACCTCATTTTTTTTATAAACTGGACCCTGGCTTCAAACAAGATTTAAAGGTCTTGGTGTGCTTTTCTTTCAAGAACTTATAAAACAAACCATGGTAGTGGTTTACTCACAACTTTCTGGACGGACAACTACAAAAATAATCTTTCTGTGTTTATTTTTTGTGGAAATATTCTACAACTGGTTAACGAACCTGATAAAAATGAAAAGTCTAGTTTCTTTAACTGTTATTTCAAAACCTTGTATACTATTTTCAAGTAAAAAATTGCTATGTGATGATATCCATGTATTCTACAGTTTTATAGAATTCCTCACAGCATTTAAACCTGATTAAGATAACATATGAGTGTGCAAGGAGTCTACTGATGAATAAACTGTTTTTCATGTGTGCTTTGCGTGAATATTTCAAGAAAAGGTCACTATCAGCCCTATTTTGCCAAAATCTTATGCATAAATGTTCAAATTTCTGAACTATTCAAAGTATAACTATACTTAGTAAAAATAAACAGCTTTGCACTTTCATCCAGAAAACTGTCACTTATAAAATGAGATCAATTTTTATGCAAATACTTACAAAGGAATAGTCATAATTACAAATGAAATATAAAATTGTTGAAAACAGCATTCTTATAATGTGTCCTTAAAGAAAGGTGTTTGCTTTCATTTGAAAAATAAAATAAAACTAAATGCTACAAAATCTTACAAAGCAGGTGGAGTAAAAAGGAACAGCCACATGATAACTTAAGATCGGGAGTAAAAAAACAACAGCAGGATTATAAAACAAGAGAAAAAGGGGAAAATCTCCTGTAACCAAACAGTTGTAGCATTAAGTCTATTACTCTTCATTCAGTTTGAATACATTAGTATAAAATGGAAAACATCTGAACCTGTTTATAATTTTAATAAACAACCCCTTAGGGGAGTTTACGTTCACCCCAACCATAAACAGAAGGGTGATGTATATTATATATTTAATGATATGCAAAAGCACATAGTGCTGTTTGTCCAACTTTATTTGCTAAAAAAGCATAACTCTCAGCATGATGCAAACACAACATTTGCAAAACAAACCCCAACAACTTAATACCTTGGTTATTAATTCATTCAAGCTGTAATTATCATATCAAATCTCATATGATATAGGAAAACCTCATTTACTCTCCGTTAATTATAACTGGTATTATTTCATAATTGACCGATCACCCATGAAAATAATTCACCACATCATGTAATTTAACAACTATCTTCTACACAGCATCAGAACATAGAATACATTTTTCATCGTGGGTACAAGCAAGTGAACAACTATTATACATACAAAAATAAAGACAATGTTAGAGTAACGTTATTATCACACATTGACCAAAGATCACAATGGTTTTTTTAAGAGACATTTTATTTACAGATACACCTCTACCTGCTTATACAATAAATTTTAATAACAAACCAGATCATTTCTTACAATTATACACCAACATAGCACAAATGGCGCTACACAAATATTCGGTCAGACTTGCCTACCTCTGTTAAAAAATTCCGACAGAGGCAATTCAGGTGTTCTCTTTCCATACAATCAACATTTTTTTTATCATTTATTATTTCTGTACAAAAAGGGCTTCATGGCAAATGTCTGCAAAGATTTATTTATTCATTTATTAACATTCTAGAAAAATAAATTTTATCTTATTTACAAGGAAAAAAACTTTACTTCTTCATCATAGAACAATCATAATATTTGACATGCAAAAATGTTCTTTGCTCAAAAAAGCCTGCCGATGATGCAAATCTTTTTTTTCTTCGTTGGACACCCTCAAGTAGAGAATTCTCACATTTAAATATAAAATCAATCTAAAAAAAATTACAAATAAATTTGAAAAAGTGGAATAATAATTCAAAATATATTAAAAAAAAATTTGAATGAAGTTTTACTTTCAACTTTAGGTTAAAAATGGAAGAAAAAAAAAAAGAATGAAATTTAAAAAAAAAAATCAATTATACTATCGGATAATTTCAGCATCACATGTCCTAGCAATAACACAATATAAACTGTTCTCTTTCAAAAAATAATACTTCTTTTGTTAAATTTTCTACAAAAATGTTTTTTTTTAATAATGAATGGTGCTTGAAACAATTCCTGATGACTTCAACGAACACATTTTCTCCCATATTCTCAGGATTTTGTCTTGATATATATGTATATATACACACAGAGGTTAAGACACAAAGTATTCCTAGAGATAACTATAACAGTACGTCCAACCCTTCATGCATAAATGGCAGCACATAAATCTTTTTAAGTGTGGTTAAATAAAAGTGTCATGCTTCCTCCTTCTGCTTTCACATTCACATGACTTTATCAAGCCATCCCATTGGATAATGTTCCCAGTCACATGACAATGACAGCACATGTGATTGGACAATGCACCAACATACAGGTCACATGATTTTCACTGAGCTATGTGATTGGACAATAAAGCAAGGAATTACGCACTGGAACAATCTCCACCACACAAGAACGATGAGCAAATTGTCACACTGGTTATAAAATGCTTTCTAGATAATAAAGAGTAGGCGTTATTTAGCACATAATTCACTGATTATATTTCCTACTAGTTTCAAAACACATAGAACCAGCAATCCATACAGCTGTTTTTCTTTCTCATTTGTTTTCATTTCAACGTTTAACTATCGGCATCATCCGAGTCAGAATCTGAGGAAGAAAGTGTATCATTGAGTTCATGCGTGTTTGGTAGATACACAGGGATATGTTTAGGGCTCCATGGTTTTGGTATAGCTTTAACCATCCCATTTAGAGGACCGTTTCGCTGTTGTACTTGTTTGGTGAGGTTCTGAAACTCTTTCATATCATCTTCGGTTATTTCATAATCCTCTTCGTCAGCCTCGTTCCAACCCATCTCTCGAAGCAGTCTGAAATACAACCAATATTGTATATAAAACCATCACATTAGTGCAGTAATAGATTAACTCTTATTCAGTTCAATAGGAGTTAGTCTGTTACTGCACTAAGATGATGAGACAGACATCATACAACACCAGTCCATAGACAGTATCATTAATTGATAGAATTATATCTGTACTTTATTGAAGAATTACTGCTGAACATAGAAATTTATCTTTGGTCGAACCACAGCAAACTGTTATAAGCAAAGAAAATGTAAAATACAAAATAATTTAGCAGTTGCTAAATTCAAACAATGACAATATAATGATTTAATTGTACTTTAAAAAAACTTTGGTCCTAGCTAGACAAGGAATAGGACTTTCATTGGAAAACAATAAAGTTACAATATGGTAAAAATATCAAATGCATCTGAAGTTAAAAATAAGAGTCAAAAATTAAGAATAAATTTATCAGACATCTATATTCTCTGATATACGTACCTTTGCTCTGCTTCTAGAGAACTAGATAAATTGCTATCATCCTCATGTAAACCTAGACCATCTACACCATTGACAATATCCTCCGACTCCCCTGACCGCCGCAACTTAAAATACACATGTGAAAGTGTAAATTTTATAACATCTATTACATAATATCTCTTACACAAATGATCTAACGAGATTCATAGTTAGTAAACAAATTTTAAAAACGCTCTATTTACTATGTCAGACTAGCAAACTAAAATCCATTTCCAGAGTTTTCATTTTTATCCCAGGAAACAGATGCGCCAAAGAAAACAGCCGATTTTGCCAACATAAATACCATCGATTTCAACAGCATTTTAACTGATGATAACAATCGTCAATCTGATAATGAAAACCCTGCATTTCAATCATTCCGAGGAAAAGAATGACGAGCCCAAATCTACATAATCGTACTTTACTACAGTTTCTTTTTCATACTGTTAAAAATTCAGCTTAAACTTTGTCAACCTTGAAATGCCTTTATATCACAATGGACAGTTCCAAATTTTAAAAGCAGGAAAAGTCCATTACACCAGGGAGGTAAGGCTTAAAAAAAAATGTACCTTCTCATCCTCTTGACGTAAGGTTTTCAGGAAATGACTTTTTTTATCAGACAGTGTTTTTGGTTGAGTAACAAATCTGGTGTTAAGGATATCCATTGGTGGAGTAGATGGCTGAGTACCCTGAAATATAGATTGTCAATATTGTTTACATTCTTTCACAATTATTTCAGACAACCCTACATGCTGTTCATATCTTTTTTTAATTATCATACGAGGTCTTGTATGCTATTCACTCATAATTTAGAGGTATTGTATGCTATTCACTCATACCTTAGAGGTTTTGTATGCAATTCATTTTTATCTAAAGAGGTCTTGTATGCATTTCACTCATAATTTAGAGGTCTTTTATGCTATTAACTCATACTTTAGAGGTTTTGTATGCTATTAACTCATACTTTAGAGGTTTTGTATGCTATTCCAGGTCATGTCTGCTATTCTCTCAGGTCTTGTTTGCTATTCACTCATATTAAAGACTCTTGCATGCTATTCACTCAGGTCTTAAGAGGACTTGATTGCTACTCACTCATATCATAGAGGTCTTGTAAGCTCATACATCTTTTCACCTTAGATTAAGCATACAAGCAAAGAGTTTCCAGAAATGTGAATTTGAAAAGACATAGACATTTCGCAAACTAGCAAATTGTTTCCAGCAATCAGTATGTAAATCAAAGAACATCTTTTATGACCTCTTGAGTGTGTATGTTTCAAAGAAAACATGATAAATTCTAAAACCAGACTTTACAAACATAAAATGTTATGACTTTAAAAATCCACCCAGTATTAATGTATTCTGTATATTAACATACATGTAGAGAAATTCATTCATGCAACTATAGCAAGCAAGTTTTCAAGTGTAACATTTCATTCCATAAAACAAATTAACTAAAGAAAGACTATGAAGAGAAAAAAAATAGAAGTGAACCAAAATACACTTGCTATTTTGCGATAAAAGAGCAATGTACAAAATTATTCAATTCTTTCACCCCTTTTTCGCTTGTAAACAGCCAAGATAAGAATATTTCATTATTACTGGCAGATGTATGATCAGCCATTTAGATAGCTAAGCAATGTTACAAAGAAAATGAATAACCAGCAAGAAAACACCATTATTATATTATATTTGATTAATGGGAACTCAGATGCAAGTTAACTAAAATTTGATAAATAGTATGTTGCACTGGCTATTGGATCACAACAACAAGGTTATTAAAAGAAAACATTTTTTAACAATTTACAAGCATGTGTTTTCTTAACAGACTATCTCTCATGCAAGTAGCAAAATAAGCTAACACTTCTCATTGCAAGAATACTAAATGAGCCGTGTCATGACAAAACCAACATTATGGGTTTGCGACCAGCATGGATCCAGACCAGCCTGCGCATCCAGGCAGTCTGATCAGGATCCATGCTGTTCGCTTACAAACTGTATAACAAGTAGAGAAACTGATTGTGGACAGCATGGATCCTGATCAGACTGCGCGGACGCGCAGGCTGATCTGGATCTATGCTTGTCGCAAACGCATTATGTTGGTTTTGTCATGACGCGGCTCAAATAAAGAAAAGATTTTAATAAATATACCTCTCTCGTGCCTCCTGGGTTACTAGAACTACTTGTGGGAGTGTTGGGTTTGAGACCTGCGTATGTGCCCGTTTCTCGTGGATAGCTGCCATTCATTCGGGCCGGTCTTCGAGGAATATTGGTCTTCAAATGGACAAATCATGCATTAATGAAGATGTTTGGTTAAAAGAACAACGTTATATGTGAATAAACCAGCATTCAACTTTCAGTGGGAAAATATAATACTTATATAAATTTATTTAAATGTACTGCACTGATTTTATTATTACACTAGTTACATTTTTGATATTATATTTTATGAAGAAGTCCACAAGTAAACTGACAACTATTTTCTCTATCCTACAAAGGGACTATTTGGTTTGGTACAAACATGCAATTCCCTAAAATTAAACAAGAGCACCACATGCTGTGTTTACGCTCATCTGTAAAGGGAAATGACTATCAACAATCAATTTTAAGTGAAAAAGGGGCATAACTCCAAAAATATAGCTTTCCAAATGATGCCCCTTGGTTTGCAACTGCATCTTGTCACTATAACAAGTATGCTATGTTTCATTTTGATAACTTTTAAAATGTTTGAACAATCATTTAAGGGATACATAAAAGTTTCTGCAAGACGATGATGACAATGACACAGCGATCACAATAATATGACATTTTCTTCGGAACAGACAAGCTAAAAATTCATTTTTTCTTAAAGAAGACAGCTAACAGACGACATTAGTAAGCCACCTGGTGATAAATGACATGTCTTCGGTAGCGAATAGAAAATCAGTCCGACAAGACTCCAATGCTAAATGCTGTCAAGCATTTATAGATCCCTACTCTGAACATCAAGACAGATCAAGTATAATGGTATAAAAAAGTTAAAACGCAGACAAGATTTTGTTCACAATTTGATAGTTGATACACACAACTGATCCCGTCCAATCTCACTTTTTGCACATTTCATTCCCTTAATGCTCATAAAAAAATATTTTATAAAACAAGTCAGGATAATCTACATCAATAATTGAAGTCAAACAAACTTATCATATTAGATGTAATTGAACTTATTATTAAATTGAATTATAAGATTAACATACAAACATGAAACAATTCAATGTAGCAACTAAATACTGGATATCAAAATAATAATAAAACCATGCCAGAAATCTAACAAACACCACATAATAAAACAAACAATATTATACAAAAATACACTTCCTTCATAAAAATTTATCATTTTAAACTTAATCATATGAAGCTATAACCCCCTGACCACACCCCGCCCCTTTTTAACCCTCCCTCCCTGGCGGCTCAGATCTTATAAAGAGTTGACATGATAAAAAGCAATGCAAGATTTACTAACCCATTACGCAATATACACGCCTTTTAACGCCTTTTTCACCAACCCCCTTTTTTGATGTCTCTAATGGTGAAAAAATGCCTTATTTAGGCCCCCAACACTTGTTTTTGTTTCAGAAATGTTGTTAAAAAAATAGGGCTGCAACGATACACCAAATGTTCAATTCGATTCGATTTCGATTTTATACACTCCGATTCGATTTTTTTCGATTTTATACATTTCTGATTACTTATTTATCTTTGGTATATAATTCTGCTTGTCTGCTCCAAAAGTGAGTGGCCTTGTGCTTTGCTTTTCTGTTGTAATATAACTATTATATAAACTTATTTGACTTAATAATTGTGTTTATGAGAATAAAAAGCTCTTGTCTATTTGGAAAATAATTTTAATCAGGCAAATAATCATTAATCTCAGTAACATGACCCCTGAACATGACTATCACAGATACCTTCTGCTGACTAGGAATTGAACAAAGTATGTAAATTGTAAAGTAAATAATAATGAACAAAGTTTCACAAGGTTGTCAGAACTGATATTCAGATATTCTGTTTATAATTCCCATATTATGTAAAATGAATAATCAATCCTAATGTCAGTGTTGTCACACAATACTTCTTAGTCTAGTAAACAATACACATGAAATTATCACTTTTTTCACACTTGACTAAAGAAATAATAATCAATCCCAATGTCAAATATGCCTACTTACTGTAGTACTCAACATACAAAAAATTAAAATGTTCTTGAAATTATGAATTAATGATGACTGTTCTCAGACTCTCATTTAATGATGACTGTTCTCAGACTCTCAGATAGTAACACTAAAATGTCACATAAAGTTTGATTCAAACTACACTTTTAAGCAACCAACTGTCAACAGACCTTTTTGCTGAACTTGAACTAGGCATGTCATGCTTACCAAACAAATCCACATCGTATTTTCGTTTATATGTTGCATTAAATTAGACGTACTACCGGACTTTGGATATGACACTTCCGTAAAGCATATTTTGCAAGTAGCTTTATCCGTGTCCTGGCCTTCACAAAACCCAAAGTGTTCCCAAACCTTTGATTTTAATTTTTTAGGAGGATTTTTTAATTTTATTTTATCAACATTGATGTTGGTAGCCATTTTGACTTGTTTGCCGAAAATAAAACATTACGCGCCCACTGATTGGATGACTGAGTTTTAACTGGCCAATCGTATGTAACGTGATAAAGCGCGAAGGGAAAGACTAAAACTCTCACTTTTTCCAATGTTTATTTTTGGGTGGGGAATCGAATCGAAAATGTTACAGTTGGTATCGGGAATCGAATCGGCGCTCATAAAACCGTTTTTCGATGCATCGTTGCGCCTCCATAAAAAAAGTGACCACTTTTTCAGCGGCCCCCCAACCAAAAGATACATCAGGGGGTTGCCAGAAGGGGGATGTGCCCCCTTCTGTTTGGGGGGGTTTGAAGGGGGCGGAGTCCCCCTCATCGCCAAGAAAATTTTGGTCTTGTGAGAGGCTATAAATGACCCCAGATTGATCATTAGGTAACGTGTAACCAACGCTGAAAAGCATTTGACTCTATCTCAATCCATTGAGAAGTTGCAGCACTTTGAAATCAATTTTGATGGAAAAAATCAACGCAAAATAGTGATTTTTGACAATTGTGAGATGTCCCCTCGTTGCCATGGTAACAGAAAATTTAAGCCTGAGCATGTGTTTTCAAAGGAAATGGTCCAGTCAACATTTATGCCAAGTTTGATTAGTGTTGAAGCAGTTTTTATAGTATTATAGCAATTTGAACTTGTAACGGGAGACTTTTCAATGAAAACAGCCATTTTTCACAAAATGCTCATGAAGTAATGGGTTAACTTGAAGTCTTTAAAATAACTTATACGTATAGAAAACAACTAAGCCAGATGAGTTTATTCACGCTACTGATTCAGTGCATAATTTTTCAGTCATCCATATGAAATTCCCCAAAAGAAAGAAACACATTTTTGGATCAGTATTCAGTAAACTGTGAGCTTACCTTATTAGGGACAAGGTTTTTGTAGATATTTGCATCTCTTAGCACTTTAGACTGACTAGAATCATTTGACTCTTCCCCTGGTTTACCATTACTTCCCTTTGGTGGATTGTCTGAAATAACACACAAGTTAGTTATAAAGAAATACAGTACAATAAAATGTATACAACTGAGAAATGACAAATTAATTTTGTTCATATAACTATCAAAATAACATGCCTTAGCCATGGATATACTATCAGGGCATTATCAGGCCTCTTCCTAGCTATTTTGGAAAAAAGTACCTTGCCCAGTTTTGGAAATTTTGCACCGTATAATTAATTTTGAATTTGTTCATATAACTATCAAAATAAATGTCTTGACTATCAGGTATTTATCATATATTTGGAACCTTTTGAAACATCCTTCATGCTCTTTTGGCATAGTATTTTGAATTGTTCAAATTGTTCATTCTAACCAATGCAAATATTCAAAGCATAAAAAACATAAAATTTGACAATAAAATGTGTGGAAACATCTAATACCCTGCTGGAAAGAACTCTAGCAATTTGTCAGTTTTGGTTATCATACTTTATTGCATTTTTGCTGAGAATACAATGAATAGAGGTGCTAGTGAAAATAGAAAAAAAATCTGCACTTCTGTATCAATTTGAAATGTAAATGTGATAAAAAAATTATATATTATAAAATGACTATTGTATTAACTTTAAAAATAAACATGTTAAAGAACTTCATATTTAAAACAACACTCAGTAGATACATAATCTTTTCTACAATGTAAGAATGTAAATGAGCCGTGCCATGACAAAACCAACTTAGTGCGTTTGCGACCAGCATAGATCCAGACCAGCCTGCGCATTCGCGCAGTCTGATCAAGATCCATGCTATTCGCTTAACAACCCTATTACAAGTAGAGAAACTGATATGGAATAGCATGGATCCTGATCCTGAATCCATGCTAGTCGCAAACGCACTATGTTGGTTTTGTCATGACGTGGCTCAAATGTTCATACTAAGAACTTACCCCAAACACCTGTCCCGTTCATCTGTTTACTGCTGCCTTGATTTGATGATGGTTTTTCTTCACCATTTAATGACGGCTGTAAATACAAGATATAAACCAATGGGTTTTATGAACTGTTTAAAGTCAACATTTATAGGTTGCTTTACTTCATATATCTTGAAAAGTCACAATATCACAGACTTTAACATTGTCATACAATATAGTACACAAATGCATCTGCCAAAGTGATGAACTATCAAATATGATGCATTAAATGGTAATAAACAAACAGATAAATGACTTTCAACTTATTTTCAGGAAAATCATGCAAATAAGAAACTCTACGTATTTCATATTCATGAAGTAACATGCAGTCTAGTCAGTGTGTTTTTCAGCAATTTTTCATCATTTTCAAATTTAAGACCAGAACAATCAACATTTTTGTTAAATTTTTTCTGAAAATTCATTTTCATCATATGCTTACAAAATCATCATTAAATGGTTTCTCTTTCTCCGTGTCCTTGTCTTTCTTCTCGTCTTTATCTTTTCCTTCTTTTGAATTGCTGCGGCCTTCCTTTTCATAGTAGTTTCGTTTAGCACCACCTCGGCCAGGAGGATAGTTGTTGTAGTATGGTTCGTTACCATAGTAATCATAAGGTGGTATGAAGTCGTAATATGGTGGATAGCCTACATTCATACCCTGAAATAACAAACATGTTCAATTGATCAATATCTAACATCTATACTCTCGAAATAGCAAACATGTTTCACTGATAAATATTTTAGAAAGCATTGATTTTATGATTAAAACTGTGTACATGTGTTTGACAAGTGTTTAGCTTTGAAGTTTAAAGACTTTTAACCCTTTAAAGCGTCATTTATTCATTACCTTAAAAGCAATTAAAGAAAAACTTTTTTTTTCATGATTTTTACCATGGATTATGTGATTTGTGTGTATTTTATCAAACAACTTTTTAAAAATGACCTACACAATATTTAATGTCACTGATTTTCAATATCAACAGTCTGTAATTGGTACCTTATACTACTAACAAAGCAATATTAAGTATACTGTATTGGTTCAACTATTTTTACATAACTTCAGGAACACCACTTGAGTGTTCAAAAAATCTTCTTCCAACAAGATTGTATGTTAATTTGAAAGTGACCATCAATGTGGATCACTAAAGAGCCAAGTTGAACTTCTGTTCTCATAAACTCAAAATTATGAAACTTTACAATTTCATACCAAATGAATTTGCCTTTCTACATTCTACTCCATATACTTAAACCTATCAAATAATTCACTTTTACAATATCAAATAATTCCCTTTGACCATACCAAATAGTTCATCACTGAGTCTTTGAATTCAACACTTCATGGAGACAGACTTTAACATTTATTACCTGTCCTGCCCCGTATCTTGCATGAGGATGTTGATATTTGCTGTCCCTTTGACCCCCAGATCTTAACAATGATGGCTGCGAGCTGTAGTGCATTCCGTACTTGTCAGGGTAGCTGTACCCATTGTAGTAGCCATACGGTGCATACGTGTAGTAGTAGTCATCATCGACTGAATGGTGCCGGAACTTGCTGCTGCCACCTGATGGAAATCGCTTGCCTATAAAAGGGAAATTTATTTTGGTCTGTTTAGCAGCATATAAAATAAGTTTGTTTTTTTCCCAATCAATTATCACTTTTACTAATCCTTAGTTGCGAACACCATTTACGAATGTTAAAGTCTTGCCAAGGAAATATAGCATTTTTTTAACAGTATTTAATTAATCTGACAAATAAGATGTTGCTTTAAAAGAATATATCATATCAAAGGAAAATGGATATAGATAAAAGCTCATATATATTTAAATATGTATGATGTTGCTTAAAATAACATCTACATGTATAACATAAATAAAAGGAAATAACAAACTACATTTGTGTATTGGGAAGGACAAAAAGCCTGAAATAAAGACTAGTGAGTGGAAACTACCAGTATAGCTTTTTGCAGAAGCTGTGATCGTGCAGAGGATATAATGTTATATAAATAAAAATTACAATCCAATATCGATTGTTTTTTCTTCTCAGTATAAAAGCAAAGAGAAAAGTCTAAAAAATAGTATTCATATCACTTGAGATACATGAAGTAAATAAAACAAGGACATGTTTCCTAAGAGAACATTTTCCTTTAAGGATTAAAAGAAATAACTACAATCGTTGATGCTAAGACACTTGCAGTACATTTGGATTTTTTATTCAGGGGATTAAAGAAATACAAATAAAATTGCAGAAAAACGGTGGCATTAGAAAAGATCTATCAAGTCCGGGGCTCATTTTTGCATTCCATTCTCAAAAGCACCTTCCATGGCGAAAAACAAGAAAAGAAAAGTGGATATTGCCAAAACTGATAATTTACAAGCATGAAGACTTAGGAAGACCAAACAATATCTAACAGATTTAAGACTACAGCGTCACTACACCAGAATATACATGTATGTTCCAGGTGGTTACAGGAGGGAATAGCCAGGCAGCTATTCGGGAGTAATGCGCATCCCTTACTTTCGTCAATTTTATGTTCTAATGAAAACTGCCGATGCAGCCTACTTGAATCATATGGATGTTTGTGTGATAGGGCAGATTCTTCCCTATGATAATTACGATTAAACCTATCTTCGGAGCTTGTCTCACCTTGTTTATTACCGGGTGGCTTCTGAAAAATATAAACATAAACGTCATTAGCTGAAGTTGCAATGCTAGTGATTTTTACCAGTAGAAAATTTGTCAATATTCAGAATATTTCCTAGACCATCCTGTAGGGAATATTTTTTAATTTACGCTGCTGTGTAAAAAATTTAATTCCCAACATATTACTATTTTTCCACATTATAAATTTATATTAAGTAACATTGTTTTAAGTATTATTAAGCAGTGTTTGTATTCAAATACATACAGTCCTAAAATACCATACACTGCACTTGTATCAATTTTCAATCACACATATGAAACTTTTTTTTAAATATCCACTACTCTGAAAACTTTTATCAATCGAAGACATTATTAACTTCAGCAAAGAAATTATTTGAAAGAACCGAGTCAATGCATACAGATGTAATTCCTTCATACCAAGTGTTGTTTTTACATGTACATGTAATTCCTACCAAAATAGTTTTAGATGTATGGACTACCAATTTAAATGAATGAAAGTTGTACAAATATTAATGATAAAACTTACAGAATTCTCAGAGTTAGGAATTTTCAGCCAAGCCGGAGCAAAGTCATGCTTTGGAGCGTTATTTGTGGCCATCCTAAACCATAGCCATAAGGCTGTAAAGAGATATATAAATATAAAATTACATTCAAGATAAACATAAGCATAATTCATTTGCTACTCAATGTCAACAGACTATTGAAATAAGTAGAAGTTGCTATTGGAATTTTGCCATTAGAAACTTTCAACCAGGCACATCATGAATAAGCCATCAGGCTCATTAAAAGTATTTAAGCAGGTAATATTTTGATCTTTGATCTGCTGCCAATTGAAAATAGCAATTTCCTTGACTAAAGTAAGAACATGCAACATATCTCTTCTAATATAAAGAAAGTCTTAATTTTATGATTACGAGTTGTACCACTATCCATAATTTAAAAAAAAAACTACCGGAAAGTACAGTATTCTTATGTCAGTAGGGTATTTCAAAAAGCAGAAACACAGTAAAAAGCTAAATGTAATTGAGAATTACTTCTGTTTAGAAAATTGTTATATAATTAGATCCCTGATAGACATCAAAAATTTACCTAACTCACCTAAGATAAGTCTGTTTAAAGACCAATAATTTTCTTGCACTTCTCTATTGTATCTGACCAAATTTGTCAAAATTATGTTATTACAACTTGCTTCTATATAGATTAAAATTCAAATATAAAATAAATTTCAACTGTCTTCTAAGGCACTTAATGTCTGAGCACAAAAGCGAACTTCAACAGAACCTGAGCAAAAATAAGATAGCACCGCAATGAGGCTGATGGTCTGTTGTAAAATGTCCAGGAATGAAGACTGTCTTTGTTAGAATATTTCCTTTGCAAAGCAGCAAGTGCTTGCAATTCACACTAAATGCTACAAAATATCTTCCTCCATCTTCAGAAATTGTATCCACATGAATAAATGTGATAAAATTTCCTCAATTGGTATTCCTTTCCTTCTGAAATGATTTTATGATCACAAAGTCATCTTGTTAAAAGTTATAGAAAACTTTAATAGAAAGATTTTATCAATTTCACATCAATAAAACAGCATTTTGTGTTAGTTAACATTGGTAAACTGAACGTATAGAAACGCATGTTATTGTTCTGGTCGTAGTAAAAACGCGGTGCTAAAAAGGTCACATTTTCTTTTTCGCTTTCCTTGAATATATTTGATTAATGGACTTAAAAATTTAATTAATGGGGATTCTTCTACAACAAAGAACAGTTGAAACTACTCTCTAACTACTGCCATCTCAATTTCTTGTAAATAAAGCGATAAATGTACAATATTTTTAATTTTCAATTCCCTCCATCAAAATGGCGAATATTTTTTCCCAGAGTTCAAATTTCCGGTTAAATTTGGCTAAATATCGTACCAAAACCGTATGATACCGTGTCACAGACGAAAGACCAAAAAAGAAGGTTAAACTAGCTTATTTACAAACGCCTTTTCGCGGGCAAATCTCGAAAAATGGGAAAACTGAAATTTTGCCCATCCAAGGTATATAGTGCATGAACTGGTGTAAGTTAAATGGTAGCAAGACACTTCACCCCCCAGACACTTCCCCCCTCAAATTTTGAAGACACTTCACCGCTCAAGACACTTCACCCCGCAAAATTATTAAGACACTTCACCCCTCATCCAATTTTTTTCTATAAAGTAAATAAGCCAACAACATAATGCTTTTTATATCATATGCTTATTTTAATTATTATTTGATTAATAATTACTTAATTAAAGGACAACTTACAGACATTTCTAATAGTAAATATTTGTTTAGTAAACAATGCAGGAACAAATAACACATGTAATAATTTCTTTAAATCATTTACATATAACATGCAATAAAACATAACATTAAAGTCATTTTACTGGTTCAAAAAACCCACATTCTTATAAATGTCCACAAATTCACCCACTTTCTCCAAGAATTCCTCAGTCATCGTTTTGCCCACAAAGCACTTTCATTCATTAAATGTTTATTGCATGTCACCTTGTATATTCAACATGTTGATTGGTTGTTTATTCACCAGTTATCTTATAATTGATTAGATAATTGGATTAAAAAGGTATTATTGTATGAAAATGAAATAAATGAATAGATAAATAAATAATATAATTATATTGAATGTAAAATAAATAAATAAATGATATTGTATGAAATAATTAAATAAATAATATTGTTTGAAAAATAAATCAATAAAATGAATATAAAATGAATATAAATGAATGAATGAATTATTTATTCACTTATTGTAATAAATAAAAAAAAGAACAATTTGTATTTTCCTTACTTAAGTTAAAAATGTTGCTAACAAATTAAGTAAACTTACTGGTATCACATGCTATGCGTTGCCAGATCAGTTTGTATTCATGTTAAGCTTTCAATTCAATAAACAAGATACTGACAATTAAAGACACAAAGGAAGTGTGTAAGAGATTATTTACTGTCTTAATATATATCAAAGGAAAATTCACACAAAGGTTCACACACTTCAATAAAAAGATTATTCTACAATTAGTTATATCACTTTCACTTTAATTGAAATTAGTATAAAATATATAAAAAAATAAAGAATTTACTTACTAATAACTTTGTGATATGAGCCTTATTTTAGGGCAAAAACAACAATTTATATCCATTGTCTTTGGTCAATTACATGATAAAATAATAAAATATGTTAAAACAATAAACATACTCAATTACTATTGTAATCATTTAACATTTCTACATAAATAGTTGTTTAACATAAGATAAAAAAATGGGGGGTGAAGTGTCTCAATCAAATATCTTAAAATGAGGGGTGAACTGTCTGAGGGGTGAAGTGGCTGCTAAAAAAGGCCTAGAGTGAAGTGTCTGAGGGGGTGAAGTGTCTGTAAACCGTTAAAATAAGGGTATATTTTGACATAAATATTTCAAATTTTATTATTTACTCCACATGAACTTTAGCAAAAGAAATTTCTGTAAATATCCAGCGGCATTTACCTGTAATGTGCATTTTATAAAAAGAGTGGGACAGTCTTATTATATTTAAGGCATGTTTATATCTTATTCTCAACATTTTCAAATATCAACACGATCAATATTGTTGTTCAGTCACCATTAGAACAGTCAATCTTTTGAAATGTATTGTCGATTCAGCTCAACTTGATAATGAAAACATGAGCATAATGTCATTTTAAATCAAATAAATATGTCCTTGGTATCGTTGCCAATAATTGCACCAGTGTGAAGTGTAAAAGACGAAACTTTGGTAGACATAAAACTGAGAGTGGGCTAGCTGGCTTCTTTCCTTTTCTTTCACAAAATGTTGTTGTTACACTGAAAACGACATGTGTATAAGTCAAGTAAGCCACACATAAACTTTGATTTTAAATGTACATTTTGTATATATAACCTTATCCAATGGAAATGGTGCAGAACTGAAAGTACAGTACAAGGTTATTAGGCCAACTTACGTGAAAGCAAATTCATGGACTTTTTATAAACATTCTAAAACACCGGATTGTTTTAAATTCTTGAATTCTGTCTTATTTTTATTTGTTTGTTTTATTTTGTTCAGACTCTACTATATAATGCTTTGTCTTTTTAGAGTTGTTGAATGCATTTATATTTACATGTGTATTATGGTTATTAAGTTATCCTTTGTCGCCAGTCTTGTCTATTTTTTTTATCTCTTTTTTGCATGTTTTTCTTTCTGAATCTGTTTTAATTTTTATTTTGTTTTTAGCTCAGGTGAGCTTTTGTGATCGCTTTTCGTCCGGCGTCCGTCCGTCCGTCGTCCGTCCGTCCGTCCGTCCGTAAACTTTGGTGAGCTTTTGTGATCGCTTTTCGTCCGGCGTCCGTCCGTCCGTCGTCCGTCCGTCCGTCCGTCCGTAAACTTTTGCTTTAAATGACATCTCCTCATAAACCACTGAGCCAATTTCATCCAAACTTCACAGGAATGTTCCTTTGGTGGTCACCTTTAAAAATTGTTCAAAGAATTTAATTCCATGCAGAACTCTGGTTGCCATGGCAACCAAAAGAAAAAACTTTAAATATCTTCTTTTAAACAACCCTAAGAGCTAGAGCTTAGATATTTGGCATGAAACATCTTCTAGTGAGTGTCTACCAAGTTTGTTCAAATAAAAGCCCTGGGGTCAAAATTGGCCCCGCCCCTGGGGTCATTGATTTTCCCTATATGCATATAGTAAAAACTTAAAAAATCTTCTTTTAAAGAACCGTAAGAGCTAGAGCTTAGATATGTGGCATGAAACATCTTCTAGTGAATGGCTACCAAGTTTGTTCAAATAAAAGCCCTGGGCGTCAAAATTGGCCCGACCCAGGGGGTCATTGATTTTCCCTATATGCATATATAGTAAAAACTTAAAAAATCTTCTTTTAAAGAACCCAAAGAGCTAGAGCTAAGATATTAAGCATGAAACATCTTCTAGTGAGTGTCTACCAAGTTTGTTCAAATTAAAGCCCTGGGGTCAAAATTGGCCCCGCCCCGGGGGTCATTGATTTTCCCTATATGCATATAGTAAAAACTTAAAAAATCTTCTTTTAAAGGACGATAAGAGCTAGAGCTTAGATATTTGGCATGAAACATCTTCTAGTGAATGTCTACCAAGTTTGTTCAAATAAAAGCCCTGGGGTAAAAATTGACCCCGCCCCAGGGGGTCATAGATTTTCCCTATATGCATATAGTAAAAACTTAAAAAAATTTCTTTTAAAAATGCCAATGAGCTAGAACTTAGATGTTTAGCGTGAAACATCTTCTTATGGGTGTCTACCAAGTCTGTTCAAATAAACAAATAAAAGCCCTTGGGTAAAAATTGGCCCGGGGGTGGGGGCCTATATACAGGTGAGCGACCTCAGGGCCATCATGGCCCTCTTGTTTTTGTTACCTGGTGAATATTGGAATTGCCCTTACAGGACTATATTGCATCCGTTCGTTCCGCTCGTGTTTCACAAGCTATTGTTGTATGGTGATTTCATTTTCACTTTTATTTCTCTGTGTGCGTGCGTATATATGCGAGCGTGCGTGTGTTCCTTGATGGCACAACTCTCGTTTCCATAGATTTACTGTAAAAATACACATATAATTATATTGCATTTTTTGGACAGCATCGGTCTCCTTGCATAATAAAACACATTATAAATTGCCAATGAATTGTTGAGTAATTATCTAATTACAAATTCTTTTTAAATTTCTGTTTTTTCTGAAACATAGGTAAACATATTTATGACAAGTTTCTACTCAAACCGATATGTCTTACAACTATGTTATAAAATAAAGAATTTTAAAATATTAGATTGTGTGAACAATATACAAGTCTAATTCCTATCCAACAGAAACGATGCAAAATTTTGCAATATAATCGTAACTGATTATTTTCTCATGCTAATTACCCTTATTACCCTTGATTTTTAACATTAGAAAATGCCATATAGTCTGAATGAAAGATTTTGAAAAAGGTGTAATCTCTAATATTATTTTAGGTAACGTTCGAGCCTTTATGTATGTCAAGTAACGTAGGAATGTGAAAATAATGCAGGAATTGCGAAAAGAAAACCCCAAATCTGTGCAAAACTATGACCAAAACGAGTAACACGGTAAGAAAACAGACCAAAATATTTTATAGTACACTGTAGATAAAATTAAAAGAGATGATTAAACGCACACGTCTGCTATGCCCTTATACTTCAGTTTGGCAAACATTAACCAATATTTATAGGAATATGTTTACCTTTTAAGATAATTTGTTAGAATGACGACCTGACAACCGTTTTGAAGGCGTGCCATAGCATACTAGAAGGAAGCAGATACAACTATTAATCAGGTTTCTTTTATGCGGGAACTAGCGTTGCTTCTGTGCATTATTCACGAATTCGGAGTTTGAATTGTCTCAGTCACATTTTATATGTTTATTTCAGAGTGATCTGAAACGAATACTTTGACAAATGTCCCAGGAACACCGAATATCGGAAACAATAAAAGTCTATATAATGTTATTTATACATTATGGTAAAAACAGATATATTGGCGAAACGCAAAAGTTGCCTTCAAAACGATAGTCAGGTCAACATTCTCATGGATGATCTAGAAAAAACAAACACTTTCCTGGAAATATTTTAACGAGGTTTAAAATGTAATGTTTTAGAAACTGCCATATGTGCTCATTCAACTTCTCAATTTGCTTAACTATAAAATATATTGGTTCATTTACTTACCGTGATGCTCGTTTTGGCCAAAAATTGCACAATTCCTGTGTTACTGGATATACACGGAGCTACTGTTGAATTTAATCTGACTCATATTCTATTTCTGATCAATAGTGTGACATTAAGCCCATCAAAGTGTAATTGGTCAGTGAACGGGTAAAAATAAAAAAACTTGACATTCTGCTACAATTGTATTTATTTTTATATTTTACTATGAAAAAATAATCAATTATCCATCATTTTATAATTTAGGTCGTTTTATATTTTATCCTAAACATTTTTTGTTATCAATCATTGGTCAATTACCATTATAATAGTCAATCTTTTGAAATATGTTACTAATTCAACTTGACATCGAAAAAATTAACGTAATGTCACTTAAAAATAATGCAGTAATGATGTTTTAGTTTTGAAAATGATCTCGTACTCTTGTCAATTTATTTAATATCAGTCTTAGGATTTTTCTCCCTTTAGTTGACATTCATATGTATTGCATGATAAATAATTATACAAGTATATTGTATTCACTGAATATCTTTTCACTTTATGCAGTATGTGCATAAATATATACTACATGTAGATGATTTTCAATATTTGTGTGACTCTGTCATTAACCAAATGTAGCCTCAATTGGGTTGACTATTAGCAGCAGTTATAAAACCTGAACAATGAATGTCTTAATTAAAGTAAAACAAACTAGAAGAAAGTATGAAAACGCTAAATAATACAACTTTACGAAATTTTCATAACTAGCATAATGGAATAATGTTTTATGCATATCAAATTCTAATACGTGTATATCCAAGAGTCCATCATACAAGACATAGAAGACATAGGCTGACAAAAAAAAATGAAAATAACACTTTAGAAATTATTTTCCGTTAGAAAAACGAAAAAAAGGTTTGAAAGTTCTACATGTTTCTTAACTATAATTATCATCATAAAATATTTACATTGAAAAGCCTCCAACATCTTCCAGTTTAACCCGGGTTTTGTAAAAAAAAAAAAAAAGTTATTTTCATGGGAAATATTGACACCTTTCCCAGGTTGGATGTCGAAGTGCTTACATAAATATTATCATTAAACTCTTGAAAAGCGAAAAACTTTTTATATACAGTATTTTGAATAGAATTGTTATATTTTAAAAGACAATGTACTTTAGTCTCCAGAGGTTATATTTGTATAATGAAAATCTCTTGTCAATGTAAATGTTTAGTTTATTTAACCATGAATTTGATATACCTGACTGAACATATGAAACATATACATATACTTTCACATTGTACATAAATATATATTACCAGAAACTTTAGTCATACGACAAGAATAAGAAATATTGTAATAGAGTAAACATTATAAGAAAGCAAAACGGCAATGACCCGATGTTGACAGGTTTAATCATTGGTATGGTTTGATTGGCCAACGAACAATATGAAGCTAGTCCTACAGTGGGTCGATGATGATAATAAAAAAACTGCGTAGTTGGCTCTTGGCCCAACAGAGGGCCATCGTTAATGATTAGAATTGTCTGATTGGCACAAAAGAGGAACAACGACTGGGCCAACGTTGTCCCGATTAGCGGACTGACATTAGGCCAACGTTGGCCAACAAAGTAAATGTAGTAGCCATCCCTGTTGGCTACCTCACACTGGCCATAGCTTTCGCAGAAGCGGTGGATCCATTGCAGCGGCGGTGGAGTATTCGTCGCAGAAGCGGTGGATAAAATATGGCCGTTTGCTGTTGTCGGTAAGTATATGACTGAATTTTGTTTTATGTTTTCATGTTTTACTTGAAACACTCAGTGAGACTGGAGCCCACATATGTACTCTTTCAACCTATTACACGCACACGGTGCAATTCATTGCCGTTTATGCAAACACTTCTGTACAGTTTGATAATATACAACTGTGTGAAAAACGACCCAATAATACAAGGGCATCACATCGAATGAATGATACTTTTACAAATTAACCATAATTTGGAAAATTGGGAAATTATTATTGTCTGTTTGTAAAATAAATGACAAACAAGCAATTACCATAATATTGCAAGCAATCCATAAGTCCCCTACCGGTAAGAACCCAAGCAACATTCTGAAGGGTCATTGGCCATTCACTTATGTTTTTATTTTAAGTAAATTTGTTGAAAAAGTTCTTTAAAAGTGATCACAGGAAACAGTTTTTATGTACAGACAGACAGACGGCCTGAAGGACACTCTAAAGTTATTAATTTAAACATCACTGTTATCAAAATACATGTATGACATTTTTAAAAGCAAAATTCTTAAAAAGGAGATAACTCTTGAAATAAAGATGCAAGATGTCATACATGATGTGAGTGTAACAAAGAACAATTAGTAATGAATGTGTTGATAATGAATGTTTATTTTGAATTTAAAGTAAAAGAAAGTTAAAAGAATGAATAAGAAAAATTTAAAGTTTAAGGAGGAGATAATTCTGGAAATATGGATGCTAGATTTATAAACCTTGTCATATTATAATGATGTGGGAGTTTGAAGAAAATCCTATAATGATTGAAGAAGTTGGAGTAAAATATTTTACCAATTTCTCGAAAAAATAAAAAAAATAAAAAAAGTTCAAAAGGGGCATAATTCTGGAAATAGTCTTGCTAGAGTATTGAACTTTCTCACAAATGTTGAGTGATAATAAGAAACATATATATGAAGTTTGAAGTAGATACATTCAGAAATAAAGAAGTAATGAAAAAAAAAATTTTTTTTATGAAAATTCTAAGTTCAAGGGAGGAAATTCTAATAAATTTTGAGCTAGAGTTGTAAACCTTGTCACATATGATGGGGTTGATATTTGAAGTTTGAAGAAAATACCTTTAGAAATAAAGAAATTATAGCGAAAAACGTAAAAGCTAGAATCAGAAATCTTGAAATTCAGTCTATTTGTTGCCATAGCAACCAGAATTTTCAACATAGGAAGAAAAGAAAATAATGTGCATAATCTCTAGACTGCCATCTACCCATATTTCAAGTTTCATAAAAATATTTCCAGTACTTTTTTGCGTTATTACTGGATCCAGGTTATGTGTAAAATTTGCCATATTTTCAGTCTATTTGTTGCCATAGCAACCAGAATTTTCAACATAGGAAGAAAAGAAAAAGACGTGCATAATCTCCATACTGCCATCTATCCATATATTAAGTTTCATAAAAAATATTTCCAGTACTTTTTGCGTTATCACTGGATCCAGGTTATGTGTAAAATTTGCCATATTTTCAGTCTATTTGTTGCCATAGCAACCAGAATTTTCAACATAGGAAGAATAGAAAAAGACGTGCATAATCTCCATAACGCCATCTATCCATAAATCAAGTTTCGTAAAATTTTTGAGTGTGAATGCACCTTTCCAGTTGAAAAGCGCAGGAAAGTAAGACCATATGTAGTGCCCTTTATCATATTTGTATTTCCAAGTTCATATTAGGTATCAAGCATATGACAACCCGAACCGTAAAGGAAACGGCGGAAACAAAGTCATAATATTTGACCTTGATGCACCACCGAAAGGAAATTTAGCGATGTGCAGGGAATTCCAAAAATGTGATAAATCCAGCCAAAATATCACATGTGTCAGACATTTACATGTTACACGTGATCACGTGTTATACCTTATGACCAATGCCGATTTCTGACATATTAAAAGCTGCATGGCAGGGATATATATTATATGTTATTTTGGTTTTGGAGTGATATCTGTGGATATATTAGTGATATTTTATCTTGGCGGTAATATATCCACATATATCACTCCAAAACCAAAATAATAATTTTATTACCCTTCCCCTGCCGAGTTAAGACGATTTTTTAAAAAATCATTGATGTTTCAAATGAAACGTGGAAATAAGATTCCCTTTAGGATACCTCTTCGTCACAACATGACGTCACATAAATACATGACGTATTTTTCCCGTACCTTACGAAAGTAAACAAGAGAAAAGGAGTAGTCTATTGAACGCACTTTTTTGTAATTAATATCAAGCTTTCACAAGGTCATATTTGTTTTCGATACTGATGGTAATATGTATCATTACTCTACTTTGGTAAATATTGATCATTTGACAGTTAAAAAGTCCTTTTAAATCGGAATTTACACCGCGTAAAATCGAACCGTACGCGCATCACATCAGCGCATGTTGTTTACAACGTTGGGTACCAAACGGGATAATTTAGTGTGTATATTACCCGTCTGGCTCGGTTATATGAACTTATATCAATTTCTTTCGGGTGATCAATATCCAATCAAAAAGGCGGAAAAAATCTGGAAGGGTAATAAATGCATATATTTTCGCATTACGGCATATTAGTTATAAAAACATAAAGTTAACACATATTCATGGCATTTTCGAGAGTATCACATTAGTTATAAAGATTTTGAAAGGCTATACAATATGGCCGTATATAAACGATTGTTTGAAAATATAATACATAAACATACAATTTCTTATTAAATAAACAGCAGTCGTGTATATAAATATAAAAACTTTATAATACTGCATGTTTGTAACGTAATTTTTCATTGGAAAATCGAGACATTTATTTAATTATAGAGATTTTTGGTTTATTTGTAACTTTATTTTCTGATTTTTACACACATGTACAAGTATTATAAAGAATTTCGATAGCTATTAATATTGCGAACAACCGTTTATATACGACCATATAACCTGTTGGATTTATTTATAACGAACTCATAATACATCAAGCATTTTTGTTAGAAAAAAATGAGATAATTTCATAAATCGACAGCAGCCATGTATATAAAAATACATTTTATGTATATAAATGACACGATTATCCAATGAAAAGTGACGTAACAAACGTGCAGTATTATAAACACATACACGCAAAATAAGGAGGTTCAATACAATTATATTCTTTAAATTAAGCATGATTTGTACGAGCGTATATTATTATATAATAATTAATATCGTTTTAAACATCAAATAAACACGTTTCTCAGATGTCAAAGTAACAAAAGGGCTGTACTCAATTGAAAAGTGCGTAAAATATACAAAAATGGTATCGGGCCCACCGCACTGCGTTGCAATCGAATCCACCGCCGTCTGCGACGAAAACATTTTTTCTCATTTATTTTATAATCAGGCAATAATAATTTCCCAATTTTCCAAATTATGGTTAATTTGTTAAAGTATCATTCATTCGATGTGATGCCGATGTATTATGGGGTCGTTTTGCACACATTTGTATGTGTTTTAACCAAAATTAGGCAAAAGTGGCGTCCCCTCATCAAACTGTACAGAAGTGTTTGCATAATCGGCAATGAATTGCACCGTGTGCGTGTAATAGGTCGAAAGAGTATATATGTGGGCTCCAGTCACACTGAGTGCTTCAAGTAAAACATGAAAACATAAAACAAAATTCAGTCATATACTTACCGACAACAGCAAACGGCCATACTTTGTCCACCGCTTCTGCGACGAATACTCCACCGCCGCTGCAATGGACCCACCGCTTCTGCGAAAGCTATGGCCAGTGTGTACCTAGGGCCGTTGTGTACCAATTTATTTTTTTAGAAATACATAACTTACAAGTCTTATGCAAAGTATTGTCGTCTAGAATGTTTAAAACCCCATTTAATGGTATCTTTTTTGTACCATACATGCACTTGATGTGTATTTGTTCTGTTTGATTTTACGGCGCATCAACACAATTGAGGTCATACGGCACCGGAACTGGAAAGATGATTTTGGCTAACCTCGGGTGTTACAAACATAAAGCAACATCAGGGGTAAAAAAACCTCACCTGCTGGAGCTAAGAGATGCATAGACTCCAATAATTCGAACTAATTAAGTCGCCTCGAGTCTGCAATTGAGAAGCTGAAGTATATATATTTCTATCATCAAGTGAAATAAAAATAAACGCCAGAATTTTAACTCATGTCTTAATCTGAATTTTAGCGCCATGTTCTTAAACAAAGTTCTTGAATTATAATATATAATGTCGGTTATCCTAGAATAGATTGACCGCTTTATTACCAGACTACGGTTACTTACCGAAAACTGATATTAAATATAAATTGAGCACTAGTTTTATTTGGGTTGCCATTTCCACTAAGTAAATATGTAGAAATATTGTGCTTCATCTATTTATAAATTATAACCATATTAGTATATGAACTAGAAAGCATATACTCGTTTCTGTTCTGGATTTTAATCTCAATTTGAACATTTGTACTCACGCATGACAGAATTCTCATTGTGTAAAGAACGATCTGATATTTTAAGAGGGCATGGCCAGCCAGGTATTCAATATCTGCCTACATTTGTCACGATTTTCAACCGTTCAATGCTATAGCACAAAGCCTTAAAATTCAGTTTACTACTGAATAAATAAAATGCGCAGTTTGCAATATTCATTATTGTATATTGCGAATTTTTTTTACCTGATAACCCCATACTAGTAAGTCAGCCGATTATAATGACATTCGTAGGTAAAAATAATTGCACAAGATTATGCACGACATCATCATCATCACAACCATCCTCGTTTTTTATACCAATTACTATCAATAAGAGCTATTGCTTTGAGACATCCAACTCTTTTTCATGCCATGTATAATTATAATTATATTCTTTTGGAATACTTGATAAATGACGAAAAAATATGAGATTTTTGTAAATTATTCACACAAATAGGGCGTTTCATATAAGTATCTTCACTGCAGGTGTATTCATCAATATCAGTATTTTCATTTTGAAAGTATATTCATTTAAGGATAATAAATGAATTTAAAAAAAAAAAAATTATACATTGTTTATATAGAAAAGGTTAAGTGTGTTGCCTTTAAACTGAACTTTTTATAAAAATCATATTGTATGCATAGCATTTGATTGTGTCATTTAGGAATTATAAAAACACGAAATATTTTAAAGATTTATGAAAGAAATATAGAAGAATATTTTCTTAAAAGCGAATGTGCATGTATACACGAAACAATTGTTTAACGGTTAAAACCCTCCGGAACATTTTATTCTGTTCATACGTACAATATTCAAGTGTGTTAAATAACACATGTATCAACATTTTTTTTCCAGAATCGAACAAAAGATTATGGAAACAAGTAAATTTTACTGTTGATAAATTTTATAAAAAACATTTCATAAGATATAGCTCTATACCTTTTAATAAAAAGAAAACAAAGCAATAAACAACAACAGTAGATTCATATGTTTTATTCATTAACATAAATAAAACTGTGACAATACAATAAGGTTGACGTTACTGCAAGGTTTTTGTAAAACAATGCCTTTGTCACCCATGATCAGATGTGGTTGTATTTTAAACTTTCTAAACTAATTTTGATTTTGGTTGGGTTTTATGTCGCACCAACACGGCATAGATCATATATGGCAACTTTCCAGCTTTACTGGTGAATGAAGATCACAAGTGCCCCATCCGTGCATTTTTTCAGGCACGGACTGAATAGAACCGCCGACGTATACTGTAAACGAGTTCGATAGCTCCCTCACATGAAAGAATCCAAAGTCCCTGTCGGGATTCGAACCCACATCGCTGAGGGGCAAGTGGTTCTATGACATATACAAATTTGTAAAAGTTTATAGAAATAATAATAATAAAATATTACCACAGCCGAACTTAATATGTAAAAATTGTAAGTACTGGAGTGATTAAGAAAGTATGTGAATGAAAACACCATAATCAAGCATCAATAAAGCTCAAATAAATGCATAAAATGCTGCTTACAGTAAAGAAGAAAGTTTTGAAGAAAACTAACTTTATTCCTTTTGAAGTTCATTATAGTTTGTGCTTCATTTGCGAGTCTTTATTATTATTATTATTATTAATTTATTACTATTATTTTGATAAGTCTTTAATCTAGATTCACCATTTTAAAAGCATCAAAAATAAAACAATTAGTAAGAAATGGAGACTTAAGTTGGTTTAGGATTTTACAGGAGACATTGAATAAATGTATTGTACGACTGACAAGTAAATATTGGCCTATATATCTGTTAAAATGAAACTTATCTTCCTGGTAAAAATGTAAGTACTGAATCAGTGCTTAAAAAAGTGCCAGAAATCAACAGAAAGCACTCATAAATTATAAAAAGAATGCATAAAATGCCTGTTTACAGTAAAGAAGAAAGTTTTGAAGAAAAACGCATTTGATACTTTTTGAAGTAGATATCCTAAATGACTTTTACTAGTACAACTAATTAAATGTTGCTTTTAAGCCGCACCTTGTAGTTAAACGCTTTACCCATATTGTGTAAGACATTTTTGGTTGTTTTAACATACAGGATCGTAAAGTAGATTAAAAAACGAGAGTTAAAATATATGCCGAGTGCAGAAGCAGTCTTTTCTTTTTATCATTATATTAACATTATTTTATAATTTAACTCATTCTATAGAAATTTACTGAAGCAGAACTGTGTTTGTTTTCAAATATGGTGTGCTAAAATGTAGGACTATCATGTAATTCCAAAATCAAACATCACGCAGTAATGAATCACATAGATCTATACAATTGTCGAAATCTACTTCTTAAACTTTCATGACTTCTTTAGAGGGTCAAATATTTATTTTCTTCACAAAGGAGGTCGATCTGAAATTTCCGATGGGCTAGGGCGTTGCCATCGTTGGAGGTAACCTGTATATAAGTGGTAAGGGAGAGTGTAAGCGGCACTTCATTGCAAGGAAAGCTGGAATAAAGGTAAAAACATTTTCATTAACATTTTATAATTACATGTATATTGTATTATTCGTAGTTTTTATACAATTTACTCAGTAATATTTAATACAGCATATCTTTGTTTGAAGAAAAGGAAATGATTAAATCAATAATCGCAAAAGCAATATTCTTATTTAATATAGATTGTTTTAAGATATTCTTAATGTAGAAATGCTATATTCTGAATTTTTTGTGTGTGCAGAATTCCGATATTCAATATTTTAATATTTTCAATTTTTACACTAATTTTGACTGTCATTTTTGTGGCAGAAAGGATTTTGCTAATCCAAATCAAATGCAAACGGAAAAATCTACATTTAGTGAATCTTGCAAAATTGATCAAATTAATACAATGTAGGTAACATTTGTTCAGCGAAATTCATACAATAAATTTGTCATCCAATTTAAGAAACTTCAGCTTTTTCTTTTCTTTTTTTTTTGTATGAATATTTTCATGAATGTTTGTGGTGGATGAGAATAAATCATCGCAATGATTGATAAAAAGAAAAAGAAAAAAAAATACAATTATTCATACAAAAGAATAAGCAGAAGTTCTTTATGGTTGATAAGCTAATTATAATTAATTAATTAACGTTTTATTTATATTTCGTATCATTCTTGGTTTCAATTATCCGTTTAATTTTTTTTGTGTCGACGAAAAGCTACTGGAATACTTGTTACATTTCCAGTTAACATTTTTTTCCATTGATATAACTGCGTAATTTGCAAATGCAATGTCATATTGTCATTATAAAAATAAAAAACTTTAAACTTCTTTAAAAAAAAAAAAAAAAAAAAAACAAAAAACTTTAGACAAAAGAGAACTTGATTAACCATGCATCTTTCTTCAAATCCTTCAAAAACGCTTTAATCGATCTAGAAAATATTCATTAACAAACTCTTTTCTTCTAAAAATATGCATTTGTGAATATTATGTCTTGTCTCATCTCTCGTTGCCAATGCTAATCTTCTGGAATGGACTGAGATTGGTTCCGATTATACTGTATTTGAGAATTTGATATTTTGTTTAAAAAATGGTTAAACAGAAATATGTTGCGAGATACAAAAAAAAATCAGAATAAAAAATGACATTTTTGGTGAAGAAGTTAAATAAGCATAACAAAGTGTTCCAACTTTTGCAAGGGTTTAAAAATAGGTACATGTACTACTATTTTTGAACTTTCCAATAGTCACGAACTTGTCCGAACGGGCTTCATGTTTGCTTTACTTTAGGCTTATTTGTATATGGGCTTAATATATGAATATTCTATTGGGTAGCTATAACTCAAAAGCAAACAGTATTAAAACTTTGAATAAACGGTATACTGGTAATTATCCATATTCAAATAGCATACCTTTTGACATTCATAAATTAACGTTAAAAAATACAGAAAATGAAATATTATAATAAACATAACAATATTATTTAGATTCATGCATCTTTGTTATTTAAGATGCATCGTATTATTATTGTTCTTTATATATTTATTAATAAGACTGTTGCAAGTTTGTTGGTTTTTTTGTTTTCATTTCTTCTTTAGAAAGATTAGACTTCCTGTGCGGTTTGTAATTGTTTGTTGCCATCAGCTGTTTAGTGACACTGCATTATAATCTCCCCCTCCCTAGCACCGGTAGAATCATTTGTCAAAGTTTCAAAGCTGGATAAAGGATAGTTTTGTATCATTTTAAAAGAACCATGAAATAAAATAAAACATTGAAATAAGTCGCCTTTACTGATTTTGTAAACTGTAAAAAAGGTTTATCCTTTTTCTCTCCAATTCCAGACAATACAAAATCAGAATGCTGACTGCTGCTGTTCTCGTTGGCCTGTTGGCCTATGTAAGCGCTCACGGTAATAACAACATGATGGGCAACATGGGCAACATGGGCAATATGATGAACGGCAATTTCGGATATGGCAATATGGGACAGATGGGCCAGATGGGACACATGGGCAATATGGGCAATATGGGACAAAACCAAATGAACAACAATGGAATGAATCAGCTGGTATATCATATAACTAATTATTCAAGTATCATTGCAATTGCTATAATTCATATATTTTGCTCTCCAAATTAATGTGTTAAAATATAAAGTGTTCTTATAGCAAAATAACCTAACTATCATTTAATGATATCAACTTACCAAATATTTTCTTCTTTCTCTCTATTTTACTTTATTTTTTCTGAAATTGTCCTATGTACACGTATTGACTTTACAGAGATTAATCTTCATTTTCAGTGGAACCTTATCTCTGGAAACATGGGTGGACACATGGGCGGAAACATGGGTGGACAAATGGGCGGAAACATGGGTGGAAACATGGGTATGGGTGGAAACATGGGCGGTAGAGGAGGTCAGCAACAAGGCATGATGGGTGGAATGATGCTTCTTCTTCTCCAGAATCTTCTGTAAGTACTAGTATAATATACATGCGAAGGGTATTGAAGTAGTCTTACTATAGTATGATTGTAAGTAAAAGTCATTTTCTTAAATTGTGTCTTTTAAAAAAGAAGCTTTATATGGCCCTTTAAAGCCTCATTTTGATATCTTTAACCATATAATCTTAGTTATGAAAAAGACATAGATCTACTGTAAACTTCACTTATATAACAACATCGCTTATAACGATGAAGATGCTTTTCTCGAATCTCTTTTGATCGAACAAAGAAAACAAGTTGTTCATTTTGTCTAACAGTGGAAACCAAGGTAACAGAGGCCGTCAAGGAGGAGACCATATGAATGAAGAAGAAATGGAAGCTGTTGAAGAGATGATGAAGAAAAAGATGATGATGGAGATGGCTGAGATGATGATGGTACACATGGAATACAAGGTGGGCTTAAATACCAACATTATGTACCTGTAGCATATACTCGTATAAACTATAATAAGTGAATTTATGATTCTGAAAAAAGTGGGTTGTTTTTTATTCCAGTAGGTACGCCGTGCCTTTCTTAGAGCTATAATAAAGACGACAAAACTCATAACCTTTGCGCCTGTAACTGCTTGTATATACATGTGAGTTAACTTAAACAAATGGGCGAGTTCAAAATTAAATCGAATATCTAGAAATTTAATACCTCTTTTTTGAATTCAAGTACATGTATGTATTTACTTAATGCATTGCTTAATCATTGCTTAATTATTTTCTATAGGAAAAGGAAAAGGAATTCGGTGAGGCCATGGAGGCTTTGTGTTTCATGGTGAATGCTACATACTATGGCTATAAAAAGAACGGAACAGAAATTTGGAAAGTAATGTTATTTCATAATATATAATTTTCCTTCTTTCTATTTTTGCCATTAACCGGTATTCTGGGCATAGTACAGCTCCTTGTAAGGGCTAGTGCTGGCTTTTTATCATTTCATATTCTATTCCAGTTCCATAATTTTGTTTAATTAAGTTAAATGACCAAAAAATGGGAAGAACATTTGTTCAACCGATGCATTGATGCCATTCATGGTTATAAGGGTATAAAATGTCATACATGATTTCAGAAGTATTGACAATGTAATAAAAACCATAACTACTTTCACGATATTTCTATTTCATTTCTGTACCACAAACTCCTTCTGTATTGAGAACGCGTACATATGACCTGATTCAATAATATATGATGCTACGCCATGATGTTTTTGACTTCTTGCAAGATCAATATATACTGATCTTCAAATAATACATTATACAAATATATCTAAACTTAAAATATGTTCAATCATATTCAGGAAACAACCGATGCTAGTATGATGGAGCTAGGTCAACAGTTAATGGGTATGGATGATAAAGAAAAAATGGACTTCGCCGTCGATATGATGATGAATAATGAGGACAAATATGCAGAAGTCTTCATGAGGTAAAACGCTTTGTTTTAAACTTAGTTGTGGCTTCTGAAACTTTTAATATTTTTGTTTTCCATCATTAAAACTTCATGTCATAACATTTTAACGGGTAAGCTGAAGACCTAGCTTAAGCCACATTTGTATTTTATACTAACCATATACAAGGTTTAATCCGTGATGTTGAGTACGAATGAGCCATTGCATGTAACCAGCTGTGAGTGATATAGCTTTGCAAATCTTTAAGTATCAATTTCCACGACTACATTTGTATTTAAATTTACATAAAATATAATAGTCAGGTTTTGTTTTTACGGCTTAGCTTCTATTTCTCGAGTCAAATAGTAACCCACTAAAATTGTAAACAAGAAAAATATTACATACATTCGTATGTAATATAGGTACGATTGCATACTACTTTTTGTTGTAATGTAAAATGAACAAACATGTCATGAGATATTTTATATCTTTTAACATTTTCAGGGAATGTAATTAATGTATCACCATATTAAAGTTGCATGCCTTCAGATGAGAAAAATGATTTCAAGGAAATCAAAATATGAAAAGAAAATTCACGGTCAATTGACTGCTTTGAAGCATAATCACAAAATAAAATTACAGGAAATTAAAAACCTTTTTAATACACTTAAACCATCACGTTACCAATACACATGTAGGTGTGAACTAATTTCGTGTTCATTAAAATTATTCCGTTAAAAGACAAATAACAATATTATTTACAAATGAATTGATAAAACAACAATCCCAGAAGCATTTAAGATAATAACAATCATTGGAAAAAAATAAATGCATATAAATTGTAAATTTGTGTATGACAACTCACCCCCTAAACAAAACATAATAGACTCAACCAAAACAAGCGCCTGCTTCTTCACCTACCTATGTAGTTGCATGACCATGATTAGCAATTTAGCGAACCAAATCTAAGAGATAAACCTATATTGTAAAAATAATACTATGACCACAGCAGATTTCGTACAGATTTTTTTTTTTATTTTTACTTCTTGATTAGATAGATTTACATTTGTATATCATATCTTTTTTTTGTAATATCTGAAAAAAAAGGGTTAAAAATGAATTATCTAGATGAATCCTCTCATATCTCGATGCTCGGGATAAAACATTTCTTACTTCTAAACTTGGAAGAAATAAATATTTTAGACGCTATTATTGCATGTACCAAAATTTTACATTGATATAGTATGTTAACATTTTCAAAAAAATAAAAAAGATATAAGTTGTTTATTTGGGAAAGTTATGAAGCATAGAATAGTTGAACATTAGGTAACACACGTCTCAACGAAAAAAATAAGATAACATTTATGTACTTCAATTGTTTTTTTTTTTCTCTTCAGATTTGCCACATGGGCTTGCATGACCGGTGATGCTTACGTTCAAGCCGCAAGAAAGATGGAGAAAATGGAAAAGGGTGATTCATGCGATCGTGATTAGACTTTTATTGAAATATCAGAAAATATTCTTTGAATATAAATGAAAATTACGTTTCATATTGTAAACAATATACTGAATTTAGAAAAGAACATGTTATTGAATATATATTATCAAGTCGGAAAAAAAACGTATTTAAGTACAAAATTAAATTTTAATTTTATGCATGTGTATAAATTTGTAAAACTTTGAAATAAACTAGAAACGTTAAATGTGTTATTTTATTACTTTTGTGACTGAAATGAAAATGTATGGACTTATTTTCAATTAAAATTCAATTCAAGAAACATTTGTTGAATACGGTATCTAGAAAATTACAATGAAGGTATTGCTTGTACAAACAAGGAACCGCATACATTTCTTCTATTATTCAATATATAATCAGTTCAATAAAAACAAACGCTTTTCTTAAGCTTTCGACGTTTAGTCAGAAATTTTTTTTTCTATTATTCAAATAATAAATGAATAAAATATAACATAATATTGAAAACTTATAAAAATGATATTATAATAATTTAGAAAATAAAACTTGCAAAAAATGTACTAAGACTTGAAGAATAGTAAAAGTATTAATCATTTAAGTGATAATTTGCACGTTTTGTACAATTAATGACTGATTATCACCACAGTTCTACTGTGTGACTAATGCTGTAAGGGTTATCTTTGCATATTTTAATCTGTTTTATGGTAATTCATTAAGTTATTTCTTGCATATTTAAAGTAACGTTAATTAGGAGCTGATTTTAATCAGATTGATTGCTTTCTTTACTTCCTTCAAGATATTTTACTTTTAAATGTGTTTTCAAGCAAATTAATTATTGTAAACTAGTATATGAATCTGGATCGAGGTTAAAAGGGCTTGCATTTTGAAAAGTCCCAACAACATACAAAACTTTCAGAAAGTATTTTGATATCGAATTTTCGTTTCAAAATTTTATCAAAGAATCATAATCTTGTCATAAACTTCAATTTTACAACAATTGCAAAACTATCCAGCTGTATCAAAGAAACAAATCACATATAGGGCTATAAGAAGGACATGTTGACTATTTGACAAATGTATAATCATGTATACATGTACAAATGTATTATCCTGCATGGAAGCAACTAATATGTCACGTTGTGATATCACAATGGTCTTGTCACAAAACATTAGTCATGTCATTTAGAATAATAGCCCTAAGATGAACTTTGTTCTTTGAATTAAGGTGTCCTAAAGATAAAACTTTAATTAAAGGACAACATCTTAACACCCTCTTAGTCAAGATATTTTGATAATCCAAAGCTAGATTCTAATTGTTGACCTCGGTCTAGGTAGAGAGGAGATATACATACAAAATAGCACAGTATCTCAACACGAACAACAATAAGTTGGATTATTTTAAATAGATCTATGCACATTTGACTGTAAAGATTCATTTTCCCCGCGTCTATCCGTTTTCAAATTGTTTGTCCGTCTGTACGTCCACTGGCCTCCACTACCCTTTTAATGACACCCCTCCTAAATCATTCACTCAATGTTGTCAAAACTTCACACGACACAGGAATGCTCCTTGTCGAAACTCTTATGTCAAAGTTTTTCACAAAAGTTCACTAGATAGAAGACATTTTCGAAATTTATACAGTAATGCAGTAGATCTAGCTATAGTACAGTACATGTACACTGTTAGATAGTCAATGTATGCGGGGGTGTCATAAAATGTAAGCTAGTTAATTCAACAGACCTATATGCAATATAAATCTCTGATTATTCTGCTATTTTTTGTAGGAATATAATATTGTAGGCCCCTATGATTAAAGTAATTTACAAGGACACTTCGCCATGCTTGCCGACAACGATATTCACAAATTATTATTCGTCTAATGTGTTCAGTTAGCGCCATATTTGACAAGCTCGGTTACAGTTTTTTTCAGAACTTTTATAACAGATTTTAGATAGCTTAGTGGTGTTGTATTACAAGACAAGGTATGCAAATAAAAAATCTTGACCAGATTGTAAAATATGCTTCATACGTTTAGCTTACCAAAATATACTAGATTTATAAAATGGTTATAAACAGATCAACACTGATGGTCTCGGCCCAGTGAATTTTCGTACTCTTTGTTCTATAGTAAATCAGTCACATTTGACAGTTTGAGGCTTAATTCTGGATTCCACTGTTCTTGTTGAATTAAATACTATCTTCACCTTTGAACATCAACACTATCTAAGTCAAATGATGGCCGAAATATAATGTGTTACCCATCTACTTCGAAGGGACCCGGCACAGTGTTGGGGATAGTGTAAAAAAGTAATTCTAGAAAAAAAAATATACTTTATATATAATATATAGACAAGGGGGTGAACTCGCCAAATCGGCCGAATGCCCCTAGTCCAGTATAAGTCAAAATTGCAGTCATTCTTGCGTAAATCATATAAAGCTATATATCAAATTGCAGCTAAATGACATCACTAGACGTTGACAATAACATTACTGTCCCCACTTAAACCGTTTTTGAACAACAAACCGATATTTTGGATGAAACATCGTATTTTTGCTAGGTCGGACACAACCGTGCAACCTGTCAACACTCGATTTTCTACGTGTAAAAACGCAATTCCAAACCATGACATTATACCAACCCGCAAAAAATCGATAATACAAAACAAAAGAAGCAACTTACCGCCGGAAATTGATTTTTAAAATGTTTTATAGCGTCTGTAAACAACTAATTCCTGAATGTTTGAACAGTTTGAACAGTTTATTGAAAATGCTTGGCCTCATAGAGGCATCAGTCACATATACAATAATATATACATATAGTATGACATATAAAGAGATATCCACGAAATATGCTGATGTATTACATGGCAAATATAAATAAAAAATGAAAGTGTTACATTATGAAAATAAGCTTAGTTATCAGTTACTTAAATGCTGAAATAATTTTTTTATAGAATACTGCAAGTTTTAACAATATACTCCTATCTGTGCTATTCATTACAGGGCCTTTTCACTAGTTTTGGGGAAGGCGCCCTAGCCCTTTTTGTGGGGAAAAATGCGTGATTTTCACACTTTTGGGGAAAATATCTTATTTTCACACATTTTAGAGGAATATCATAATTTATTTGCATATCTTCCTCCAATCACATGTAAGGTTTACTTTAGTACTAAGCTTTCTGTCCAACAGATGTAAAAGACATTTTTTACAGATCAATTTATTGCCCCTTTATATTAACTCATATTTCCTATTTATAGTATTTTACATTGGTCATGTGAGGGTTCTTGGTTTGATTCAGAGGGTACATTATTATCAGTTTACACTGTATTGCGTTATTGAATTATTAGCTTTCATTGGACAAAACAATTATCTATTTTTAAACAAGAAAGTTTGTTTACAAGTTTTATTCTTCAGTTAAAGGGGAAATATTTGCCAGAAGGGGAATTTTAGACTGTTTTTTGGGGAAAAAAGGTAGTAATTTGGCTTGGGGAAGTAGCCTGATACAGGCTACAGCAAAGATGGGTAAAAAGGCCCTGCATTAACATAGAAAACTTGATTGAATTAACATTAGTACTATACTCTCTAGTAATATATTTTTTTCTATCAGTATTAAAGAATTGACAATTAAATAAATAATGATATTCATCACCAAGTGAGCTATTATTGCATAAATTACACACTCTTAATTCTCTTGGTATATTACAAAATCTATGTGAAAATGAAAGTTGTAATCAGCATCCATTGGCTATCACGTGACCAATTTGAAACGGATTATTTCATTGGTAGATTAAAATACAAAGCATTGCTGGGTCACAGTATCGTCCAATCAAACGACGTCTTACAACCGTTGCCGAGTATGTATCATGGCTTCAAAAAAATATTTTAACGGAAGAGAAATAAAAAGAAATGAATGTTTGCTATAATTGATTGGTTTTGGAACAATTTCCAGCGGTAAGTTGTTTATTTTGTTTTGTTTTATCGATTTATTGCGGGTTGGTATAATGACATGGTTTGGAATTGCGTTTTTACACGTAGAAAATCGAGTGGGGACAGGTTGCACGGTTGTGTCCGACCTAGCAAAAATACGATGTTTCATCCGAAATATCGGTTTGTTGTTCAAAAACGGTTTAAGTGGGGACAGTAATGTTATTGTCAACGTCTAGTGATGTCATTTAGCTGCAATTTGATATATAGCTTTATATGATTTACGCAAGAATGACTTTGCAATTTTGACTTATACTGGACTGGGGGCATTCGGCCGATTTGGCGAGTTCAACCCCTTGTCTATATATTATATATACAGTTTATATTTTTTTTTAGAATTACTTTTTTACACTATCCCAACACTGTGCTGGGTCCCTGTGATCTACTTTTTTTCAGAAATCTTCATTCTGTTGTAACACTGTTTAAATTAACCACTTAAAAAACTCCTGACAAGTGGTGGGTAGTACATCTTTAATCCTTCCGCCAACAAATGAGGTCCTAGAGAATACACAAAAAAGACGACTTTAAAAGTCACCATATAACACAAAAAACTACACAGATGCAGTAAATACACTTTAATTATGACCAATCAAGCTAGATATTACTTAAATTGGACCACTTAAAATTTATAGGAACAACACTTTCTAGACTAAACAACGGGTCTCCAATGTCTAATTCCGTACCGGGTTGAGACCTGATAAAACAGGACTCGTGCTGTCGTATAAACAGGTATTGACTGATAGAAGCTGGAAAAAAGATTACATGTATATTTTAAAGATATACATGTATACTACAGATATACTAGTAGTGTTTTTCAGAAACAAAAATCTTAAACAAAACAATGCAGCCATAATAAATTGCACAGTGTTTTTTTATTTCACTTGGGGGAAGGGGTCGTGCCCACTTTGGAGGGGAAAATGAAATAGGAGTGGGAATTTTATTTGTTTATTTACTTTATATTGTTTTCTTTTCGGTAGAAAAGTGGAGCAACTCTTGCAACACAAGTATAAAATACGTCGCTTTTTCTTAATATACGGATATGAAATATAGAAGCTTTCTTCCATTAGCCATGTAAAGCGAGTAATTTATTGGGAACCAACTTTGTTTATGTTCCGTTTTCGATTGTCAAATGACAAGTTTCTTATCGTATTTTTAATGTTCATGCATCATATAGCATGAAAAACAAGTACACAGCACGTGTGTTTGTTTGGACCAACAATAAATAAGTCGCTTTCACTTTATAACTTTATTGACGGCATGTTCGTTGTTGTTGTTGTTGGTTACATACTACTAAATTTCTAAAGGTCAGACTCATCTATTTAGATATGAACACGACATTCCTCCCTACCTTGAATTAAAGTCATACCACATGAGGAACATCAACAATGATAATGTCTCTAGTATTCAACACAGTTATTCAATTATTGTCTATGGTGTTAAGCACATATTTATATCCATTGGTTAGTTATCAAACATATAAAATGGTTACAAAATGTCACTGAAATTACACATATCATTTTCTTACGTGAAATACTTCAAACACTACTGTCTTAAATGGTCATAAACTTACTTGCTGTTGAACCAATAATACAATGAAATCATAATATTTTAAATGTTACAAACAAACAGAATCAACTATCTAAAGATATTCAGTAATTCAGTAATATACCTAATAGAATATTCATTGTTTGACCTTAAAATAAGAAAAACATTAAAGGTTTATACTTGAAAGTTATATCCATCAGAATACTAAATTGGGAATATAACCACAGCTTTGTATTCAATAAACAATTAAGAGAACTTTACTTGAATAATCATGAAAAGAATTAACTATTATCAAAAATGAACTTTGATTAAATTTATGCAAATGTTACTTAATGATTAACATTAAGAGAAAACAACAATTTTAAAAATCTTGAAACTACTTAAAGGCTCATTTAGGTTTACTCATCACATAGTCTTTCATCTTCTGAGGCAAGACAGAACGAGTAGAGCGAGGAGGATTTCTCCTTGGAGTGACAGGTACAAGAGTTATATCAGGAGCAGAAGGGAGACTAGATTCAGGACTAGATACTAATTCAGGAGCAGCAGGGATACTAGATTCTGGACTAGAGGCTTGAGGGGCTTCATATTCCTCTTCATCCTCCAGCATCACTGCATTTTTGATTGGCCTAAAAAATGAAGAGTTTCGGGTTAAACAACGGCCATCCCGCTCTGCAGTTACCATACTACCCTTTTTCTCAATTACAGTGTAAGGATCTGGATCAAACGGTGGGGTAAGTTTATTTAGCTTTGGCTGTTTTGCCAGGACATGATTTCCAGGTTTGAGACTAGACTCCGACGTGTGTCGTCTTTGGTCAGCATAGGCCTTCATCTTGGTTTTACTCATAGCATCATTGTTTACTATGCTATCAGAGACTGGGGCTTGATCAGACTTGGGAATATCTGGGAGACCAAAACTCATTTTTCTACCGGTTAGAGCTTCAAACGGAGAAATTTTGGTTGATGAGTGGGGTGTTGCCCTATATTGCATAAGAAATTGATTAAGTTCAGACTTCCAATTTCTATTTCCTGACACGCAAACTCTAACAAACTTGTTCAAAGTGCCCATAAACCGTTCCACATTACCGTTCGCTTCCGGCCACAGCGGAGTGATACGGCGATGTTTGAAACCACAAGCATTGGCAAAGTCTGCGAACTCCTGACTTTGAAAAGGCGGACCATTATCAGATTTCAAGACTTTTGGGAACCCTTGACGTGCAAATATGCCTTGAAGTCTGGGAATTACAACCTTTGCCGATGTGGAATGTACAATCTCAACTTCGGGATATCTGCTATGTTCATCAACAACTACTAGGATGTACTGACCAGATGGATATGGACCAGAAAAAATCAACAGCCAATTCAGACCAAGGGCTAGAAGGCAGAACAGTGGGACATATAGGTTCTCTCTTGTTATGTC
This sequence comes from Ruditapes philippinarum, assembly GCF_026571515.1. Classification (NCBI taxonomy): domain Eukaryota; kingdom Metazoa; phylum Mollusca; class Bivalvia; order Venerida; family Veneridae; genus Ruditapes; species Ruditapes philippinarum. The sequence goes on along the minus strand of NW_026856260.1, from coordinate 277,611 downwards.
CAGGATATGATGCTTGACATGGAATACAGCTTTTCACAGCCTCCTCAACCATTTTGTCAATAGAAGGAAACCAGACTTTTTCCCGGAGGAGCTGCTTCGTCTTGACTATGCCTTGGTGGGCCTGATGAGCAATATCAACAACCCTGTCTTGTAATTGGGCTGGAATGACCAAACGATGATCTCTTAAAATAACACCATCATAGATTGAGAGCTCGTCTCGGAAGCGAACATACGGAATTAGAGTAGATCATTCCACCAATCGCCAGTCTGAATGGCAGACATCACATTCTGCAAAGTAGGACATTTGCGTGAAGCAGCACGGACTTCGTCAAAAGTCAGTGACTTAGGCACAGCGTTATGACTGATGTATGCAACATAAGCTTCAGCAGCGTTATCGCGCTTAGGCTTATCATGTGGATGTCGACTCATATAGTCGGCTGGATTCAACTCATCTCGGCCTGGTCGGTATTCGAGTTTGAACTGATATGGCATCAATCGAAGTCGCCAACGTTCCATTCTGGCAGAAGCAGGTTTCTTACTGTCAATTATACCAAGAAGCGGCTTGTGGTCCGAAACCACCTTGAACTCAGAAGCAAACAGGTATAAATGGAAGTGTTCAACTCCGTAAACAACAGCCAGCATTTCCCGATCAGTCTGGGAGTATCTCTGCTCCACGTCGGTCAATGCCCGACTAGCATAACTAACAACTTTCCCATCTTGGGTAAGAATTGCGGATACACCAACGGGGGAAGCATCAACTAGAACTTCAGTGGGTTTATCAGGATTAAAATACACCATGACTTCGGTACTTGCCAGACAAGCTTTCAGCTTGTTGAATGCTTCGTCTTCCCTTTCTGACCAGCACCACAGCACATCTTGACGTGTAAGGCGCCTGAGAGGTTCGGTCAGTGTTGCATAGCGGGGTATAAATCTAGAGAAATACTGGGTCATACCAAGAAATGATCTAATCTCAGCAACATTAGATGGTGGTGAGCGGCCTATTATGTCCTTGATTTTCTGAGGGTCTGCAGAAACACCAAGACTACTGAAAACATGGCCAAAGAAAGTGATTTTATTAACAGAAAAGACACATTTGTCTTTGTTCAATTTGGCCCCTGAACTGCGAAGTTTCTCTAATGTCTGCATGAGCGCACGGTCATGGTCTGTTTGCGTCTTACCATGTATGATAATATCATCTGACAAGTTTCTTGCACCTTGAATACCTGAAATCAAATCAGAAATAACTTTCTGAAAAATCTCTGAGGCAGCGTTTACCCCAAATAACAGACGTTTATAACGACGTAGACCAACATGGGTACTAAATGTTGTGATGTAACGAGAGGGCTCTGAAAGGACAAGCTGATGATAGCCATTAGAGAGGTCAAGTTTGCTAAAAACTGTAGAGGAATTGAGCTCAGTCATTAAGTCTTCAATGGTAGGCATGGGATGCTTTTCTCTAAGAATAGCCCGATTAGCCTGGCGCATATCAATGCAAACCCTAACTCCAGAAGACTTTTTAGGGACAACAACTACCTGACTGACCCACGGTGTAGGACCAGAAACTGGCTCAATCACATCAAGGTCCTCCAGACTCTTGAGCTCTTTCTCCACATCTTTACGTATGTGGAAAGGTATTCTACGGTGAGGTTGAGAAACTGGCTGCACCGTCTCATCAATGTGTAACTTGACTTCTACGCCTTTGATCCTCCCCATAGCACCATCAAACAGCTCTGGAAACTGACCTGCAATCTTACTAACAAAATTATTGCTGGGCATAGAGACAGAAGAAGCATATGTAAAGTGGATAATACCAAGACTTTGAGCAGTAGAAGAGCTTAGCAGACATTTAGAGTGCCTCGTTTCAATAAAGTCTACTACATAAATTTCAGTTTTTACAGTTTTATCTTTGAATTTAATTGTGCCAGTAAAGTATCCCAAGCAGGGTAGCGATACCTTTGAACCATACGGAAAAATGTTTGGAACAGGGTGACATAACACTGGTTTCTTGAAAAATTTGTTGTACACATCAAGATTAATAATGTTGCAAGTAGAACCAGTATCTACAAGAAAATTCACATCAATATTAAAAACCTTAGCATTAACACATGGTGAGCTAGCATTTGACATATTAACATTGAAAATGAAATTGTCATCATCATAATAATCATTATCTGAACTCTCATCGTTGTTTACATTATTCACACTAACACTGGGTTTGTCATTGTCTGTAAAATTCACATGTTGACCTTCTTTGGAAATTCGTAGACGACATTCCCTAGCAAAATGATTCGGTTTGTTACAGTATCTACAAGTCTTTCCTTTTGCAGGACAAATTTTGTGATTGGTAAGCGAATTGCCACAGTTTCCACATTTAGAATTTCCACTGCTAGAGTGTCCCCGAAGACGTGAGCGAGAACCCCTACGAGAAGTAAAGCCACGCCTAGATCCACGAGAGTGACCCCTACCACGGACTTGTCCCATGGACATTGCGTTAACTGCCGGTTTACCCTCCATTTCTGAAGCACGAACTTCACTGAGTTCCAACGCACGGGCCTCGTCAATTATTTTGTTTAAGTCATAGTTGTCCCGTAAGGCCCGCCTTCTGAGCCTGGATGATGTGCATCCTTGAACGATCTGGTTTAGGATTTCTGTATCCTTGTTATGAAAGTCACACAAACTTGCTTGTGTTCGTAACCGAGCGTAAAAATTGTCAATGGTCTCACCAGATTCCTGCCTGATTTGTCAAAACTTGTACACTTCAAATGTAACATTCTTCTTTGGAGTGTAATAATCAGTTAATGTTTTTTTCAGCGTTTCATATTCACATGACTCGGTGACCTCTGGATCTGCACTTACGACCCTTGTTGCACCAATCCCCTTTTGTGCGTCAGTGAAACTGTCATATATGTCATACGTTTCCTCACCACAATAATGCAAGAGCAGTGCCTTTTTGCGCTTATCGTCACTGATGTCCATAGCGCACATTAGATTTTCCAATTTTTGAAGCCATTTTCGAAATTTGACGGCAGCATCCGGTGCACATCCGGCCTGAAATTGCTCGAAATTTGGTAACGCAGTAGCCATTTTGAAGACAGTTTATTATCCTCGTCGCCAGATTTAATGTTCATGCATCATATAGCATGAAAAACAAGTACACAGCACGTGTGTTTGTTTGGATTCACAATAAAATAAGTCGCTTTCACTTTATAACTTTATTGACGGCATGTTCGTTGTTGTTGTTGTTGGTTACATACTACTAAATTTCTAAAGGTCAGACTCATCTATTTAGATATGAACACGACAGTATTAACCGTGAAAAATGATTTTAATGTACAGCAGGGAATAACAATAAAATAAATTATGACACAAGACTTGTATTGGATTTCCCTTTGTTTCCTTTATTTACCTTCAGCATTAAAGATAAGAAAAAAATCCATCAAAATTTGAAAAATTTATTTGGGCTAATAAAGTTGGTTTCGGGGGAGTAACTTCTCAAATGTTACTGGCCCAAATGGCCAGTAACTTCAAAATGTTAATTTTGAAGACTGCTATTATTTAATAATGGAAGGCATTGCATAACAAGTTGCGTAACACGTGACATTTTTTTCCTGAAACCATGTTGGAAGTGGTAAAGGATGTTATGGTTGGTGAAGTGTTTAACAATGGAAGAGGAAACTTTGTGTTCCATAGTGGTAAATGACCTGGTCACCGCAGTATATGAGAAAGAACAAGTAGATCTTTTTTCTTTTAGATTTCAGTAAGGCTTTTGACAAGGTCAGTCATGAGAAAGTACTGCTGATACATGACTATGGAATCAGAGGTCAAACTCTAAAATAGGTTAAAAGTTTTCAAGATAACAGGGAGCAGTCTGTTGTGCTAAATGGCAGCTGCTCTAACCCCATCCCAGTATCCTCTGGTGTCCCCCATAGCTCTGTTCTAGGACCCCTTCTGTTTTTTGCCTATATTAATGACCTCTCACAAAACGTAAATTCCCAGGTCCGCTTGTTTGCAGACGACAGTGCAATATAAATTTAGCGCGGAGGAAGGTAGTCTAGGACTGGTGTAACTCTCCAGGAACGATGGTTAGGAAACTACCCGCCTATATGACTGAAATACTGTTGGGAAAAGGCGTAAAATGAAACAAACAAACAATACACATTTCTCTGACATCTGCAAACCAATCAGTCACCCTCCAAACCCTCCAAAAGACCTAAATCAGTTAGAAAAGTTGGAATTGGAGCGGGATATGGAATTTAACCCCTCCAAGTGTCAAGTTATCCACGTCGCAAAAAGGAAACATCCTATCCCAACACAATACTACCTCCATCGAGTCTAATTAGAATAGGTTACCTCAGCTAAATACCTAGACGTGGATATATCAGAAAACCTCATGTGGGATGCCCATATAGACAGGACATCTAAGAAAGCAAACCAAGCCTTAGGATTCCTACAAAGAAACATAAAGGTTAAATCCCAATCCATTGAGTTCATTGCTTACCAGACATTAGTCAGACCCCAGCTTGAATATGGTTCCGAAGTATGGTTTCCCTACACCAAAACACAAATAGATCAGATCGAAAATGTCCAAAGAAGAGCAGCCCGTTGGATTAAGCTTGATTATCTATCTATCTTCTGTTAATGTCTAACCCTTCGCGGGGACGAAGACATGACTCTAGAATAGTCACTTATAGACAGCTATGAGATACAAGGGAAATCCGGGAACCAGGCCCTAGCTCTTATTGAATAGACCATTTGGTTCTTTTACATGCCCAGTGTATAGCACTGATACATGCGAGGATTACCTGGATTTCTTACCAGTACACCTCAAGTTAGGTAGGAAACACTGAGAGTGTCTCTGAAAAATCCCAAGGGTTTCTCAGGTTGGAACCCAGGACCTCATGAGTGACAGCCAGTGGTCTATCCAACTGAGCTATCGCGTCAATTATGGTCAGACCTATAGCGTCACTGACATGCTTCACTCCCTTAAGCTTAGAAAACTGGAACTGAGACGTGTAGATGCTAGGTTATCCCTTTTCTATAAGATTCACCATGGTCTGGTTGCTATCCCCACAGAAGAATATTTGACATCCCTCTCTCGAACATCATGCCATGGCCATCCCTTATATTATAGGTTATTCACAGCAACTCCAGACTGCTTTAAGTTTTCATTCTTTCCTAGGACGGTATCCCACTGGAACCCTGCAGTAGCCCTAGGCCCTACCCCAGAGCAGTTCAGTGCAGCCATAGTTTGCATCGAAAATGTCTCACCCTAGCATTCTGTAGCAATAGAATAAGGGTCCATGGCCCTCTATTATACTATTTAACAGAAGAAAATAACAAAAGAAATGGCCCCTTTGTCCATTTAAATGGAACGTCCATCCGTCTGTGCATCCACCGAACTGTAACTTTGTCATACATTGAGGGATTTAGAAATAACTTGGCAAAAATGTCTACCACATCAAGTCAATGTGTCGCGTTCAAGAACCTACCTCAAAGGTCTAGGTCACACTATCATTTTGAAGTTTAAAATTATCACAATTAGAGTTAATAGGTACACACATTCGATGATTCGTGTCCAGACAGTAATTTTGTCATGCATCAAATGCTTTTTAAATAATTAGGGATAAATGTCTACCACATCAAGACAATGTGTTGTGTCCAAGAATTACGTCCCTTCCTCAAAGGTCAAGGTCACACTAACATTTTGAAGTTTCATATTATCACAATTAAAATTAATAGGTACACACAATTATGTCCGGGGTGTAACTTTGTCATGCATGATGCATCGAAGGATTTTAGAATTACTTGGCATAAATGTCCACCACATAGAGACAATGTGTCGGGTTTAAAAGTCATGTCCCTTCATCAAAGGTCAAGGTCACACTAACATTTTGAAGTTTCACTTATCAAAATAAGAGTTTATAGGTACACACATTTGTGTCCGGACTGTAACTGTCATGCATGGAAGGATTTTAGAATAACTTGGCATAAGTGTCTACCACATCCAAACAATGTGTCACGTCCAATAATCATGTCCTTACCTCAAACGTCAAGGTCACACTACTATTTTGAAGTTTCACTTTATCACAATTAGAGTTTATAGGTACACACGTTTGTATCCGGATTGTAGCTTTGTCATGCATCAAAGGATTTTAAAATAACTAGGCAAAATATCTACCACATCAAGACGATGTGTCACGGCTTAGGCTCATGTCCGTCTGTCTGTCCCCACTTACACAACAATCATGTCCAGACTGTAACTTTGTCCTGCATTGAAATAACTATGAATAACATGACAATATTGTGTCGTGTCCAAGAAGTCCCTTTTCAAACTTACATTCTGAAGGTTCACGCTATCATATTCTGAAGGTTCACGCGATCACAATAAGAGATTATACATACACACATTTGTGTTCGGACAATAACTTTGTCATGCATCAAAGGATTTTGAAATAACTTGGCACAAATGTCTACCACATCAAGATGACGTGTTGTGTGTAAGACCCATGTTCCAACCAGGAAGGGTTTGTACAGTCTTAAAAGGTGCTTAAATTTGAGTCCCTTTCTTAAAAAGTGCTTCAAAATGTAAAAAGTGCTTAAAAGTCCTTGAATTTGATTACTCTTTTGAAAACTGCTTCAAAAGTGCTTAAATTTGCTAAAAATGTGCTTGAAAATGATTGAATGACATTGTAGATAAAAGTCAAAATCAAAAGAATAATCCAATTTAGCATCAAAATCAATGAAATTGTTTGCTCAATGTAATAGTAAGTGGACTAATTGCAGTTGTTTTGAACTAATTTGTTTTTGATGCGCCCTTTGTTATTCTTCTATAATAATCTTAAGATTGTGGCCAGAAAAATTCAACAAAAATGGCAAATAAACTATCCTTCTTAGGATGAAGATTGTGTTGATATATGTGCAACAAATGTACTTGAAAAATGGGAAAACATGCTGAAATAGTGCTGCAGAATTCCTTGAATTTTGGCATTAGATGTCTGTACGAATCCTGCAAGGACAAGGTCACACTAATAGTTTGAAGGTACTTATGCTCATAAGAAGATAGAAGGTACACATTAGTTTCCAAACTGTAACATTGTCATGCATTGAAGGATTTTAAAATAACTTGGCATAAATGTCTACCACATTATGATGTTGTGTCACATCCAAGACCCTTGTCCTAAAGTGTTAAGTTTGCTATAAATAGCACTTTATTTCACAAGAACAATATTAAGCAATTAGTTACTTTCATTCTCTTTTCTTTTCATAATACCTGCATGCTTAAGAAACCTTTTTGGGGGCATTTGTCACTTGTGTGACAGCTCTTGTCTGTATCTGTCAAGCCCTTTTGTTTCCTTTGAGAATCTAGTTTTAAAAAAGAAGCATTTGATAATTAATAAAACAAATATATTTGTCAAATCAAACCATTCAAATATTCAAGGTTACATTTTGTCAAGTCTGTGATTATGTTTGTATATTTTAGATCTCCAATAAAAGAGTTACAAGCAGCTAAAACCGGAGCATCTCTACCAGGACTTGGTGGTGAAGAGAAGGACTTACACAAGTATTTCAGCATCTGGCACAATCATTCTATCATCTATCATCTGGTATGTCTGAAATTATAAGTTTTTTTGTGCCCCCACTTTGGGGGGGGGGGCATTTAGATTTACCCTTGTTCGAAGTATTAAGGCTTCATAAATTAAATCAGTTGCAGAATAGAAGTTATGTTAAGTATGGATTTTATCACCTCATATTTAGTGGTAATTTTTTTATGGTGCATTAAATCGGGTTAAAGATTGTCTGCAGGCGGATTTAATTTATGCTGGCCAGTTGCTAATTACAATTTTTGACACCTTCGCTCAGGAAGCCACAGGGATAAACAATTAATCTTTTAATTGATCTAAATTATTGCCGATAATTGTTATAATACTGCACGTTTGTAACGTCGCTTTTCATTGGATAATCGTGACGTTTATATAGTTTTATATACACGGCTGTTGTCGATTCATAAAGAAATCTTACTTTCTCTAAAAAATGATGTTTGCTGTATTATAAATTCGTTATAAAGATTGTTGACAGGTTATATGGCCGTATATAAACAGCTGTTTGCAATATAACCCTCGCAAAGCAGCTCGTTATATTTACAAACAGCCGTTTATAACCTGTCAACAATCTTTATAACTAATAATATTTTGGACTTACCAAACAAGTTATTGGTTGTTAGGAATGATAACTTTTGTACTATTCTTACTATAGTTCTTACTATTTACTTCTTGAAATCATACAAATGGATTATAAATATTTCTAATTTATAGTTAAGTAAGTCCAAAGCTTAATTAATAATACCTTTATATAAATTTGATGCACACATTTAAATGCATCCAGATTTGGAGGACATAATGTATTCACTGTAGTCTGTATGTCAGTCTGTTGTTTTTAACAAAATTTTTAAATTGACCATAATAAAGAAGTCCTTTCACCTGCATTTCCGTCAATCATGTAGGTTGATGTCAGATATACTAGAGGTTGAAGGTAAAGGTCACCAAGGTCAAGGACCCACAAGGGGCATTGCTTTCATAAGAACATAACAGATTGTTGTTAGGAAGGGCTTTTAGAGGAAACTGATATGGTCATATAGTTTTTGGCCGGGTTGCACAGGTGCAAACCCAGGTTACTGGGATCCTACATATTACCGGACAAAATATGATGTTTTTTCGCTGTAACTTTTATTTTAAATAATAAAAAAGAATGAAATTTTACCCAAATAATTGTTGGTTCCTAATATAGGTAAACTTTCCTTTATCAAACATTAAACATTTGACTGTAGAAATGTGTCTTTAAAGAAGGGCATTAAAAGGGGAAAAAAATCGTGTAGACAACTCAATTTACTGGACATTGTGTTTCAAAATTTTTTGAAGTCTTAAATTGAAATTAAGCAAGGAAACTACAACTATTGAATGGCAATGTTAACATACTAGAAAACCCCAGTATGTCACTAAAACATGCTTGTTACGAAGAGGCCAATATAGGGGTGTAACTGAAATTAACACTTTTAACTCAATTAACATATTGATTCTTCATGATCCTTATACGTATGACACATTTTGATATTTAAATGGAATTCTGTTCTTTCTCATACAGTTTCCTTTTGGTCATAATGTAGCATGTTGCTAAAGCCATAAACTCTATTTTTGTGTCGCCTCTACGGAGAAGTGACGACATATAGGGATCACTTCTCCGTCGTCTATCTGTCCGTCCATCCATCACAAAACTTGTCCGGACTACTTCTCATAAACTACTGGTGCAATTTCATCCAAACTTTACAGGAATGATCAGTATCAAGTCTAGTTGTGCATATTCAGGGTTCGTACAGTCTTAAAAAGTGCTTAAATTTGAGTTTCTTTCTTAAAAAGTGCTTAAAAATGTAAAAAAGTGCTTAAAAGTCCTTGAATTTGATTACTCTCTTGAAAAGTGCTTAAAAAGTGCTTAAATTTGCTAAAAATGTGCTTGAAAATGTTTGAATCACAGAATGACATAGTTTTGATAAAAATCAACGGTTAACAAAATAAAAAAAAGATCCAATTTAGTATCAAAATCAATGAAATGTTTACTCAAGGTAACAGTAAGTGGACAAATTGCAGTTGTTTTGAACTAATCTGTACTTGATGCACCCTTAGTTGTTCTTCTATAATGTTAGAAAATGTGTATTTAACAAAAAATGGTGAACAAACTATCCATCATAGGTTGAAGATTGTGTCGGTATATGTGCAACAAATGTGCTTAAAAATGGGAAAACGTGCTTAAATAGTGCTTAAAAAGTCCTTGAATTTTGGCATTGGATGTCTGTACGAACCCTGAATTATTGTCAGCATTTTCCGGTTCAATGATTTTTGTCAGAGTTATGACCCTTTAATAATTTTTATTTTTAAAGTTTGTCTGGACTACTTCTCTTATACCACTAATGCAATTTCAATGAAACTTTACAGGATTGATCTGTAGCTCAAGTCCTTGCGCATATTTCACGGGTTTTCCGGTTGAATGATTTTTGGCCGAGTTATGGACCTTTGATAAATAAGTGTTTTTTTCTGTGTGTTGCCAGGTCCGGACTACTCCTTATAAACTACTGGTGCAATTTTATCCAAACTTTACAGGAATGATCAGTACCAAGTATAGGTGTGCACTGTCCGTCTGTCACAAAACTTTTCCCAACATGAAATTGGCCATCATGAGGCGACACATGTGATCACTGATCGCTCTTGTTTGTACATTTCATTTAGATTTTCCTACCATGGGCGTAACCCATTTCCTTATATGTTTTTTAATTTGCATTTCTTTGTAAAAGACAACAATTAGATATTGTTTGAACAAAATTTAAAATTACTTTTTATTATTAAAATATGTTACGATTGTCTCCTGAGGTAACGTTGAGAAGAATTAAAAGTAAAACCTATCTAAAATAACCCATTAAGGGCCTCAATATCTGGGAATGCGCAGAACAGATTATTTTGTCCGGTAAACTGATTGTCCGGTAAGCATGTAGGATCCCAGTATAGTATGGTGCATGTTGGGTGGGGAAAAAAATTTCGTAACAGTTTTCTCAGCAGCTACTTATCACAGCCTCTTGATATTTGGCATACAGCATAAACATGTTGTCCCATACAGTGGGATTCAATTTCAGGTCTGTCGCTTATCCACTTCCTGTTTGCTGACTTAGTTAAATTTTTGACATTAATGGTCAATGGTAGGAAATTTTCGTAACAGTTTTTTCAGCAACTACTTACCACAGCCTCTTGATATGTGGTTCACAGCATTGACATGTTGTCCCATATTGTTGGGTTCCATTTCAGGTCTGTTGCTCATATACTTACGGTTCACCGACAGTTAAATTTTCAACATCAATGGTCATTGGTAGAAAATTTAAGTAACATCACAGCCTCACGGTATTTTGTATACATATGCAACACGGCCTTTTCTGTCTTTGACCCATTTTTCCAATTTCAGATATTTTTAGAAGATGTCTAACCTAACATTCAAGATAGGGCCAGCTGCCAAACATTCACTGAGAAAAACAAGTCCTTACGCCATATTGTTATTGGAAATTTCATCTGGTCTGACATCTGAGGACTTGGCCAGCCTTAAACTTGCTATACAAGCTGATAAACTTGCCCCTAGACGTGAAGTTTGTCACCTTAAACATGGGGCTGATGTAATAGCATTGTTTGACAAGAGATCACTGATTTCAAGAACGTGCACAGATTTTCTAGAAAATCTTTTGATAAAAATCGGACGAAAAGATCTTCAGAAGAAGATAATAAAATATCATGAACACAGGATAAAAGATGTTTCTGATGGTATGTATGAATGTACCATTTTGTAAAAAAAAAGATATTGAATGAGTGTAAGTTTAATTCTGAATTTATTGAACAAGTTGAATAAATTAATATTATGAAAGCCTTTGGCGAGCATAATATTATTTTATTGAAAGAGTTAATTAATATTCTATTTATCTCATATCAAAAATAAAGACAGTTTGAAGTAAAAAGAACTATTTTTCATTGACACACCTATAATATAATGCTAACATTTAGCGAGTCTTGAGCCTATGTTTATAATAATGAAAATGACGTCACATCACAGTATATGCCAGGCTGTGTCATAAAAGCGGCACGTGTGTGTGATAAAGATACAAATGAATTAGTGGTTGAAGTTTATGCTTGTTTTGTAAATGATACATTAACTAGCTGTTAAGACACTACAATTACTACAGTTAAACTGGAAAGCACAAATCTATCTATTTTATCCCCATCCCATCGTGTGACTGTCCAATCCCATATCTCGTCTCATCCCATTCCTATTCTGTTCTATGTTATTCTCATCTGTCGTTCTGTAAAAAGACAGAGGTACTTGTGTGACAAGGAGAGCAATAGGTTACGGTACATTTTTTGTTGATCCTATTCATTTCGTTTTTCTTGTGTGTCCTTTGTGACTAAAAAAGACTTAAAAGATCAAAGAAAAATCACATAAGTACTGTATCATTTGGTAAGTCCACAGTTTGTCTGTCTGAACATATATTTGGATACTTGTGTGGATAGGAGGACAATACATAACTGTATATTCTATTCATACAGTCTCTTATGTGGCAATAATTTTCTTTTTAGTGGCTAAAAGAACAATGGAGAGAACAATAGCATGGCAGAACAATAGCATGGCCACATAAGTATCAATTTATTAGAACATCTCTCCATCCGTCAGTCGGTCTATCCATCAATCCATCCATCCATCCATTACAGTAACTTCAGTACTAACTAACAAACTATCCATCACACATTCTGTTGAGTATGAGTTTTGTACAGATAACATAAATGTCTTAAAATTGGCTCCCCCCCCAAAAAAAAACAAAGAAAAAACAACAAAAAACATTGTATTTTTTTCCCCATTAATGTGAAAGAGAAAAAATTTAGTTTGATATGTTAGGCTGTACTGTACTGTACATAAGGCTACAATACTTTCACTTATACTGTACATTAGGCTACAATACTTTCACTTATACTGTACATTAGGCTACAATACTTTCAGCTATACTGTACATTAGGTTACATTACTTTCAGTTATACTGTACATTAGGCTACAATACTTTCAGTTATACTGTACATTAGGTTACAATACTTTCAGTTATACTGTACTTTAGGCTACAATACTTTCAGTTATACTGTACATTAGGCTACAATACTTTCAGTTTAACTGTACATTAGGCTACAATACTTCCACTTATACTGTACATTAGGCTACAATACTTTCAGTTATACTGTACATTAGGCTACAATACTTTCACTTATACTGTACATAAGGCTACAATACTTTCAGTTAAACTGTACATTAGGTTACAATACTTTCAGTTATACTGTACATTAGGCTACAATACTTTCAGTTATACTGTACATTAGGCTACAATACTTTCACTTATACTGTACATTAGGCTACAATACTTTCAGTTATACTAACTGTACATTAGGTTACAATATTTTCAGTTATACTGTACATTAGGCTACAATACTTTCAGTTATACTGTACATTAGGCTACAATACTTTCACTTATACTGTATATTAGGCTACAATACTTTCAGTTATACTGTACATTAGGCTACAATACTTTCAGTTATACTGTACATAAGGCTACAATACTTTCAGTTTTACTGTACATAAGGTTACAATACTTTCAGTTATACTGTACATTAGACTACAATACTTTCACTTATACTGTACATTAGGCTACAATACTTTCACTTATACTGTACATAAGGCTACAATACTTTCAGTTATACTGTACATTAGGCTACAATACTTTCAGTTATACTGTACATTAGGCTACAATACTTTCAGTTATACTGTACATTAGGCTACAATACTTTTCAGTTATACTGTACATTAAGCTACAATACTTTCAGTTATACTGTACATTAGGCTACAATACTTTCAGTTATACTGTACATTAGGCTACAATACTTTCAGTTATACTGTACATTAGGCTACAATACTTTCAGTTATACTGTACATTAGGCTACAATACTTTCAGTTATACTGTACATAAGGCTACAATACTTTCAGTTTTACTGTACATTAGGCTACAATACTTTCACTTATACTGTACATAAGGCTACAATACTTTCAGTTTAACTGTACATTAGGCTACAATGCTTTCACTTATACTGTACATTAGGCTACAATACTTTCAGTTATACTGTACATTAGGCTACAATACTTTTGATAATTTGTATTTGATTAATGCAGAATCAATAAGAATAAGAATTTTTTAATTGGTTGCTTTAGGTTTAATTACTTTTCAAAACCTTTTGAAAAAAAAACAAAACGGATTTTACTATTATTAATATTTCTATATAATTTTGATTATTTTCCTCCAAATTAAAACCTTTAAAAACTTTGTCTGTTTTCTTTCCATCTTCTGACTTTCCTGTTGGTTGATGTTTATGTAGTGTATAATGACTGTTTATATACATATTTAACTTTATTTGGTTTCAAGAAATTTAATACAATCTTCACAAAACCACTTTTGTTTAGCGAAGAAATTAAACAGGTTTGTATAAAAAAATTTCTGTATGATATATAGATAAAGAAAATATCAATAAGAAGATAGGCACACAGTTTACTCAGTTGAAATCAACCAGTGACCAACTTCGAGAGGAAATGAAATACTTGTCAATTGAGACGTCTGTGAAAGAAGTCTTTGATCCATCAGCAAGGTAAGAAAGCCTTTAAACCCATTACCGCATGAGCATACTGTGAAAAATGGCTGTTAGTATTGAAAAGCCTCCTGTTACAAGTTCAAATTGCTATGAAACTTCAATACTGATGAAACTTGGCACAAATGTTGAATGGACCATAGCCCTGTTATGGCATGCTCAATCTTTAATTTCCTGTTACCATTGCAATGAGGGGATGTTTCAAAACTGCCAAAAATCACTAGTTTGCATTGATTTTTCCATCAAAACTGATTTCAAATTGCTGCAACAATTCATTGGATTGAGATAGAGTCATAGCCTTTCAGTGTCAGTTACATGTTAGGTTAAGATGGACCTGAGGCCATTTTTGGCCACTCACAAGTCCAAAATTTTCTTATGGATGAGGGAAGCTGCAGCACCCCTTCAAACCCCCCTATCAGAAGGGGGCACATCCCCCCTCTGGCACCCCCCTGATGTATTTTTAGCTCGACTATTCGATAAGAATAAGTAGAGCTATTGTAGTCACCCGAGCGTCGGCGTCAACGTAACCACTTATGTTACAGTTTTTTAATATTTTTAAAATTTTCAAGTCAATTAATATTTTAAATTTCCAAGGGGTTCACCATCATGCCCCCCAACCTGTGACGGGGGAGGTAAGTCTATCAAGCATTTTGACGAATTATGCCCTTTTCGACTTAAGATTTTAACGTTAAAAAAAGTTTAATTGGTTACTAGTTTAATATTTTCAAAGTCCTATTGACATATGGCTTTTGAATATTGCAATAACTTGTTCAAAAACCATCATGTCTCTCCACACTTCTGTAGATGTAGTGAAGACTGTTAATCTATTTAACATTTTGGTTCAGAATTAATCTCCCACCTTTTGTTACGAAAATTAAACGGTTTGTTAAAAATTTTGTAATATCAAATATTTTCAAAAGGTGCACACAGTTTACACATTTATCCCGGACCAACTTCGAAAATTGAAATACTTGTTCAACAGACGTCTTGACACAACATTGATAAAAAGGAGAAAGCCTTTAACCCTTACCGCATGCATATGTTGAAAAAGGGCCTTTTATTGAAAGTACGTTAAATTTAAATTGTAAAACCCTTCAAATATTTTAAAACTTGGACATAAGGCTTTTGAAGCATGTAATCTTTAATTCTCTTCCAAAAGGCGCTTTAAAAGTGCCAATATGGATTTGAAAAAAAATTTTTGCCATTCTTGGATTAGAAAATTTTACCTTTTAAATGCACAGGCTTTTTGGCTATCAAAGAATTTAAGAAAGCTCAGCCTTCCCCCTTGGGGCCTCCCCCGGCCCCCCTTCTTGTTAGCTAACCTGTCACAAAGGTGAGCTTTTGTGATCGCTCTTCGTCTGGCGTCCATCCGGCGTCCGTCAATAAACTTTTACTTTAAATGACATCATAAACCAATAAGCCTATTTCATCCAAACTTCACAGGAATAATCTTTTCGTGGTCACCTTTAATAATTGTTCAAAGAATTTAATTTCATGCAGAACTCTGGTTGCCATGGCAACCGAAAGAAAAAACTTTAAATATCTTCTTTTAAAAAACCCAAATAGCTAGAGCTTAGATATTTGGCATGAAACATCTTCTAGTGAGTGTCTACCAAGTTTGTTCAAATAAAATCCCTAGGGTCAAAATTGGCCACACCACAGGGAGTCATTGATTTTGCCTATATGCATATAGTAAATAACTTAAAATATCTTCTTTTAGAGAACCCAAAGAGCTAGAGCTAAGATATTTAGCATGAAACATCTTCCAATGAGTGTCTACCAAGTTTGTTCAAATAAAAGCCCTGTGGTCAAAATTGGCCTCGCCCCGGGAATCATTGATTTTCCTTTTATGTGTATAGCAAAAACTTAAAAAATCCACTTTGAAAAAACCCAATTAGCTAGAGTTTAGATATTAAGCATGAAACATCTTCTAGTGAGTGTCTACAACGTTTGTTCAAATAAAAGCCCTTGGGTTGAAATTGACCCTGCCGGGGGGGGGGGGGGGAAGGAGAAAGGTCATTGTTTTTCATTATATGTGTGTAGTGAAAAGTCTTCCAAGTTTGTTCAAATGAAAGCCGGGGTTTAAACTGGCCCCGCTTCGGGGGCCTTTATACAGGTGAGCGACCTTAGGGCCCTCTTGTTTTATTGGGGCGGTGCCGAAATTTAACAACATTTCTCAAAGGAAAACAAGTGTTTGAGGTCTTAATTGACCTTTACTAGCAGTGTAAATTGGGTGAGCAATCTAGGGCCATCATGGCTCTCTTGTTGTATTTTGTGAATTCATATTGTCTCTTCAATATTCAAAGTAAAGCAAATCAAATACACACATCCAGTATGGTTAATATATTAAATCTCTGTTCAATAATTAAATAGCTTTGGTCTGATGTTGAAATTGCCTATTTTGCTTGAAATATTAACTGATGGGTTTTTGACAGAAGTTAAAGAGAGGTAAAAAGTAATCTCAAAAAGTAAGCGTTCATGAATAGTCAATACTTTAGATATATTTGCATACTAGCATTGACCTATGTAAATATATAAAGCATAGAGTATTTGCTTCATATATATAACAATCAAATAATACAGCCTTGACCTAAATAGAAATATAAGTACCTTTTATATAACTTTAATTTATTTATATATAAAAAAAAATCGAGGGATGTAAATATATCACATTAAAACCCGTCATAATTTTTTTTCACATAAAGCTGAAGTATCAGTGATCACTTTGAGTGTATTTTTGTAATATAAAACAAACTAAGATCAAATGTTTATGGTGAATTGTACCTCATATCTAATTTAAGGTCAGGACCAGAGGGATCATCACATTGTTCAACGGTGTGTGAAACCAGTGATGCTCAGGCAATCCCGGAGGCCATAGAGTCGAGACAGGGGTTTAACTCCTCACCAATGTCTGTAGACAGTAGCCAGGGCAACTGCACAGATGAAGAAAAGATTGGTCACCTTGGTGATAAAGTATGGCTGTTTGAGAACGATGCTATAATGTCCTCACAATAAGTGTCTACCAGGCATTTTTGCCTGTTGTTCCGGGTCATTTTTCAGTTATTTGTTAAAGACGTTTTCTGAAGTTTTCATATATACATATAGGCAAAATCAAAACTGTTCTATAGAGTTTCTTTAAACTTGGCATTTTGTTAGAATATGATAACAGAAACATTTTAAGTGGGAAAAAAAATTGGGGGCACCGTTCTTGTTTTTGAGTTATCTGCCCCTGAATCAGAATTTTCTACTTATTTGAGGTCATTTAAAGGGCAGATAACTTATACATACGTAAATGAATTCTTGTTTTTATACCCCCCACAAAATGTGGGGATGGGGGGGGGGCTGTAATGGATTCGCTTTATCGCGTTGGTCGGTCGGTCCGTCTCCATTATCTTGTCAGCTCTAAAAATCCTATATACCAATTGAATGATTTTTTTTTTCAAACTTGGCTCAAATGTTCACCTCAACAAGGGGATGTGCAGAACCCATGTTGCCCATGTGTCAGATCAAGGTCAAGGTCACAATTGAAGGTCAAATATCAAACAATCAAATATTAGACAGTATGTCGTGTCAGCTCTGTAAGTCCTACACTAATTGAAAATTTTTCTTCAAACTTGTCTCAAATGTTCACCTCAACAAGGGGATGTGCAGAATCCATGTTGCCCATGTGTCTGCTCAAGGTCAAGGTCACAATTGAAGGTCAAATATCAAACAATCAAATATTACACAGTATGTCATGTCTGCTCTGTAAGTCCTACACTAATTAAGGTCAAGGTCACACTTGAATGTAAAAAATTGACTTAGAAAATATTCTTAAATTTTAACATGTATTTTAATGTTTCTGAAACTAGCACAGGTATTTGCTTGAAACTTAAAAGATATATGAGGTGTCACAAGTAAAACTTAAAAGATATATGAGGTGTCACAAGTAAGATATGCAGGTAAAGTTTCATGACAAAGTTTTGCCCCTTTTTAAGTCTTTAAATTTACATACAATCAATACTAGACAATATGTTGTGTCCGCTCTAAATTGTGCCAGCTTAAGGTCAAGGCCACACTTGAAGGTCAAAAATTGACTTAGAAAATGTTCTAAAATTTTAACATGTACTTGAATATTTTTCTTTTTATTGTTGAATACAATACATAATTACATGCAATTCCATTTATCGCTTCAGTTAATTTTTTTCAATGAAAATAAAGGTACTTTAAATTCATAAAAAATAAGCCAAATTTTCAAGAAAAAAATGCACAGGTTAAGAGAAGAAGTGGAAAAACCTATCCACTCTTAATTTGTTCTTGAAATTTTGCATATTGAACACGATGAAGGTAAGCTTCATGAAACTAGGAAGAAAAAAAATGTATTGTTTAGCTTCATTGTAAATTATCTGCCCTTGAATTTAACAAAAAAGTCCAATTCAAGGGCAGATAACTCAAAAAATGAGAACGGTGACCACAAATTTTTTCCGTTAAAATGTTTCTGTGAATGGTTTTAATTTTGCCTATATGTCTATATTAAAACTCCTGAAAATAATTGAATAAGTATTGATTGAAATATAGTGCCTATTTTCCTTGAAAGGAAAAAAATGTTGTTTATATAATGCATGTTTTGATTGGAGAGTTGAATAATTAGGAAATCACACAGTCCAATTGTTGTCACTACAAATTTAAAGTGGCCACTTTTGAGATAAAAGTATAATAGTTGTGTATGAGATTCAATGCAGCAGTATTAAGTAAAGTTATGATACATACTTTTTTGTTTCATCACACAGTTTATTTAAGTCTTATGTTCAAGTTTATTGGAATGATGAAAATTAAACAGTTACTGACAAAGGAATTGTGAACATAGCATGTTACTTATGTTTATTGATGACTTTTTCATGTATTTAATTACATCTTAAATGATCCAGTTTGAAAATAACTTTTGTGTTATAATACGCCTGAAATTTTTTGAGGTGTACATGTATTATGTTATGCTGTTCAGTTTTTTTATGTGAAACTACAAAGTTTAGAGCTTAGATATTTGGCATGTAGCATCAATTTGTAGATTTCTACAAAGGTTATATAAATAATCGTGACTCTCTGGTCAAAATTGGCCCTGCCCCGGGAGTCACTTGCCTCATGTAGACTTAGGTATAGGAAAACACATCATATCTTTTTAATGATAGAAATACTATGCTTCTTTATTAGGCATATAGCATTGAGTAGTAGAATTCTATTATTCTTTAATGAGACATGCACTTAGTCTCCATCTTGGAGGTCATATAGTATCATAAGGATATTTATGATAAAACATTTTTAGAAAAGTTTCCTGATAAGGTCTCTACCCTAATTGAAAGATTACTTCTTATTACTCTGACAAATTTACATTTGGGCATGTATTGCACTGCCTTTGCCGTGCATTTGTTGTTTTTTTTGCAGGCTATGGTGAACATTCTAAATATATTGTTTGTGCATAAGTCTGTATGTTGATGAAAATGTGTCACAAGTGGTGGTTGTATTTTAATGTTCACTGATAAAAAAAATGGGACAAACAGTTTTGGTTTGTCTTTCATTACACTTATAACAAATCTCATAGGGTCTTCATTTATTTATTCAGGTCAAGGTCATTTAGGCTAGAAATAGTTTTTTTTGTTTGTTTGTTTTTTGGTCATGTAATGATTATTATTTTAGATATTTACTATATAGTTGTGCATGAATATTTGCCATTTGGTGAATTTTGAAGTTAATTGTGTCAAGGTCTCACAGGCAAAATAATAAATACTTTCCTTAATTGTTAAGTATTGTCATATCAGTGTTAGAATGTCATCGGGGAGCAGTCACTGGTGTCAATTTTTTTTTTTTTTCACAAAGTGTTCAACCACAAAAGTGTTCAAAATCGCTTTAATATCAAAATGATCTCATCAGAATTTACATGGACATTGAGTATCATTATTTTGTATCACCCACCTGTGTTATTGTGGAAAAAAAAAAAGAAATTTATTTTTGTGAATTTGAAGGTAAGTGTACAGGCATGTGTAATTTTAATGATGCATTTAGAATGTTCAGATGGTTTTTGTTTCTTTATTGTCTTTTTCTTCTTCACAGTAGTGTCAATACAGAAAGGTGCCATAAATCATGTTCAAATATAATATGACAGCTTGGTGTGAAAGGGTCGTAACTCCTTCTTTATTACAGTATGAGTTACAACCCTTTCGCACCAAGCCCTTTTTATTATCATGTTCATGTATAAATTTCTTTTTCTTAAATGGACAAATAGACCATTTAACCCTGTTTGGAATTTTACCTAAAAATGAGAAAAAAGTACCAGAAAACTAGGGTCCTGACCATGTAATATTTTAGTTCTGTGTAAATGGTTGATCATCATTATTCATTTTAAACATTTTTATGCTCCCCGAAAAATTTCGGGGGAGCATATAGTCGTCGGGTTGTCCGTCCGTCAGTCCGTATGTACGTACCGAATTCGTGTCCGGCCCATAACTTTGTTATTTGAAGTTGGATTTTAAAATTATTTCACAGAAATGATCACCATATTGAGACGACGTGTCGCGCGCAACATTTGGGTCGCTACCTTGAAGGTCAAGGTCACAGCATGACCTTGCAGCAAAATCGTGTCCGGTCCATAACTTCATTATTTGAAGTCGGATTTTAAAAATATTTCACAGAAATGATCACCATATTGAGACGACGTGTCGCGCGCAACATTTGGGTCGCTACCTTGAAGGTCAAGGTCACAGCATGACATTGCAGCAAAATCGTGTCCGGTCCATAACTTTGTTATTTGAAGTCGGATTTAAAAAATATTCCACAGAAATTATCACCATATTGAGACGATGTGTCGCGCGCAACATGTGGGTCGCTTCCTTGAAGGTCAAGGTCACAGCAAAATCGTGTCCGGCCCATAACTTCGCTATTTGAAGTTGGATTTAAAAAGTATTTCACAGAAATGATCATCATATTAAGATGACGTGTCATGCACAACATTTAAGTCGCTACCTTGAAGGTCAAGGTCACAGCATGACCTTGCAGCAAAATCGTGTCCGGCCCATTACTTCCTTATTTGAAGTCAGATTTTTAAACTATTTCACAGAAATGATCACCATATTAAAATGGCGTGTCTTGCGCAACATTTGGCTCGCTACCTTGAAGGTCAAGGTCACAGCATGACCTTGCAGCAAAATTGTGTCCGGCACATAACTTCATTATTTAAAGTGGGATTTTACAATTATTTCAAAGAAATGATCACCACAATGAGACATTGTGTCGTGCGCAACATTTGGGTCGCTACCTTGAAGGTCAAGGTCACGGTATGACCTTGCAGCAAAATCGTGTCCGGCCCATAACTTTGTTACTGGAAGTCGGATTTAACAACTATTTCACAGAGATGATCACCATATTGAATCGACGTGTCGCATGCAACATTTGGGTCACTACCTTGAAGGTCAAGGTCACAGCATGACCTTGCAGCAAAATAATGTCAGGCGCATAACTTCGTTATTTGAAGTCGGATTTTACAACTATTTCACAAAAATGATCACCATATTGAGACAATGTGTCGTGCACAATATTTGGGTTGTTTTTACACTTTGAACTTTGTCTGTGACATAACTCTGACACAACAAGAGGTATACCTTCCTGTGTCCAAAACCTATTCGGGGAGCATCACCCGGTTCAACCGGCTCTTGTTTGATTAGTTAGAATTGTTGTGTATGATTATTTGATTCAGTTAAATACAATATTCCCTTTTTCTGTATTGTTGAATAGGAGATATTTTATTACCAAAGTTTGTTCAAATGTCTTGTCAGTATTGAAGGTTATGACATCCTGGCAATTTTTTTTGAATATTTTTTGTAAATATATGTATTTATTATTGTTATGCAATAGTTTCAATTGAGATTATAATTGAAATGTATTCCATTGTATTTAATTATGTGTGCTATTTTTTTCCAGTCATTTCCAGTATGTATAATTTTGGATATTAGTACTTAAACACTTGAATACTGGGCTATATCTTTTGTTCATCTGTGATTAGTTTTGCTTGAAAACCTTTAAGAATTTTGTTCATTTTAAAATTGCATTGTATAATTTAGATGTCAAATATCTTTTATCAAGGTGTAACTAGGAAATCAGTGTAGTTTTTTTGCCCCTATCATAGAAGAAGATTAAACATTTCTTTTACATGAAAAAGATTATAAAGAAATATTACACATGTACTAGGAATTAAATTGAAAATCAAAATTTAGTGCGGTTCTTAGCCCAGTCTGAGTTAAAAGTGTTTAAAGGCGTTAAAGTTTCAAGGTCATGTTGGAGAATGAAATATTTCTTGAAGAATTTATTGAGCAAAAGATCTGAAAATTTGCTCACAAGCTATTGGTATATAAATCTACATCAAATGGTATAAAAGTCTTAAAAATGTTTCCAATTGTGTCATGTCAAAAACAGTGGTGGATTAATGAAGTTACAAATACGTAATTGCATGTATGAAAAATGTTGATACATTTTCTTCTTTTTTTAACGAAAATGCTATGTCAAATAATTCAAATAAAAGCTTAAGAGCAAAATTGTTTTTATATTTCGCTGAAACATTTTGACAATTAATTCTGCTATAAGAATTAGTAGAATTAAAGATGGTGTCTCCATTGTTTAATTTTTTATAGACTATCATGACAGATTAATTTTTTTGTGTATAGATAAAACCTTTTTGTGCAAAGATTAAATCTTTTTGTGTGAAGATTATATCTTTTTGTGTAAAGATTATATCTATTTGTGTAAAGATTATATCTATTTGTGTAAAGATTAGATCTTTTTGTGTATAGATAAAACCTTTTTGTGCAAAGATTAAATCTTTTTGTGTAAAGATTATATCTATTTGTGTAAAGATTAGATCTTTTTGTGTATAGATAAAACCTTTTTGTGCAAAGATTAAATCTTTTTGTGTGAAGATTATATCTTTTTGTGTGAAGATTATATCTATTTGTGTAAAGATTATATCTATTTGTGTAAAGATTAGATCTTTTTGTGTAAAGATAAAACCTTTTTGTGCAAAGATTAAATCTTTTTGTGTGAAGATTATATCTTTTTGTGTAAAGATTATATCTATTTGTGTAAAGATTATATCTATTTGTGTAAAGATTAGATCTTTTTGTGTATAGATAAAACCTTTTTGTGCAAAGATTAAATCTTTTTGTGTAAAGATTATATCTATTTGTGTAAAGATTAGATCTTTTTGTGTATAGATAAAACCTTTTTGTGCAAAGATTAAATCTTTTTGTGCAAAGATTAAATCTTTTTGTGTGAAGATTATATCTTTTTGTGTAAAGATTAAATCTTTTTGTGTATAGATTATATCTTTTTGTGTTCTATATATTTCATATACTTAGTTTGATATGTATTATTTTGCTTGCTTTTGTCGATATTTCCAAGATGTTGTAAGAACAACAGTAAATTTATTTCTGTATTATTTAATATATATTTAATTTTCCTTATTGATTATGTAAATCACTCTTGTAAAGAGTTAATTTGAGCCGCGTCACGACAAAACCAACATAATGGGTTTAGGACCAGCATGGATCCAGACCAGCCTGCGCATCCGCGCAGTCTGATCAGGATCCATGCTGTTCGCTATCAGTTTCACTACTTGTAATAGAGTTGGTAAGTGAACAGCATGGATCCTGATCAGACTGCACGGATGCACAGGCTGGTCTGGATCCATGCTGGTCGCAAACCCACTATGTTGGTTTTGTCATGACGCAGTTCATTTATATTTCGAAATGTTAATTCATTTCAGAGATTGTGTCTTCCCTTAATGTAGTAGTATGTATTTAATACAAGTAGTTTTATTTTTTTGATAAAAAAGTAGAGGTTGAAAACCATAGATAATTGTTTGCCATGCAAATTTTCATTTCATTCCATCTGAATATGTGTAGACAGTATTATATCACTCATTTTGTGTTGTATGCATTTGATACAGTTATTTTTCTTTTGACGATAGTTTTAGGTTGAAATCCATAAGAAAAATAACAATTCATGTTTCGATGATATTTTCAAAATTTCATTCCATTGAAAAATATTGCCAGTATTCCCCCTTTTACATGTGTATTTATTTTTTTTTTGATACAATTAATTTTTGTTTTAATACAATTAATAGAAGTTGAAAAACATTAGAAAATTAAAACATTCATTCATTCACATTTATTCATTCATTCATTGGCAGTTTTACATATCAAGTTAAAGTTATAGAATTGTTACACCAGTAATTTTACACCATTTCTGGTCATTTAATAGCACATTCAATGTGTTATGTACTTTAACGCTACAGTTGTATTATGGTATGCAAATATAATAATAGCAAGTGATGCATATTTTGTCATGTGTCACCTGACTCATAGCTATTTATGTCTGATAAATGTTAATAGAATTTCTTGAATTATGCATTAAATGAAAAGAAATTGACTGATTGTTCTTTGTGGAAGTGCAATTCTGATCACGAGCATTGTCAGGCCAGCCAAAACTTTTGAGCCTGAACAGGCCACTCTAAGTTAAGGCTTTTCTACCTGTCTCAAGGTCAGACTATGACAAATTCACATGAATAACAGGGAACAAAATCCATCTTAATGTGTGCAGGCGTCTGTACTCTAGGAGCCTGAAGGGGTGACTGGATCATCCATCATTTAGCATAAATTACCCCAACTGGCATTATCATTATCATTCATGGGGCACTTAGTTTAATGGTTTTCGTGGAATACGTCAATCCACAAATTAATGGTGTTTGTGGAATACGCCAATCAACAAATTTAAGATTTCAACAAAATTTCTTTTTCATCTGGGTAAAGATTATTTGGCATTTTATTATCTTTGTTTTACTTTTTTTTTTGCACAAATACATTCCACAAAATTTATAACCAATGAAAAATGCTCCTTGTGACAGATTCATGAACTCGTGTTCACAAAATTATGTAAATTCACCTTATTATTTCAAAATTCACGTATATGAAATGTTTGTATGCATTTTCTGTGAACTAATTTATAAACTTTATTATATCAACTTGGGGTCTAAATTTGGAACATTGGTATATTTTGATATACAGCATTATGATTTTCAATAGTTCAATGCAATTAGAAATCCAGTCAAATGTTTATTTTTAGGCTTTGAATTTCAACTTGATTAACAAGAGTTAGTGTTATTTTTTTAAGTAATTCAAACACTTGTGTAGTTAAATATTTATTTACAAGATCATTTACCAGTTGAAAATGGTAGATATTTCATTGACCCGTGTACACACAATTGTACTTTTCAGAATAAACTGTTGTTCAAACAAGATGTTAATTTTGTTAAGAAAATACTGTTTATTTAAATATTTTAGCATTAATTTCATACTATGAAAGGTTAATTTTTGATATTTATATATTATATACTACCACTATATAATGCACTTTTAAGATGATTATGAAACCGATATGTCCATGTTTAGTGTGACAGATCCTTAATTGAATGACTGTTCAAAATTATTTCAATCATGTGCAAACCTTTCAGTCCATATGGAGATCTGTTTGTAAAATGCATGTACTTTTGTATATTGCGGAAATTAGAAACATTTCCAAACTTTTGGCAAAAAAGTGGTGTACTAGAATTTCTTTTCAATCATGCCATTCATACCAAGTTTGAATATTTTGTTCTTTTTGTTCTTGAAGTATTGAAATTTAAAGCAATAAAGGGCCATTTTGTTCATGTTTTCTGCTTGATTTTGTTTAAAATTGTTTTTTGTTTTTTTATGAAATAAATATTACTATATGAATTTAAGGTTTATTGTGTTTTTGTTTTACTTTTAATATATTCCATTGCATTTTGTGCCAAGTAAGGCTGGCTATTTAAAGCAGCATGTGTCCAGATTCATGCAAGTGTTTGATAATGTATTTAAAAGCATAATATTGTAAAGTTACCAAAAGGAAGCAATTTACACATTACCAATGGCACTTTACACCCAAGGTCATTTACAAAAAAAAAAAGAGTCAAAGTATGCAAAAATAGCCAGAAAAATAGTTATAATTAATAAATCAGTCATTAATTATGCATAACATGTAAATTACTACATGTACTTTAATCTTGAATCATTGTACTTTTCCTAATTTTCTCAAGTTTGATTTTATTGAAGTAGTTTGGCTCATCTGAAGGCATGCAGTTTTAATACAGTGAGCTGCTAAGATGCCCAGCTTTGAACATGAACATAAATGCCTAATGCTCCAATCATAGTTGGAATCCTGGCAGTGAAGTTGAATTTTTTCAGGAGGTAAACCAGCTTTATCCAAACTCATTGGAAGTTGATGGCTATGTTTATGACAATTTATGCCAAAACAATGTACAGGTTTCCATGGAAACAAGTCATCCGAAGTACATGAGAGTGCTGGTGTGATTTTTAAACCCAACAAATGAAATACATGTACTTCATTTAACTGAAAATGACAGGGCCTTCATGAACATTATGTTTGACTATTATCAACAGTCTGTTTAAAATTGAAGAGAATTAAAGTAGAAACACATTCAATATTGATGTACCTTTGAAGTCCCCAAAAACCAGGGAATAACAGGGATGTTATGTATTCCTTAAAATTTTATTAAAATGATGCATAATTGTTTTCATAAAGTTAACGTCATGCGAGCTCAGGTCTACTATGGTATTGTTGGTGTGGACTTAACAAAACAAAGAACTTAAAAGGGTTATTGTCGAATTTAGATTACTTCACTGTTAATTCTTTTCAACAGCAGTTTTGTTCATGTGTACCATACTGAAACCATTAGCACTAAGTACATAATTATAGGAGCCTTTTCCACCAGTATAGAGCACAACCATCCTGCATATCTGTTCAGTCAAACTATGCTCTGAATTGTTTTGATCAGTTTTACAAATGTTCATCTTGAATTTACTGCAATGGGCAGTTCCAACAATGGAAGCTTCACATTTCAGCAGTTTATAAATGGATAAAAGTTTTACTTCCATGTATTTCCATAAATCTTCCTTCCTATGTATGGTTGCAGACAATGATAATGCATAGAGTGATTTATCTTCTTTCAGACCACTTAAGTGCAGCCACTGTTAAACCCTGCATGATTGTAAGAGGTGACTTATTTGATTCAAATTACTAGAGTTTATGCAACTCTTAGCATCAGCAGGTGACCTGAATTTGACCCCTGATGTTGCTTAGGGTTTGTAGCACACATGTTTGCCAAAATCATTTTTCATGTTTTGACACCATAGGACCTTAATTGTAGACCATAAAACCAAATAAACTAGCCAACAAACAGACCACATCTGTTTAAAATGACATATTGAAGTCAAAGGGAGATAACAACTTTAATCATGTTTTGTCTTCAGTAGAAATAAATTTCAAATTTATTAAAACAACAAATAAAATTTTAAAAAACCATGTGTAAAATTTCTTGAAATCAATGCTTAGGTGTCCAGTTTTTAGACTAATCATTTGTAACATACATGTATTTATACATTTCTACCACTTCCCCTCTTTTTTTTGTACAGGAAGTGTGTGTGCATTATTTCAGGCACATTAGAGTTGTGCCTCAGGCTACAATAAGCAAGACTGATAACATCCTCACTTGAAAGACTCAAAGCTCAGTGTAGAAATGCAAACTCACAGCAGTAAGAGACAAGTGATTTAAGTCACATCATAAATGGACAACAAACTTTGCAAAAATGCAAGATGGTGACCTGGAATCTTTGGAAGAGGATAAAGACCTTTCTCATAATTATTATATTACAGGTAGCGGTCAGCAAGTTGGTGGAACAGCCTGTCTTCTAGCTGTAATTTAAAAAGTATTCTCACATAACAAAATTAAACAGCCTCGAGTCAAAACCTAGTGTAGACAGGCTTTTTCCCCCCAGCCTTTTTAAAGAAAAAAACAGTGATATAGAAATAGGCTCCATCTGTCTGTCCATCTGGTACATTTCCTGTCTGACCAATAACTCAGCAGGTCAAAGTTACACTTAGATAGTCATCTATACCTCAAACTTGTCAAATAACACAACTGCCTTTAAGTGGAGGATGTTGGTTACTTTGTAACAAATCTTAAACACCACACCCCACTTCATTTGCCTTTCACAATTTATGCATTTACATACCTAACTGTCAGATAGATAAGTTTTACAAAACTATGATGAAAGAAACTCAAATTAATTTATTGATTAGATAAGGATATGCAGTGCAACTCTGAACTGTGACCTTGACCTAATGATCTAAAAAATCAGTAAATCTTCAACTAACCTTGGTAATTGTCCCAGCAAATTTAACAACCTCTTATTTCTTCTTAAGTTAATGATCAGACAAGGATTTACACAAAATGTCACTGTGACCTTGATCTTTTTCCCTAAAGATATATTGGTGTTCTCCTCTAGCTATGGACAATGTCCCTATCAACTTAAACAAGGTGACATATTCTATCTTTAGATTGGACAAGGATTTAACACTAGGTGTCACTGTGACCTTGACCTTTGACCTCAAACTCATCTACTGGCCATGGGTAATGTCCCTAACAAGTTACATGAACCACAGCTTATTCCTTGACAAGGAAAACTGGACATCTGTACAGGAACCAACCCAATCACTTTTGAAGTGAATGCATATAAAAATCGCAGGAGCTTATACTACATATACATGTAGTATATTTACATGGAGACAAAATTAAACAAATAAAATGTTGGTATGTGCATTTAAAATTTTAATAACTTCATCATAATCAATAACATAATATATGCTGCATAATTTTGGTCTATTGAATGTTGCCTTTTCATGCTCCTTTTCTAAAAACTGCCAGTATCTTTCCATCTTTGAAAAAAAAAACATGTAATATTCTTGTTCAATCATTTTGTTCACCAGTGAAAATGAGAATTGCTTATGTCTTCTTTTTACTTTAAGTGCTTTCATCAATCGATTTATAATAATAAACATCAGTATTCACACTTGCAGGGCCATCATTTAAGTCTATATTCATTAATGATACAAAGATCAGTTCTAAACACTTGTCATAATAAACCCTTTTGCTTTACATTAAGTCACTTTTTCTTACTCTTCTTATTCTTTTTAAACATGCTTGTATATTTGTTTGTGTCAAAATCATCATCTAAGTCCTCTTTAATTTCAGTTTTCTTTGGTGGGTTAAATTTCAGATTCCTGGCTTCTTTTTCTTTCTCTGTTAATTTGGAAACATCTACAGGTAACTGCAAGAAAAAAAGACCAAAATTAATTTAAGGGAACTCCACTGAGGTCAAAAAACCTAAAAACATGAAATTTGAATTTCTTTCATAAATCAGCTTGGGCAATTAAAACAGAAAGATATGCAAAAGATTAATAAGAAAAATCATAACTTTGAAAATCATATTTTTGTGCTACACTTAGCCCAATTTGAGTGAAAGTCTTTGCAACTCGTTTCAATTTCGAGTCGTCTTTCACAGTAAGTTATTGTTCTGGAAAAATGGAGTTAGAGATTGATTTGAAATTTCGCACGCAAGTTATTTGTCTCGACCTATATCAAATGGAACTTTAATCTCGAAACATTATTTTCAGTACCATCATGTCAAAAACCTCAGTGGAGTCCCTTTAAGGGTTGCATGAAAAGGAAACAGATTACAATCTATTTATTCGACAGATTCAGTAATTATTTATTTATTTGACATATTCAGTTATAATTCAGTATTACTGATTGCTGGCATATATAATTTTTATATATGTTTGTTTACTTCCAATCATGTTTACTTTAATTATGTTAATTATAATTGTATATTGTTTAATTATGTCTGAAAATATTGAGAAATGGGTCACCCATTGCCATATTCAACAAACCTCATTAAACTGTTATTTTCATAATAAGGCAGAATTAAATTATGGCCTTTCACTCAAAATAAAGCTTCTTTTAGTCAATTTAGAAATCCAATATCAGACTGAGACAGAATGTGGTTTCTTGGTTTCTTTATTAACTGCTTCTATCTTTTTCTTTTTTATTTCAAGAGAATACATTGTATGTAAAAAGAATATAATGAGAGTACTTTTATATGTTGTGTATCTTAAAATGCCAAAAATTCTAATTCATTTCCCAATTCCCCCAATTTCAGAGTTGGTATTTTTCCAAAAATAAATGACAATAAGCCTGATAATAGTTTTGATTATTCATATACATATACTTGTAATACTTATCATTATGAGGCAATGGATATTTCAGACTTCCAGCAAAATAAAAGAGAAGATTACATTTTCAATCTGCTTTTTTTTATCAATTTACAGTATATTCCTACTTAAAAACTTACTACTATAATATTTCTAGGTTTTTCATATCTGATATTAACACTTGATCCATCTGGGAAAACTAACAATGCTGGATATGTTCTGAGATAGCCATGCTTTTTTTCTCTGCATATTGAGGCCCTGTTGCAGTTGTAACGTTCATTGCGAATACTGGATAACTTGGGGCAAACACAGCATGTTGTCTGTCTTAATGGTCTGAAATTCATTAAAAAACAGCTAATTTTATTTAAAGCTTATACACAGAAGAATATAAAATTTCAAATAACCACCTGTATTTTACAGAATTAGTTACAGTATTTTTTTTATGTCTGTACTTCTAGAGAATCCTTACAAAATGTGAAAATGTTGTTTCAAAATTATCTCAAACACAAGACCTGAAATATGTCATATGAAGTTGCATGTATTCTGTACACTTACAAACTCGCTTGCATGAGTTCAGTCGGCCATATTCCCTAGCCACGATTGATAACTCATGTTTCCCTGTTTAAAATTCTGCCAAATTATTCCCCTTTTAAATGAACTCAAAGAAGGGACCTTGTCTAAAGACTTTGTATTTATTAATTTGATTTTTTGATAAGAAACTGACCTTTTTTTCAATAACATTATATAATTCATTTTCTATCTATATATGGTAGCGTTGGTAAACATCTGAGTTTTGATGGTAAACAAAGGAATTTTCTTGACCGGAAGTAATATAACATAGAGTTCGCCTGCTAACTAGCAGTAGCTGTCACCACATGTAAACAATATATTAAACAGAAAAGAATATTGAGATGTTTGTTTGACGATCAGTTGAAAATGCAAATTATTAATATGGAAAACAACTATTTGTAGTTTATGTGTGTTGATTTAATTTGTTTGACTGATATATTAGTTGTAAAAGCCATGTATTCTAAGTCCTTAAGTGTAGTAGCAGCCAAACACATGACGCTTCGTAGCAACCACGTTGAAAACATGAACGGTAACTGAACGACACATGACAAAGCCCATGCTTACGCACCGACTTCCGCTCTATCTAAATACTGCATATACATATAGCGAAAGTTTGCAAGTGTCGTATCAACCAGATGTTTAGCAGTAAAACATACATATCTTAATGACTAAATTAATTATTTCGAACAGTTTTAAATCCTACAGTTCTTGGAGCAAATAGTTGAAGAAATGGTAAAAACTCGAGATTAGTTTACACAGCCCTTGATATTCAGTTTATTTTCTGACTTCCATGTTCCATACTGGGCTTTGCCTACTTTCATATCAAGGAATTGACAGTGAGAGATGTTGTCATTTTCATGTAATGCAGGGTAGTCAAAGGGCTTTTGCTTGCTCAGCAATAGACTACGCATGTATATTTCAAAGGAATTCAAATTAAAAAAAATTCAGATTTCTGTACCTATTAGTAGCGAGCTCGACGAGCTGGCCCAAAGGGCCTGCTCACAAAGCGAGCTTTACGGTAACGCGAGTACCTGCTAAGTGATGGTTTTGAAAACTTTCGTCCGAAGTACCGAATAGGACACATCGCA
This sequence comes from Ruditapes philippinarum, assembly GCF_026571515.1. Taxonomy (NCBI): domain Eukaryota; kingdom Metazoa; phylum Mollusca; class Bivalvia; order Venerida; family Veneridae; genus Ruditapes; species Ruditapes philippinarum. Next base: position 245,531 of record NW_026856260.1, on the reverse strand, counting down.
ACTTTTCGAATTTAAAGATAACGATAAAAACTGAGGAATTCTGACTGAAAACGGATGTGTAGACTGGTCACCCGCGCACGTCTATGGGAACCATAATTGGACAGGGAACCAGAATTACGGAAGCTGTGTATAAAATATCGAATGACAGTTTTAAAACGGAAAATGAAAAATGAAGGCGCCATTTTGTTTGAAAAATCTGATAAATAGAAACATTTTTTTTGTCGAATTTTGTTGTGAAAACTATCTAGAATGAAAGAAAATGGTCTAACTAAGAAAATGAATCCGCACACCAATATCTTTTATTCAGTCGTTAACGCTGTACAGACGTTTAAAGTATTGTTTACGTGACGTCACAATGTAGCGCAAAACTACACGTGCAAAACAATCAAATCAAGTACGCTTTTTTAATGTCGCAAACGTTTAAAGTTTTACATTTATTTCACTTGTAATAATCTTTATTTCGCTTGAAAAATTATACGGGGAAGTCAAAGACCGGGCCCACGAAGCGGGTCCGGGCTTTGGCTTGCCCGGCTATAGACTACACGTGTATATTTCAAAGAAAATGAAATAAAAAAACAATTAAAATATATATAAAATTCTATACCTATCAATGAAATTTTCAGTGTCAGTTCTAGTCGGGCGCCGCCATTTACAATGTAACTCATTGATAATAGGCGGGGTATTCCGATAACGGAACAAATCTCAACTTTTCGGATTAATAATAATCGCCGAGTGTTCCGAGTGAAAAAGGAAGCGATGTATTAAATAACGAATGACACCTTTAAAACGGAAAAAATGAAAATAATTTTTTTAACGACTGTTCATAGGCTTTGCCTAATTTCATATTAGAGTGAAATAAAATAAACAAACAAAATTTTATCAACGTTTTCAAAACTCATTATTCATTTAACGACAGGGGCGGAGCCATATTTAACACAGTACGTGTGACGTCACACGCACTCGTCACTGCATTTGAAATAAAAATGAGCGATTATTTCATACTATTTCACGTTAAAAGTACATCGAGCTCGCTTTGAGGCTTTGCCTTTTTCATATTAAAATTTTCAATGTCAATTGAGGTTAGGTGCCTTGAAGTTTAAGGTAACACAATGGTAATTGCAGTTTTAGAATTTAGAAGAACCTGTATAAATTTCTGTCAAATAGATAAATCATAAACATCGCGAAATCATATTTCATTTGGACGTTAAGGTTAAATTATGTATTCAAAGATCAAACTTGGAAGTGAAAGCCAAATATTTAACTTTTTATTTTCTCAACATCTCATTTTATGTAATAAAAATGTAAAAGGAATGCTATAAACCTCCTAAATAGTTTTCTCACCTTGAAAATTTGACCAAGGCAGCCATCTTTAATTGCTTATATCATATACAATATATAAAATCAAACAAAACATATCTTTTAGGATTTTTTTTATCAAATTCATAGTAAACAATTTAATTTGAAATATGCTTTGTAGTGTACATATATAAATTTTTATTTAAGATGAACTTTTATACAGTAAACCTTTATTTTCAATGATATAAATGTAACTGAAGCCCCATGTGATTGATCATGTGACATATAATGTGTAGTTGAGAAATTATTGTAAACAAAAGACATTTTTATTTAGAACAGAAATCATGCTTTTTAAGCAGCTTATTTTTGTGTGTTTATGCTTTAAAGCAGGTAAGTGATTAAACGTGGCCTCATATATTATGTGTATGTTTACTAATTAAATTGATTAATTTATGACTTTTTTATTTGTTACTCACTAAATCAGTTATGATTTGTACTGTTGTGTTTCAATTTTTTGTTAAAGAGAGAAGGGATGTGTAGCTTGGCAAACTGTGTGTGATATAGTTTTGTTTACCTTTAATGCTTACTTAATATTTAAAATAACTTTGCTTCAGTCTATGGGATTCAATTTTATGATGTCCAACATGTAATTGTACGACTATAATTGTATGTGATGTGATATATTGTGGTATTCTGTGTATGGGCACTATCTTCCATCTAGCGAGATTCTGACCCAAAATAAAAATATCTCAGAATCTAGCTTTGGCACATCAATTTATTTTGACTACATTATCATATACTATGAAACTTTATTTACTGAGTATATATATTCAATTATTAATTGTCGGTTATAGATATGGCTATCTCTTTGAAAATGACTCATAAATGTTCTAGATTCTTGCTTTGAACTTGAGCACTTTCATAGGCCTACTTGACGTAACCAGAGGCTCTAGTGGCGAATGTAAGTGTGATGTCTACACAATTAATTTTAGATCTTTATGTTTCTTTAAGCATCCTGTATAAGATTGGAATTCTCTGAAAGTGACTTACAGATTGTTGTTGGTCAGACAGCATCTATTAAACTTAAATCAAAGTATGTATTTTTTTTTCTTATTATTTTTGATCAATATTGTGTGTTGTGGAAATGAAATTTATCAGTAATCATCAATAGTAAAACTTTTACTTGAAAAACAAACAAAAGGTGATGTACATGTATTTGTCATATGACTACAAATTTCTCTGTCACAGTTGTGATTGCTAGGCACTTCAAAAGGCCATTAATATTCAAAACATCTTTTTATACACAATGTAGCATCAAAAAAGAGTAGCGCTAAATTTAACTGTCTATTATAAGATACCAGTTGTTATTAGCTTAATCAGTTAATGGTAATATAAATGTATAAATTGATATACACTCAGTAAGAGAGTAATGTCTCAAGCTTTAGACATACATTAATCTTATTTACTTTTCAGTGGCAGTGTTGTGAATGACACTACAATACAGTTTACATATCAGATTGGAAATGGAGGAGCTGAATTTACTCAGGGCTCAGATGATTATGTGAAACCTTTGCCAAATTTAACTGTGACAGCAAACACTAGCATTGACAAAACAATAGATATAACTTGTAATAATCCTGGTCATTTAATCATAGGACTAAGCTCAAATTCATCAGAATTTCAGGGGTATGTAATAACTTATAAGTATAGTTTAATTTATTCTTTCTTTTGTACATTTTCTGATGCCCTATGTATTTTGTTTGATATTCTCTGTAGATTTATTAGTAGGTTGGAATGATTGATTAGATACAATGTACTTAAAGATTGACACTTGTCTTAAATAGATATTTACCTTAAGATATTTATATTTAATTCAATTTGAAGTTTCCTCTTTTTCACATTTTCTTAATGTTAAAGGCCATGATAACTTTGGTAAATTCCTGTAGCCTGATATTTCTTTTTTTTGTTTTGTTATGAATTTTACATGGTAAATGAAAAATTCATTACTGTTTAAGGGTTTGTGTATTGTAAACAACAATTATTACAGTGTGTTTCATTAAGAAGTGACATAATTTCCTATAATATGTCCTGAAACTAACACATAACTACTTACCACAAAGCATCTGTATTAAATTATTTAGATATAAATTTCTGCAATTTGTTCTAGATCAATCTTTTATAAATTTACAGGTTTATCTTGGTATATATTTTATCACACACCCGTGCCGATTTTGCGACTCCATAAATATGGTATTGCACGGCCGTGCATATATTTTGACGTGATGTCATTAGCGTTATACAAACATAGTGTAAAGACGCGCTAAATGTAAGCGTTATACTATAGGCGCGTCAATTAAAACTGACTCTTATTTCACTTTAAATGGTCCTTATTTTGGGTATGTGATAAATAGAATATAATATTCGTGTAAGTTCATTACTGAATTTATTGCACTCGTTGAATAAAATAATATTATGCTTGCCAGAGGCTCGCATAATATAATTTTATTCAACTCGTGCAATAAATTCAGTATTGAACTTACACTCATTCAATATCCTCTATATATGTTTTGTAAAGAAAGTGATTTCAACAGTGCTTAGCAAAGTGAGTCTAATTTCAGAGACAAGCTTTCAAGAGAAACTATTTTCTATAAGTGGAGATTATTTCCTAAGTTCTGAAGTTTAAGTTTTCAATAGATACTTATTTCTAATGATAAGGTTTAAGGGGAGACTTCTTTCTAATTACAAGCTTTTAAAGAGATATCTTAGTCTATATTATTGCAATTGCTTTGAAGGGGGACTAAAATGTAATTTATAATAACCTTTATATGGTACGGTACCTGTCATTACCAACAAAATTTGACCTGATATGGTTTGATAGAAAGAATTATGTTATTTAATTTTTATTTCAGCTTGAAAGATGTGTTTGTTAGGATAGACTTGGTCAACAGTAAAATTCTTATTACAATCAATGCCATTATTGGCTGGGTGTATTTTGTTGCATGGTCGATATCTTTCTATCCACAAGTATATGAAAACTTCAGGAGAAAAAGGTTGGTAAAATATATTTCTTAAACATCAGTTTTTGATAAAGGATGGTATTTTGAATTTTTGTATGATTGTATTTACATTTACTTTCAATTAATGATGTATCAGCAAGTAGGTCTGTTGACCATGAGTCTTGGACAGGTGAAGTAGTTCTTTAAGATAATTTGATTATACATGTATACTATTTGTCAAATAACATTCAGCCTCTAGCCAATTAAATGGATTTATTTGATAATATATTTGATGACACTAACTTAACGATGGACAGGCTAGTACTTGTTGAAGACCACTTTCTTGAATAACAGCAAGCTACTAGTGAAATACCTGTTTCCTCCTAATTGATACAATGTATTTTATTGTGTATCATGTACATTAAATACCGGTATATAAATGTCAGTGTTTTTTATCATGCCATTACTATGACAACTGCCTGATAAAGCCTGTCTGAGAACAGCAACCTTTCTCAGTCAGTGACTTGAGAACACTTTTCCATGCTTAAACCTATGGAAAAGTCAGAGTACATCAGATTTTTCAAGCACCTCCCACTTTTTGCCGGACTACTTTCACAATGTAAACAGCTTAAAGCATTGCAAAAAATAACAAGATAAAACAGCATAAATAAAACATATTTATTGAAAAAAAAATGTTACATCAAATAAAAAATGATTTTTAAATAATTAAATTGTAATTAAAGGTATATTTACACAATTTCTTATTAAGATGCTTACATCTTTAAAAAAAACATCTTCTGCTCTTAGACATCTAAAACAACAACAACAACAAAATTAATAATATTAAATAATTAAGAAAAAGATGAATTCCTAGTGACAAAATCAGAGTAAGGACAGGAAAAAAAACATTAATAATATTTACATCATTCTCAAGTTTCACAAAAATAATTATTATTAATAATAGAATCTACAACAAATAAGCACTTTTAGATCTTAATTTTGCAATCCTTCAACTTGATGGCAACGTTCAATGTGCATTGGGATGATTTGTTGGAAGTTCAAATGATGAATATTGAAGAAATTTATGACAAGAATGAATTTGAAGTCAACACTGGTATTGATCCATCAATCTTTGATGAGGAAATTTGATGAAGAAAAACAATACAATGTGACAAAGTTATTGACTGATTCTCAGCTGTCAGAGTATTCGAAGACTCCTGTTTCAACTGAATATCTTCAAATTCCTGAAACTGCTGCTCAATGTTCTCAAGCAGCATCTGCTCAATATCCTCAAATTGATGAAAATCACAGTGCTGTACCTGTCCTTACTGATGTTGCCTCTGAAAAATATTAACAAAGGCTTTATGATGGTTGATATGGACTCGGTAAAGGCATTTAACGAGTCGGAAAAAAATCAGAACACAAAACGTAAAACTAACCAACATATAAACAGGCTAAAAACTTTTCTAAAACTGAAAAACGAAACACGAGATTTCCATACCATCCCAATGATGGAGCTGGATGAACTTCTTGCCATGTTCCTTCTCTCCATTAAGAAAGAAGATGGAACAGACTACGAGCCGAGTAGTTTACGAGGCTACATTTCTACTTTTGACAGAGTTCTCCAGGAAAATGGATACCAATTTACCATAGCCAAAAGTTCAAGACAAGGATTTCCCCTAACAAATCAGACTAAATCGGTAATTACAATTTATTACGTCTATTTAATAATCTTTTTGAAATTAATTAAATCCAGCAAAAAACTGACGCATCAAGATACATGTATTTCATCATTATAAACTAGACGTTTAATCCCCCCCACCCTGACTTGTTTCGCTTATAATTAAAAAAAATTTTTCCTGTAATAAATTTTTGTTTATAAATGAGCCGCGTCATGACAAAACCAACATAATCCGCACAGTCTGATACGGATGCTGTTCGCTAACCAACTTTATTAACGAGTAGAAAAACTGATAGCGAACAGCATGGATCCTGATCAGAAAATGCGCGGATGCGCAGGCTGGTGTTCCCCGCGCATTCTGGTGTAGATCCAAACGCACTATGTTAGTTTTGTCGTGACACGGCTCAAATGATCTTTTAATTTTTCTACAAATAATAATTTAATAATGATATAAATCAGCTATTTTTTAAACAATAAAATGATTAGCATGTAAATTTCAGGCAAAAACAAAAAATCTGAAAAATCAGGTAAAGGCAACAAAGAAAATGCTGCCCAAAACCAATAACAGACGAAGAGATTGACAGGCTTTATGATAGCGGCCAACTAGGTCTTTTCTTCACCACAGTCTATCATCAACACTTTGTGGTTAACATTCACCATACATTTCGGCATTTGAGAAGTGTAGAAGAACACTATCACTTATGGTAAATTAAAATGTCATCTCTATTAATTAAAAGACAGTTAATTCAGTCAGATTATTAAACCTAAAAATTTAAATGTATAAAAAACATTTTTATTTCAAAATCACTTATCTCAAAATCTTCTAGTAACGTTTATCTGGAATGTAGACATTAAAGGCTGTTCAGAATGCCATTCAAAATAAAATTTCATGTGGCCGAGCTTCACAACCTGAAATTGGAATAAAATTTAAATTTTAGTTGCATACTTAAAACTAAAAAAAAACAACAAAAAAAACCCATAAATTAACATGTAAATATTTATCAATAAAAATTGTACAAATAAAAACATTGTTTTCAGTTGGGGCGACATACAAGTAAAGATTGATGCGGAGGGCACCGAGTTTCTGGAACTTACAGAGCGCCAGACTAAAACACGCACTGGAGACAGTGGTGGATCTAGGAAGGTTCCTCCACGTATGTGGTCTAGTGGAGATGAGCGGGATCCAGTATCTGCCTACAGATACTATGCGGCCAAGCGTCCACATGGATTCAGTCGGGATTCGGACCCATTTTATTTGGCACCAAGAACAACCCCACCTACAGAATTTGACCAATGGTTTTTTAAACCAACGTGTTGGAATTAAAAAATTGGCACACTAATGAAAACAATGACTGTAAAATCAGGCATTACACGGCACCTTACTAACCATTCTGCCCAGAAAACACACAATACAAAAGCTCAGGGATTCGGACCAGGCACCTACTGATATCATGCAGATCACTGGGCATGAATGTGTACAAAGCATAATCAATTACAGCAATATGTCTTTGAAAAAAGCAAAAAACTTGCTCTAATATCTTAAGCAAATCTGCCACTTCAGTGAGATCAATTAATACAAATAAATCTGCAACATGTACAAATGCTTCTTACCTTGAAAATTGCACTTCTGTTCCAATGCAGTCTCCGCTGTCATCTACACAAATCGAACCTCCAGTCTCTGCTCCAAACACTCAGTCTCAGGTAGTCAATGTTCCAACTGTTAATTACCCCACCCATTTCACTCAGGCTGGAAATGCTCCAGGTTATATGCAGTCAATGTTTTTTGGTGCTACTGTCCATATACAGAATTTTAATATGTATAGCATGCCTCCAAGGAACGATCAAGACAATAGCAGTCGTAATTGAACAGTTTTGAAATATTTCCGATGAACAGCTGATGTGAACATGTGACCGAGACTCCTTCGTCCAAATCCGTTATGTTAGTTGTTAAACCGTTAATATTTGGCTCACAGTTTGTAAAACATTGTTCTTTTTGTGTTAATCTCCTAAATAGCTTTAAAAATCGCACTTGTTATCCTGGTTAAAGCACAATTAAATTCTCCAGTTGATGTCTGTTTCAGCCGGCGGCCATTTGCTAAATTTGTTTGAAATGGTAATATGTTCCTACGCCAGATCATCACTGATGATGTTTATTGTTGGTATTATTTAATTAACTTTGCTGAATATTGATGTTGATACACAGTAAATAAATTGTTAAAGCAAATTGTACAAAAAATTGTGTTGTGTTATTAAATTATTGGTAAAAACCCTCGGACTACTTTTTTGGCGTATAACCCTCTTGTACAAAGTGGTTACCGTACTTTCAGAAATTAGCGCCCCGAATTAAAAAAATAAGATGCAAAATCATAATAGTGGCATGATAAAAAGAATAACAGGTTACTGTCTTTTGAGAAAGGGATTTCTCAGACTCGGCTAGATATGGTCCGGAAGGGGCTCGGCAAGCCTCGCCCCTTCCAGGACCATATCTAACCTCGTCTGAGAAACCCTTTCTCAAAAGACAGTAACCTGTTATTCTCTATTTCTCAATTAATTGGGAAGAGGCAATAGCCTCTTGACTTTGGGAAAAGTTGTGGCTAAAATTGCTTATTTGGGATGTAAAAAAGCTGGTGTAAGTTCAGATGTTTGGGAAAAGTGCATGATTTTAAAGAAAATTTTGATTGGGAAGGAAGAGGCATTTTATAGGCCTCTGTTGAAAAATTACTGATAATGTATATTGATACCTTTTGTAAAGTTGTTCTAATAGAATTTATTAGAATTTATTGGTTGCTTTATTTTCAGTGTAATTGGATTGAATTTTGATTTTCTGCTGTACAACATCACAGGATTTCTGGCATATGGATTCTTCAATGTAGGAATGTTCTGGGTGTCTATTGTAAAGGTAATGCTGGAATTTATAGATCTTTATAATATTATAGAGCTGTGCTTAAAAGATAAAACACTGTAATGATCTAGTCATTGAGTTTTGATATTGTTTCATGGTACACTAATAGAACATTGATGATGATTAATATATTTTAATGCTAATTTGATTAATTCTATTAATGTTAGCATTTGATCCAACTAATTTTAGTACATGTCTGCCATAGGCTTTACAAGGTCATCTTAATTGGGAGTTTATTAGATCTAAGTAAATCTGGTGATAACCCAGGGCTCTTATCCAGAACTGTATATAACACTCATTTACCAAGACTTAAATGTTGATCTTGAATTAGTGTTTTAATTTTATTTTCATTGTTTTCAGGATGAGTACCATTCTAATCACCCGAAAGGAATAAACCCGGTACAACTGAATGATGTAATATTTACATTACATGCAATATTTGTGACAATTATAACCATTATACAATGCTTCATATATGAGGTAAGTAACTGATTTTGTTAGATTGTATTACTTTCTACGTTTGAGCTGCGTCACGACAAAACCAACATAGTGGGTTTGCGACCAGCATGGATCCAGACCAGCGCAGCGCAGTCTGATCAGGATCCATGCTGTTCACTGTCAGTTTCTCCACTTGTAATAGAGTTGATAAGCAAACAGCATGAATCCTGATCAGACTGCGCGGATGCGCAGGCTGGTCTGGATCCATGCTGGTCGCAAACCCTCTATGTTGGTTTTGTCGTGACGCGGCTCATTTCATTAGCTAGTGTTACTTACTGCTATCGCCAGTAAAAGATCAGTCCTGTCTGCACAGCTTTGCTTACTTAATAGTCTGTTTATCATTAACTGTTATATTTCAGAAATGATTCCTCTAGATTGAGTGAGACCACACTAAATATAGCCATATTCCGGTATATACTGAACAAGGTGCTTGAAGGATTAAAATGCTAAAATCTTGCCTTCTCACTTGTTGAAATGCACTTTAGGTCATCTAATTCATCTGTTCATATTGATTTATATAAGAACTTTAATAAAATTAGAAAAAAAGTGATATTTGTCTATTTTGTGATCATGATTTCTGCAAGTGTCTAGAGGTACTGCACCAACACTGTATTGAATTTAATCCCTCTAGATTAATATTTTATAAGAGATCTACAATGTATTTGATTTAGATACTCAAATAATAATGTACAAAATATGTGTACCTTGTGTGAAGTTTTAAGCATTTTATGCAATTATATTAAATAAATGATGTTTTTTTTATATTATTTTAGAGAGGAGGTCAGAAGATATCCAAAGTCAGTTTAGTTCTTGTGATAGGGGCGTGGTTGTTTGCTGGTATTTCATTGGTTGTTACACTTTTTCACAAGATAACCTGGTTAACGTATCTCTACTACTTCTCATATATAAAACTTGGTGTAACGCTCATCAAATATATGCCACAGGTAAATATATTGTATATGTTTACTTATCCATAATATATTTACCATAATCCTTTTGTTATGGTTTAGTTCACGCCTACATTCATAACTATTAGTACAATCTGATGACTAAGTTGGTGAATTGATTCTTTGGCTCAGGTGTCCGGAACGTTGTTACTTTTGTTAGTAAACAGCGGTTGTAATTTGAATCTTAGCCACAACTGGATCTTCTCTGACGCATTTGCATCTTTCTGTAATGAACTGAAAATTTTATGCAGCCATGCAAAAGTTTTATGGTAAATAGTGCAGTGTATTGTTGGAATATAAATTATGGCATTATCTTTATTATAAAAGGTAAAATTAAGTATGTTGTCACATGCAGAAATACTTCCATACTGCTGAGCCCATTTAATAAATTATATTGCATTAAAGTTACTTAATTTTTCCCATGCAATGTGTAAATGGTTATAAGTGCTATATTTAGTAGAGTAGGTCATAGGTCAATAATACATTTAGTAAGTGCACTTAATACACTTGCAAAAAATATTTGTTAACCGCAAAAAAAGTTGTTGTTTTTTATGTGCATATGCTGTATATCTCACGATGAAGTAAGAAAATATTCACATTTTCACTTATGCTAAAGTGCTAAAGAAAATATTGCAATCTCCTCACTTCTGCATGTAATATAGCATATTTATTCAAAACAAACAAATACCCTCTATTTATTGTATATGTGCAGTTGGTGAGCAAAAATATTCTATTGATGTACAAATATATATTTAGATGTTTCTGTTTTTAGGCCTACATGAATTTTAAGCGTAAGAGCACGGATGGATGGAGTATAGGAAATGTGTTGTTGGATTTTACTGGTGGATCTCTTAGTCTTCTACAAATGTTTTTACTGTCATACAACAGTGGTAAGTGATTGATTTATTATGCTCCCCGAAAAAATTTCGGGGGAGCATATAGTCGCCGCCTTGTCCGTCCGTCCGTCCTTCCGTCCGTCCGTCTTTCCGTCCGTCCGTCCGTCCGTCCGTCCCCTTTTCTTGTCCGGGACATAACTTTGAAACAACAAGAGGTATCAACATGAAACTTTGTAGGTAGATAGATCTTATTGAGTAGGTGTGCAGTGCACAAGAACCGTAACTCTGCCTTGCCTAATTTTTGAATTACCCCCCTTTGTTTATTTTACACTTTGAAATTTGTCCGGGACATAACTCTAAAAGTATAAGAGGTATCAACATGAAACTTTGTAGGTAGATAGATCTCATTGAGTAGGTGTGCAGTGCACAAGAACCGTAACTCTGCCTTGCCTAATTTGTGAATTATCCCCCTTTGTTTATTTTACACTTTGAACTTTGTCCGGGACATTACTCTAAAAGTATAAGAGGTATCAACATGAAACTTTGTAGGTAGATAGATCTCATTGAGTAGGTGTGCAGTGCACAAGAACCGTAACTCTGCCTTGCCTAATTTTTTAATTATCTCCCTTTGTTTATTTTACACTTTGAACTTTGTCCTGGACATAACTCTAAAAGCATAAGAGGTATCAACATGAAACTTTGTAGGTAGATAAATCTCATTGAGTAGGTGTGCAGTGCACAAGAACCGTAACTCTGCCTTGCCTGATTTTTGAATTATCCCCCTTTGTTTATTTTACACTTTGAACTTTGTCCGGGACATAACTCTAAAGGTATAAGAGGTATTAACATGAAACTTTGTAGGTAGATAGATCTCATTGAGTAGGTGTGCAGTGCACAAGAACCGTAACTCTGCCTTGTCTTATTTTTGAATTATCCCCCTTTGTTTATTTTACACTTTGAACTTTGTCCGGGACATAACTCTAAAAGTAAAAGAGGTATCAACATGAAACTTTGTAGGTAGATAGATCTCATTGAGTAGGTGGGCAGTGAACAAGAACCTTAACTCTGCCTTGCCTAATTTTTGAATTATCCCCCTTTGTTTATTTTTACACTTTGAACTTGTTCCAGGACATAACTCTTAATGTATAAGAGATATCAACATGAAACTTTGTAGGTAGATAGATCTCATTGAGTAAGTTTGCAGTGCACAAGAACTGTAACACTGTCTTGCCTACTTTTGGAGTTATTGCCCTTTGTTCATTTTGAAACTTTGAACTTTGTCTGGGACATTACTCTAAAATTATAAGAGATATCAACATGAATCTTTGTAGATAGATAGGTCTCATTGGGTGAAAGTGCAGTGCTTAAGAATCATTACTCTGCCTTGCCTTATTTTGAAGTAATTGCCCTTTGTTTATTTTTACTTTTTGACTTTTGACCTGGACATTACTTTAAAACTATTAGAGATATCAACATGAAACTTTGTAGGTAGCTAGATATATATTTTGATAGAACTGCAATGCTTAAAGAACCTAAACAAAGCCTGGTCTAATTTTGGAGTTATTGCCCTTTGTTCATTTTTACACTTTGACTTTTACCCTGGACATAACTCTGATATCATCAGGAAACTTTTTAGATAGATAGATCTCATTGAATAGAAGTGCAGTGCAAAAAAACATAACTCTGCTTTGCCTAAATTTTGAGTTTTTGCCCTTTGTTCATTTTTTTTATACTTTCCTGTGTCCAGAACCTTCTCGGGGAGCATCACCCGGTTCAACCGGTTCTTGTTAATTTTATTTCCAATTTGGTTAAACTGCTATTTATTGAAATTACCACTCTTAATATTTGTTATGGAATTTTCCTATTAAGAACTATCAACTAGACGTTGAATAAATTTCAGTATCAAGATATTAAAATCAGTCAGTCGGTCTGTCCGTTAGTCGAGACTGCACTTATGACTACTTTTGAAGGTCGATTGTTCTGTTTATTTTGTATCAAGATAACACACAGAAGAGCAAATTATTGCACAGAATGGCAAATTATTGCACAGAATGGCAAATTATTGCACAGAATGGCAAATTATTGCCCTGAAAGAGCAACTTATTGCACAGAAGAGCAAATTATTGCACAGAAGGGCAAATTATTGCACAGAATGGCAAATTCAATCTTTCCACACTAGGAGGAAAGACATATTCCTTATTATATAAATAAACTTTAAGATAATTTTATTTCTATCTAAAGATATTTTATTTCTGACTTTAACATTTTTTCTTTTAATTTCAGATGACTGGGGCTCAATATTTGGTGATCCAACAAAGTTTGGCCTCGGATTTTTCTCCATATTGTTTGACATATTGTTTATAGTACAGCATTACTGCCTGTATCGACACAATGAACCATATGGGTCTCTTGTGGACCATGAATATGAAGAAAAAGAAATCCTTGTTAATGATGATGAGCCAACATATAAATCATATAATGGAATAGGTTAGGTGTGCACATTTTTCCTCAGATATGCTATAATCAATATTCCAGTAAAGTAGTATGTATTAGTTATCGCATAATGGCGAGCAGCAACCAAGTATTTACCTCTAAATAATCTATGAATAGACACATATTCATATATATAACTCCTTTGCACCATGGTGACCCAATTTTGTAATATCTTAATATATGTAATTTAAACAGAGAAGTTTTGAAGATCCAATCTACAATTTACCAGTTGTAAGTCATAGTAATGTAGTTTCAAACCTACCATCAGACAAAAAAGGAAAGAAAAGTACGAGGATGTGAAACAAAATTGCATTTTTAAGTTATTACATGTATGTAAGAAGACAGTATACATAGTACTTTTATAACAGTTTAACCATAAGAGTGCTAGCAGTGATCATGACTTGTGACTTACTAAGTCCAGCCAGCCTACACACCTGTGAAATCCGAATAGACTGTGTAAATTAACTTTAACTTTCTTATATTAAAACCCCTTAGACATTTTACATTGTACCTGCCTTATATGATAATGGACTGTTCCAACTGCAGTGAGGGCAAGTCCATTACACAAGTTCATCAGTGATTAGATAAAATGATACCTTTTATTAAAATGTTCTATGTGTCACTGATTTTATGATAAACAACCATGTTTTATTTTAAGTTCTGTTTGACATATTTCATATTTATATTTTAGATGACTTAAAAAATTGAAAATTACAAAACATTTTTGTTTTTGGAAACAGTGTGTTATTATCACTGAAATATTTCTTTATTTTTATATTTCAGATTCCAATGGTTCAATACAATAAATGGAGGAACTATAAAAGCAGACGTGTTCTTACGCATATTTAGAAATGGTCTTTTGCATTTTTTGGCAGTGAAAACTTCAGTCCCACTTTTCCTCTTCATCGCTAAGTCATCTGCTCTTAAACAGTATCACAGACAAAAGCATGTGTTCTTTTAAGTGAACTATGTGAACTAGTGACTATAACTATCCCAGTGTAGCAATTAGATAGTCAATTCCCTAATTTGCATAAAACTGTAAACACTGAAAAGTCTGTTGGCATTTTACATTTAAAAAGTTGAAGACCTGCTATGTTGACATCTTCCCTATTTTATGTCTGAGAGAAGCATTATGCTAATTTATAGACAAGTTTTAGGGTTGTATAAAGTTTGGAGATATTCCTTGAACATTTTTTACATGTTTCTTAAAATTGTTTATCTTAGGTGCAAAATAATACACAATAATTCATTCTGCAGTCTTTAATAATCATGCTTTCTGTAATAATTTTATACAGGGTTCATACATTAGACGTTTTACATTGTTTACAGCTTATAATGTGTCTTGAAGTAACGTTTATGAATCAAGGTTTCTATAATGTTATGTTCCATGTAACAACTTTATGCATTGTCCATACCATAGATATATAGACTATATAATTTGAAGGTGTTTCAAATGTATTAAAGAGGAGAGTATTGCCCTTATAGTAAAGATGTCTGCTTTCTCGTTAGTGTTAAGGTCATAATTCGGTTATCCCATATGGTATTAGTTCTGGCTGAAAGTGATAATAAATCTGTTAAGAAAATGAAAAAAAATCCACATGTAAGCTTCTATTAATATGTTATAAAGATCATGTAGTTTATTATTGTCAAATCCACTCTAGCATGGATATGTTGCTTATGCTACCAATATTATTCTCATTTGGTTGTAGCTTGTTTATGGTCGGTGATTCTAGAATATTTGTTTGTTGTTGTTTTTGATGATATATTCCATGTATTACTACACATGTTTAATCTGTTAAAGTTAAATGCTTACCCTGTGATTTCCTGTACATTTTCCTGCAATAATAGCCAATATATTCCCTTTTTAAGCTAGTATATGTGATATGGGCAGTGAAATGAACAAATCAATGTTGTTTTTTTTAATATTTCATTTGTACATTTATTTGCTATAATGGTGAACAGAATCCATATAATGCATGGTTATATTTTCCCTTTGATTTTTTGTTCATACAGTATTTGCTATAGCAGTGAAAATGATTAATAAGTGATTACTTGTACTCTGTTCTTATTTTGTACCAGTGTTCATATACAATGTATCCAGATGTTGTAAATATTCTCTGATGTTCACCAGATATAGTGGAGAATATGTTTTGTAATTAAATATATAATCTGTGATTTTGATTATACCCCGGTTTGTTCCCTACTACAGTTTTTAGATATGTGTATGTTCAGTATATAATTTACGATGATATTTTCTGGTTGAGTATTTTGTCTGTAATATTATTATGTTTCCTGCTTTTAATTATACATGTATGTACCATGTTATGTTTTACAAATATATATTCCTTGCTATGGTAGTGAATATAGTATAATAGTGGGTTAATACACCATTTTCATGCATAAATATCTGCAGAAGCATGAGGACAACATTTAAAGCCCAAGCCCCAGGGACGAGTAATTTGATAAGTCAGAGGGCAAAAAAAGTATAATTATGTTTGATATGTTAAAGGTATTCCACTGAGGCTGAAAAGCCTAAAACTTGAATGGGAGATCTTAAAACAGACAGATATGCAGATGGTAATTAAGAATTATTCTCTGTAGTAAGTATTTATTTACTGAGGCTACACATTTGGTTACCCAATCTTCCATGTGGGCCTCAAAACATAAAAACAAAGTGCACAAATGATCTGAAATTTGGCACACAAGTTAAAGGTGTAGATCGTAACCAAACAGAACATTAATATCAAAACATTATTTCAATTCTAGTCACAAACCTCAGTGGAGTCCCTTTAACTTTGGACTGCGTCATTTGTTGAATGAGCTTTTATGAACCTGTGATTTTGAATAGATCTGTTTTGATATGTTCTGTGCTATGCTATAGTAGTGAATTCTTTCATAGTTAGAATAATTATAAATGATACACGATAAATGATACATGTGTACCCTGTAAAGAATAAAGCTTTATATATGAACCCTGTGATTTTTGTACATACATGTAATTAAGTAAACTGCGAAATTTAATGTTGAATATAGACCTTGTTTAATGTTATAGATGTTATGTTCAGATGTTTTTTATGATATCAGTTAACACTGTTCATTTTGAATATTTGTTTTCATTCTCTTTACCTGTAGATATTATGACTGTGCGGTTGTATTATTGATATTTGTTCCCTGAAAAAAAAAATGTAGCATACTAGATTTTATGTTGCTGTAAATGATGTTAAACTTCAACATTATGTGTATGTATAAAATGTATAATAATGAGCCGCGTCACGACAAAAACAGCGTTATGCATTTACGACCAGCATGGATCCAGGCCAGCCTGTGCATCCGCGCAGTCTGATCAGGATCCATGCTGTTCGCTATCAGTTTCTCTACTTGTAATAGGGTTGGTAAGGGAACAGCATGGATCCTGATCAGACTGCACAGATGCGCAGGCTGGTCTGGATTCATGCTGGTCGCAAACCCATTATGTTGGTTTTGTCATGGCGCAGCTCATTTGTAAACAGTTTTCTATTATCCAGATGATTTATCACTGTTATTTTGTGTTGTTGTTGTTGTTGTTTATTTAAATAATAATTGATTACTAGCGAGCATATTGAACAATCTTAATAACAAAGTGAGAGGAAAAAAGAATGAGTTTTGCAATCTGTGTGTTATGTGTTTTGTTTGTTTTTGTTTTTTAATTTCATGTTCAAATAAAACTTCTTTTCTTTGATTTTTAGCATTACATGTATTTGAAAACGATGTTTTATTACTGGCAAATCTTGGCACAGAAAAATATGTTTCTTTGTATTATTAATTAGATATATACATGTATGTCATGTATACCTATTACTCATGTATTGTGCAATATTGTAGCCTAGAATATAATTATTCAATAATGTGCCAAAATTAAGCTAGCAAAGAATGCTTTTTATGTTGTCAGAAAAAAAATCTTTTAAATAACATTTCTTATCAATTATTTTTTTTTACAGATAAATGGCAAAATATTTAATAATAAATTATCATAAACCATTTTGTTTTATAGCTCATTATCTTATGTATAATCACTTGCCTAGTCAGAATTCCTCAAAAGACATTGAAAATTTGTAACAGATTCGTCAATCTTTCAGTCTGAACAAAAACATTCATTATTTTTAGGAAAAATTTCAAAAAAAGTATTTACTCAAGAACAGTGCAGACCACAATCTGTCGTGCTAGCTTATCTTGGTCTGCACTGGTCAATGTGAGCTATTGTGATCATCCTGTATCATTAAAAGATAAAAAAAAATTGATATAAGCTTTAATCAGTATCTCCTCAAATTGTAGGGAGCATCTTTGATGAAACTCAATAGGTATAATCCTTTGGCGATACTTTACAGAAATTGACTATATCATCACAGTCTGCTGAGCAAGATGGCTGCCTGCGTGCTAAATAAAGTTAAGACTTAAATGACATCTCTTCAACCTCTTGGCTGATTTTGATCAATTTTATTGGGAAATTTTGTCTGTGTAAACTATATCCTCAGGTGAGCAATTCAAGGCTATCATGGCCCTCTTGTTTGGTTTATTTTTATGTTTGTAAAGAGACTGAAGCATATAATCTGATATTTTATTTTGTTTGGTTTTATTTATTTTATTTTATTTAAACAGGCCACAGCATTTGCAAAGTATGTTAATCTGATATATAGAGGATATTGAATGAGTGTAGTTTAATACTAAATTTATTGAACGAGTTGAATAAAATCATATTATGCGAGCCTCTGGCGAGCATAATATTGTTTTATTCAACGAGTTCAATAAATTTAGTATTGAATCTACACGAATATAATATTCTATTTATCACATATATAAAATAAGAACATGTTTATATATAGCGCAAATGACGATAGGTGCTAAATTTTTTTCTCTACAAGAAAACTGCCCTACTTAATAAGTAAAATGATGTATAATGTCTAGGCTAGCCTTACCAGGACAGTTGACAATCATTTATTTGAGCCGCGTCACGACAAAACCAACATGTGTTTGCGACCAGCATGGATCCAGACCAGCCTGCGCATCCGCGCAACCAGCATGGATCCAGACCAGCCTGCGCATCCGCGCAGTCTGATCAGGATCCATGCTGTTCGCTATCAGTTTCTCTATTTGTTATAGGGTTTGTAAGCGAACAGCATGGATCCTGATCAGACTGCGCGGATGCACAGGCTGGTCTGGATCCATGCTGGTCGCAAACCCACTATGTTGGTTTTGTCGTGACACGGCTCATTTATACATACACATCAAGGTTTGCTAGTGTTGATGCTATAACAGGGTATTCTTGTCCTCATAATGAATATAACAATTTCAATTAAGTTGGAAGAAAGATAAAAAGTATATAAAAAATTAGTCAGAAATTTCTGCTGAACTGTCATGCTTATAAGTATTAGCAACAGAATAGTCTGGTCAAACTGTAAGGATGTACAGGTTTGCCTGGCTCCATACTGTAAGCATAGACAAGTCCTTATTAAAGCAATGTTATTTGTTCCATATGAATTTTATTAAGTAATTTGTTAAGAAAAAAGAAATAAAATTTGAAATTCTTACTATTTTGTTTAGTTATTTTTTTCCATTGTCTTTGCTTTATGTCCATCCAAAGAAAAAATGTTGCAACTGTAACCTTAAACAAGTACTTGTACATGTATGTAATATTCATATATTTCACAAGAGCTGTCCAAAAGATAATGTGCTTAATTTTGTTCAGTACTTGATAGCGTTATAAAACAAGAGCTGTCGGTAGGACAGCAACGCTCAACTATTCTTAGTGCTTGATAGTAAAAAAAATGCTTGATACAGTTACCTCCTCCTGTTTACAGGTTGGGGTCATGATGGTGAACAAGTGTGCAAAGTTTCAAAGCCATATGTCAATGGACTTTGAAAATATTTGAACTATTACAAAAACTTTAACGTAAATTCTAAGTCGAAAAAGGGGCTTAATTCTGTCAAAATGCTTGATAGAGTTACCTCCTACTGTTTACAGATTGGGGTCATGATGTTGAACAAGTGTGCAAAGTTTCAAAGCCATATGTCAATGGACTTTGAAAATATTTGAACTATTACAAAAACTTTAAAGTAAATTCTAAGTCGAAAAAGGGGCATAATTCTGTCAAAATGCTTGATAGAGTTACCTCCTCCTGTCTACAGGTTGGGGTCATGATGGTGAACAAGTGTGCAAAGTTTCAAAGCCATATGTCAATGGACTTTGAAAATATTTGAACTATTACAAAAAAATTAACGTAAATTCTAAGTCGAAAAAGGGGCATAATTCTGTCAAAATGCTTGATAGAGTTACCTCCTCCTGTTTACAGGTTGGGGTCATGATGGTGAACAAGTGTGCAAAGTTTCAAAGCCATATGTCAATGGACTTTGAAAATATTTGAACTATTACAAAAACTTTAACGTAAATTCTAAGTCGAAAAAGGGGCATAATTCTGTCAAAATGCTTGATAGAGTTACCTCCTCCTGTTTCCAGGTTGGGGTCATGATGGTGAACAAGTGTGTAAAGTTTCAAAGCCATATGTCAATGGACTTTGAAAATATTTGAACTATTACAAAAACTTTAACGTAAATTCTAAGTCGAAAAAGGGGCATAATTCTGTCAAAATGCTTGATAGAGTTACCTCCTCCTGTCTACAGGTTGGGGTCATGATGGTGAACAAGTGTGCAAAGTTTCAAAGCCATATGTCTATGGACTTTGAAAATATTTGAACTATTACAAAAACTTTAACATAAGTGGTTACGCCGACGCCGACGCTCGGGTGACTGCAATAGCTCTACTTATTCTTATCGAATAGTCGAGCTAAAAAATAAGACTTTAAAGAATTTTATGACAAAAAAGGTTATTAATTATAGTCTTGCCTTGAAATGAGTGAAACAGTTATAAATATGTATTAAAGGGTTAAGTAATAAGTGGGGTAGTATGAAAAACCTACAAAAGGTGAGTAACTTTGACAAAATATTTTTGTATTCTTGCCTACAAGTAAAGGTACTTTTTGTTAGTTTCAAAGCAATATCTTGACGGATTAAATGAAAATGTGGGGTTGTTCAAAAACCATCTTAAATTCTAGTAAATTCCAATAAAAATACTTGTCCATGCTAGGCTATTACAAATCAATAAATAAAGCTTAACCAAAGAAAACACATAATTTAGTCGAAGTTATTTTGACCCCAAAAGACAAACCCGTGACAGCATGCTGCATGCATACCAAATATCATGCAGTTTAAAGTGATGTTATGCTTCTTTTCTGGCTGTTGAGTTCAATAGGTAATATACTTCAAGAGATTGGCTATTATAACGGTGATTGACCAATTATTAAACAATAAAATCAACTTATTATTTTTTTTGTTTGTTTGTTTCATTTTACGCCTTTTCCCAACAGTATTTCAGTCATATAGGCGGGTAGTTTCCTAACCATCGTTCCTGGAGAGTTACACCAGTACTAGACTACCTTCCTCCGCGCTAAACTTATTAATAACTAGAGCTGTCATACATGTTACAAATGCCCCCAAAAAGGTTTCTTAAGTATGCAGGTATTATGAAAAGAAAAGAGAATGAAAGTAACTTATTGCTTAATATTGTTCTTGTGAAATGAAGCGCTATTTATAGCAAACTTAACACCTTGGGACAAGGGTCTTGGATGTGACACATCATCATGATATGGTTGACTATTTTAAATCCTATGTTTGACAATATTACAGTTTGTAAACTAATGTGTACCTTCAAACTCTTCTTATGAGCATAAGTACCTTCAAAGAACATGGGTCTTACACACATCATCTTGATGTGGTAGACATTTGTGCCAAATGATTTTAAAACTCTTCAATGCATGACCAAGTTATAGTCCGGATACGAATGTGTGTACCTATAATCTCTAATGTGATAGTGTGAACCTTCAAAATATAAGTGTGACCTTGACCTTTGGAGAAGGGACGTGGTTCTTTGACGCAACACAATGTTGTCATGTGATAGACATTTGCGACAAGTTATTACAAAATCCCTCAATGCATGACAAAGTTACAGTCTGGACATGATTGTTGTGTAAGTGGGGAAGCACATGAGCCTTAGCCGCGACACATCGTCTTGATGTGGTAGACATTTGTGCCAAGTTATTTTAAAATCCTTCCATGCATGACAAAGTAACAGTCTGCACATGAATGTGTATCTTCAAACTCTTCTTGAGAGAATGAGTACCTTCAAACTATAAGTGTGACCTTGACCTTTGAGGTAGGGACATGGGTCTTGGACGTAACATGTCGTCTTGATGTGGTAGACATTTATGCATAGTTATTTTAAAATCCTTCTATGCATGACAGTTACAGTCTGGACTTGAATGTGTGTACCTATAAACTCTAAAATTGTGACAAAGTGAACTTTAAAATGGAAGTGTGACCTTGACCTTAGAGGTAGGGACGGGATTCTTAAACGTGACACATTCTTGATATGGTAGACATTTATGCCTAGTTATTCAAAAATCCTTCAATGCATGACAAAGTTACAGCCCCAACACAACTGTGTGTACCTATCAACTAAATGTGATAATGTGAAACTTCAAAATGTAAGTGTGACTTTGACCTTTGATGTAAGGACGTAATTCTTGGATGCGACACATCGTCTTGATTTGGTTGACATTTATCCCTAGTTATTTAAAAATCCTCCGATGCATGACAAAGTTTTAAAGTCTGCACACGAATGTGTGTACTTATTAACTCTTAATTAAGATAACATGAAACTTCAAAATGTTAGTGTGACCTTGACCTTTGAGGTAGGGACGTAATTCTCAGATGTGACAAATCATCTCGATGTGGTTGACATTTATGCCTAGTTAATTTAAAATTCTTCGATACAATTCATGACAAAAATACAGTCCGGACATGAATGAAGTGGGGACGCACAGACACAGATGGATGGTCTGTTTTAATATGCTCCCTTTTGGAGGCCCATTCTTTGTAAAATTGATAGCTACGAATACATTCTGACATGTCAGTGCGACATATGAACAATTGGCTATGTTTGCATAGTAACATAAAATTGAACAAATTTATGGCAAAATGTAAAGTTATTTTGACAAGGTAACCACGTTAGATTAACTATACAATGTAGTTTGTATTGAGACTGAAGCACTATCACAAGCCGTCACTTTACCCATGCAAATTATTAGTCCAAGCAATTTGTGGTAAATTTAAACCTTATGGTAGACACAAGAAATGTTTTAACTATTTGCTGATCTGGCACTTCAACCACTAACCAAGTCTTTTAAGTAGGAACTAAAAACTATTTCAACAACTTTAGTAACTGGATGGTAAGTTTCTATTTATCAGGCTAGCCTAAACTGCCACATATCACTCTCAATGAAATGCTCATTATGCAAACAAACAACACAAAGCCTTTCTTGTACTCATTTGATCATTTAATGGTACTCTTTTTTGGTTTTGATTCATAAAATACAGAATTGCATTTAATATAAAGTAAAAAATAATAATAAAGGCATGGGCTTTCAAACACTTTTAATTAAGATAGAATATCCAAATATCTCTCTTTCATTTTGCATATGAAAAGATAATACTGTACAAAATGTTCACAGACTACAGCTAGGCAAATTTTACAATTCTTGTTTTTATAAATTTATAAATATTGTAGGGACTTGGTTCCAACATTCTCTTTACAAAGTAATAATACAAGAACTTATAAGACTGATTTTTCTCTTGATATCTACTTTTAAAGACCATGACCACCATCTATTTTATAAGAAAAGAGATTTTGTAAATGATAACTATATATACTGATTTCAAATGATTTTCTGTACTCTTATTAAAATGTCTGCAAAATATGTTCTTTGCTAATATCAAAGAAATGATTAAAATATTTCAATGTTTCAATAATGTTGGAAGAAATGGCAAGTCATCTGGTTATTTAATCAATGACACAGAGAATAAATTACTTGATGGAAGTTTAAAATATTAGAACTATTGTTATATGGATCTTTGTTAAATTATTCACAAATGAGGAGATTAACAGAGATTTAACTGAGCATTTCAACTTTTCAACAATACTTAAAACAATAACTAACTACAATGTAAACCAACATTGTTCTTTTCCAGTGTCACCATTCAGCACATATGATGAAAGAAAAAAAAAACAACGAAAAGAAAAGTTTTTCCTTATAAGAAAATAAATAAGAAAATAAAACTGAGATGCAAAGCTAAACAATTGAACTCGGCCTCTGAATATAAAAATAAAGACCTGTAAAACCTCTGTATAATCAGTAAGAAAACAATGTAAAATCTGAATTCACTATAAAAAAAAGGTTTAACTCTAGAATAAGCAAACTAAAGTTGTGATCCCGACAGAAGTCACCTACATTTTTTTCCAAGAGTAGAAAAAAATAACTAAATCAGAATTAAAACACCAAGAATTGTAATGTCCCATTCTTTGTACAAATGTGACATTCCACGTAAATTTTTTTAATTATGCTATAACTCATTTTCATCAGCAAAGTCATTTATCCTTAGCCTTGTAGACATTGTCAATATGACACTAGACTTAGAAACTTTCAAACAACTTGCATCTTTTAACAAACTTGATAAAAAAAAAAAAGAACATGACATACAGTTACAAAACTGAACACATTATTAAGCCCAACATGAACTTACAATTAAGAAAGATAAATGATGAAATAAATAGCAACATTATAACTTTTTAAAACATTAAATATGGCAAAAAAAAACACCACCTGACATGCAAGTTATCAAATAAAACATGACCTTGTCACAAGGTTTGACAAAATAGATGATTCTGTTTTAGCTTAAAACAATGTTAGGGACTGAAAGTGAAAAATGTATTTTCATATGACAATTTTTGACAAATACTTGTTCAGTTTTCACTACCTGTTCAACTCGTTTAACAAACATAAGTTGTTTTTCTCTAGACTTTTTTTTCTTCAACATTTGAGAAAAGAAGGTCAAATCTTTCCAAATTTTCCAGATCATTAATTACTGCAAAGAAAGCATTTAATTTATTTTTGCCGTAAAAGAAATATGTATCTCTTTCTGAAAAATGTTAAAATGTAGAAAGAAAAAAGATTATTGAATAAAATACATTCAATAAAATGTATCACAATTTCATGTACCACAGAAATAACAGCTGTTGTATATAATAAATTTGATTTTTTCTTGTGCTCTGAAACAAGTGGTCTTAAATAATAATAAAATACTAAAATATCTCTCACACCCAAAGTAAAATCACTACATCTACATTAAAATATAGAACAATCTATATGGCAATAGAAAAATTAATGTCTAGTAATTTCTGTAACAAAAAAAAATCAAGGCCACTTCAATATATCTTTTACACTTTATTATCAGACATAGCAATTCAATTTAATGGTCTTCTATATATACATGTGTACCCTGCTCGACTAGTTATACTCTGCTTACATAAACACAAGGAGGAAATTATCGTCAATTCACTGCAGGACTTCAGTATCTTAGGTTTCCCCAATACAAAAATTAAAAAATGAGAGCCCAATTAACTACCATATTTCGTCCTCATTAAGGTAAATATATAGTATTGTTGACAATATATACGAGTATCTTCAAATATTCTCTTAATTCAGCACCTTTGCTTCTTTCATATCCAAAATGTAACATTACTAGACCCCCTTGCAGACTTTATGTCCTCCACACACAAAATACAAGACAAAATGACTACAAATGTATATAAATATAATTGTATTTACAATTTTTTTTAACTATTATTTACAAGTTTCAAATGTGTAGAAAAAACAATTTAAAACACAATACAATAAAACACAAGGACGACAATGTTTGAACACAAATTCCTAGTCGTTAATGTTTACTGAATATGAAGTGACATAGTGATCATTTTGGAATTCAAAAGTTTGACAACAGTAACACCTTAAAATCATTATTCCCAAAGTAAAGACTGCTTTCAACTAAACCTCTTTTAGACATCAACGCTTAACATGTTCTCAAAACAGCAGCTAACTTTTGTTTAGATAGTAGATAAACTTTTCAAGATATTTTGGCCAGCTTTTTTCGTCATTATACTAAAATACCAGCAATCTTTCAGACAGGTAAAAAGCTATTCAAGGCTTCCAGTGCAATTTACAACTTTTTAAGGGTTAGATAATTTTAACACATAACTTAACAAACCAAGACAACGCACAGTGTACTTGGAACTTTTCACTTGAGCCAATTTTAAAAAAATATCTTTCCCATACTATAATTGAGGTGTAAACTACCTAAATGAAGTATTCAGGTAAAAAAAGCACATAAAACTAATCTATGCTTGCAAAAATAATGATACACAGATGATAAAATATATAAAATAACTATAAAAGCATTCATAAAACAAGTAGCACATAAACAATGTTGAATGCAAAACAGCAGAATAAACCGCAAATCATCAACTACATTTTTGACATTCAACGATTTAAAGATCATTGCATCTGTTGGATAAGTGTAACTCTCAAAGTAAAGTATACAATTTTTACTATTCTAACAAACTATTTAACAACTTTTGATAAGACAAAAAATTTCTTTATTAAAAAATGATTCTGATTATAAATTGTGTTAACAAATTATACTAAATTAGCTTTTTTTTCTCTGTTGATATAAAAAAAAAATCTTGACAAACATTCAACAATAAAAATTGTTAAAAAAATATTTAAAACAAACAACAACACAACTATTAATCAAGACAAGTGAGCTTTTCATCAGTTCAGAGCAGCAGCTTTAAACAACCAATGGAACTTGGTCATTATCTTGTATACCATCCAAATTGGCATTCAACACTAGTTTTCTGAACTACATCTGTCCATATGAATGACGAGTGTATGGCAAATATGAGAGATATATAGTTCAGTGTGTTTCTAACTATTCTATTTTAAAGCGTTTTGCTGTGGCACCATCACCAGCAGCATAATTATTTGAGACTGGCATTACAACAATTGTCTTTGCTCCACCCATTGCTCCGGTGGTAGTTGCTGTTTTCACTGCCAGAGTGCCAGTGTTGCCTGATGACATCATACCTACAGAGCCGTTGTGATTGGCTGTACCCGATGTGCTAGTTGTGAGGACCATCAGAGTTGTTGCCCCTGATGTCCCACCTATATTCTCTGCTGTTGTTCTGTTAATCAGGGATGTTGCAGCCCCTGTTGTTTTGTTTAAAGGTGCTTGTATGAGGGTGGGTGGTTTGCTGACTATGTTGCTGGATGTTTTGTTTAAAGATGATACATCTAACTTCTTATCCATATCTGCCTCAGAGAAGCTCATGGCCACAGCACTGCTTAGATCCACAAACTGTTAAAAATAACAACAAGAAAATTCAATCTACTGTCAATTAACAGCCATGCTTCTACTACTCAAAACCATTAACACCATATACTATAAAGATGATTTTCTGCTGTAGAAAAATCAATTAATTTTCCAATAAAATGATTTACAAGAGCATCAATTAGCATGTTCAACAAGTAAGCCTATCTGACATATATTAAATATAGTACCTGCTTAACGAAAATTATATATACAAGTAGGATTTTCCTTTCATTGCTATGCTAATATTTCTTTTGATAAAATATCTTCAGATTCAACATAAAGAATATCTCAATACTGTATTTAGTGATAAACTTTAAAGGGACTCCGCAACACGACAGGAATGAAAATCATTTTAGAGGTAGATGTTCCATTTGATGTAGGTCTAGACCAATAACCTGTGTGTAAAATTTCAGATCATTTGCTCAATTTGTTTTTCCAGACAAATTATTCTAATTGTGAAAACTGACCCAAAATTGAAAAGTGTTCCAACATATTTCAATCCAATAAAAAAAGCTCAAAAATACCCTTCTCAATTTATTGCCGAGTATGTTTCTAAATTACAAGTGCCCCAGCTGATCTATGTAAAAATTCAAAATTTTATGTATTTAAGCTTTTGGACGTCAGTGGAGTTTCTTAAATACAACAAAATTATCACAAGCATATCTTACCTCCCCCATGACAGCTATGGGTGTTTCACCAGTTGCCGAGGCAACTTTATGTTCAACAAGATAAAACATGTACTCATCATACAATAAACGAATGAGGTGAAATGAACCAAAACTGGCTGCACTACGTAGAGTAAGATCTCTGATAACCATTGAGCTGAAAATAAAGGAATTTTTTTTTTAAAAACCTGTTACGCAATAATAGATTTTCAGAAGAGGTAATCATTAAATATTCATACCTAATAATATCTTTATCAAACAAAATAACTATGAAGCCAGCTTAGAGAGTGTAGCTTTTTTCAATTTTAATGAATTCTGAATTCAGCAACCTATTGCTACTATCACAATTGTTAAGACTGAAAATGTTAAGTGTTTATCATACATCTAAGAGTTGGAAAAACACAAATACAAAATGTGTATAAATAGATATACCTATAAAAAGACCACTTGAGAAGAAACTGTCTAGCTGCTTTTGGAAAGTTTGGATTTCCTTCGTGTTGTTTAAGGACCTGATTAACTACACCTTCAAGCCAGATTGCCCACTGTTCCAGGGAATTCTGAGCTTGAAGTGTCTTTTTGAAGTCCTGTTCTAACTGCTGTACCATGCTATCATCACATTGACAAACCCAACTAGCTTGCTCCTGAAATTAACACAATGTATTGCCATATTTTATGAATATACTTTGTATAATTTCTTGCTTTGCTTTTTTTGTTTGGTCATATAGTGACTTTGCAGCTTTACTGTTTAAAACATAAGATATCCCTGTAAGCATTATTTCAGCCACAAGCATGCACACATTCACATTCTGTAAGTTAAACATGCATAACCGAATCCAGACCCTTCTAGATCCAAATCCTCAGCTGTGACAGGAACAAGTAAATCAAAGTCAGCTACCTTAACAACTCTACTTTCTTTTTAAGTACAATTTATATACAAAATATCATCATCATCTAGTCATCAAAATATTTCTTTTAATGATACAAAGATAAATAATTTTGACAACTTATGATGAATGCACGACACCAAAGAGATTATCAAAAAGCCTTCCCTCACATACGCTTACAAGTTATCTATAAGTGGGCTGTTTCAGGTGCTAATTTGTTCCTTAGGCAAATCAGAGGCCTTACAATCACAAATAGTAAATTTGAATAGGCTAATTGTGACCTTAAAACCAACATAAACCAAAAACAAACAAAAGTAAGCTATAATTAGCAAACAAGACAATAAAGTTGCTACAAAAGGATTATTTTTTAAAGCTCACCTGAACATTAGCAAAGTCCACTCTGTTTAGGTCAGTCAACATCTGATTGATCTGTGAGGTATTCTGTAATACTGCCCTTGCAGCTTGAGCAAGATGATTCAGGGACGTGTATCTTCGAAGTGTCTGGGCAAAGGCACTCACTGCTCCCAACTAAATTATCAGAAAAGACAACTGGTTCATTAGTTATCAGATGAGGCTTTCCGACATGGAGGGACTTGAAATATATTTGTGTCTGCATGTGTGTATAACTTCATATAGGTAAAGATCAATAACTCGTGTACAAAATTTCAGATCATTTGCTCACTCCCCTACCCAGAAATAATCAATTTAATTGCACAAATTGACCCCCATTTGAAAAGCCTTGCAATGCTTTTTTACTGAAGCTGACCAAAAACTGCAAAAAAAATTGATTATCATTTTATTACTGATAGTATATTTATATATTATCAATTGTATATATATTTGTTTTAATTTTAAGCACATCAGTTGATTTATGAAAAGATTAATAATTTAAGGCTGTAAGTGAAGTTCCTTTTAGAAATAAGAAATTCAAAAAAAAGTTTATTTTTACCTTAGTTTTCATCATTTCATCAGGCACATTGGTCATGGCTCCTTTTAGCCAATTCTCAAGACTTTTGGCAAAGTTCCTGATGGCTTGAGTCAAAGAACCTAAAAATTGCAAATTATCTGAATATATCAAGGACAAAATTCCCATATGAAACAATAAAGATAATTGCATACAACATTATTCTTTTCAAGAACATCTTGCCTAACACGAACACTTGTCCTCTTAAATTCCTCTTAAACTCTTGCCATGTTACAAAAAGTAGTTTATTTACTTTTTAAAACGTATTACTTCCTAATGATTATCTTAAAAGCTTACAACATAAGTATTAGAGTTTAACCAGTGTATAAATTTTCAAATTCTTGCCACTTAAAGAGTGTTGCCAACTAACTAACTTTATACAGTTACAAATTCAAATCAAGGCCAGTTCATTATAAACCTTTTTTTGTAGTGGTAAACATTTATGGTAAAAAATGACAACTTACTTGGAATAGGTCTAAGAACATCAGGAATAAGGACTTCAACAAGGGCTTGGTAAAACATGTAATCAGATTTACGGACATAGTCCATCACTGGCTCATATCTACACATTGTATATAATTTATCCCTGGGTAACCGTCTCTCATAGTCATTATCAGGACTGAAAAAAAACAAACAGAAACATAATAAATTACCAATACTGCAATCTGGAAAAACAATCCCATTAACTTGAATAACTTAACTTCTTATTAATAATAAGTAATGTACTGTGTTTTTTTTTATTTACATGCTCAAAAACATATTGTATTTCATTAAAATTCTGTTTATCTTTACAGTTCTAAAATTTTCAATAAAATCAACAAGCCACACTTTAACACTACTAACAATTAACAGATTTGCCCAAAATTTCTTTTAAGGAAAAATTAATAAGCCCCCTTTTTTAACTAATATAGCCCGTAAATGAATTTTTTTCAAAACTTTAAAGTTGTGAAAAATAAAAAGTTTTTTAAAACTATGTGTGTTTTTCAAAACAAGGGGGAATGGTTTTATTTTCAATTATTGGGCTTTTTAGTTTAAAAGATTACTGGGAGCAGTTGTTTAAAAACCCTCATCTAACGACTGATTTCTCCAGAATCCCTGCCACAATGCCTCTATCAGGGAAAACTGGAGATTAACAACTACATCTACAATTGCCTGAAACAGAAAATATACCTACTATACAATATCTGATCAAATAGATTTCATGTAAATTTATCACCTATATAAGAGCAGTATGAATGATAAACTTCGATTCAGGATTATCAATTCAGAGCATTATTCCTAAATGATATGAATTCTGATTTTATCTTGCCTCATTCCAAGTCAATGGATGATCAAATTATCTTTTATTTGCCCAAACAAATGATCATATTAAACCAATGAATTATCTGTATGTGACAAAGCCTTATTTATAAGACTATCAGAAAATACCTTACATGGCATGACACTTCTTTCATCATGAAACTTATATTCATAGGGGAAATATATGATAAAATGCTTAGCCTCAATCTGCCTAATGTTATTAAAAAGGAACTTATTATTTTCATGATTTCTTAACCAGTGCTTTTAAATCCCATAAACAAACAAGCATCATACTCTTTTGCCATTTTGAACTTCAATTTAATAGGAAGAAAATTGATTTTTGTTGCTTTTTGCAAAACAATAAGGCCTTTGAAAACCCTAAAAACTTCCATTTTTCTCTTTTAAAAGCCTTTTTTAAAAAAGTTCATTAACAAAGGGCGAGTTTTTAAATTCTCCCCCTAATTTTCATTTATATAAAAGGGGTGCTCTCAATTATTTACTAAACTATTTATTCAAGGGGAAAAAAATTAAAAAATACCTCAGGGATTTTCTCTCTGTTTCATTTTTTAAAATGAGGGATATGATCCATAGCCCATAAACCCTCGGGCAGGGGGTTTCGAGGTTACATCGATTTCACCAAAGTTCGGTATTGCCCCTGAAGCATCCCCCAAGAACTGTTGATGCTGTTGCTGCTGTGTGGTGGGACCATCATGTTGATGCTGACTTTCTGATCCTCCATAACCTCCGTCTCCACCCTCAGACTTCGGGCGAAATCTACAACAATTCATCCAATAAATAGTATAAATACGATTTACCACATAGTATCTCACATTAACCTGTCTAGTATTCAAGATTATTTGTGCAAATTTTTTCTCTCCCGATTTTGAAAATTTACGTGAAGGAAAAAATTCCATTCTGGTCATCAGCCAGGTCCATAGATATTCATCTATCATCATCATGTTACATAATGTGTCCTACTGTATAAACAACTACTCTTTTTTCCCTGATAAAGAGGCTGTTACTCAAGACATACACCATGCCCTTAAATCGAAGTTGCTATTGAGGACTCACAAACTTTTTGCCTTGATACAAGAGGTTGCTTTGAATATTGTTACAGATATAAAGATTTTATTTGAATAAACACTAAGTTTGCCATGGTAGAGGTTGCAACATAAGACAAATTTACTTTTTGCTCTGATACAAGAGGTTGCTCTTGAAGACAGATATAGAGGTTGAATTGAAAACACCCTTTTATTTTGCCCTCAAAAAGGTTGCTATGTAAGACAAACTTACTTTTTGCCCTGATATAAAGGTTGTTGTCTCATAGCCATAGTCTGATCATCAGTAAATTGATTTAAGGGAGAATTTGCTTTAATTCTAATACCATAATAATGGTACTTTGAATTGCCTCTGAAAAAAAAAGAAGAAATTTTATAAAAAAAAAATTAAGAAAATGGATATAATTGTATCTTTAAGTCAGCACAATTGCCTTAATTCTACTTCCTTGAACATAAAAAACAACAACAAACAAGAACTGTCGGAGGACAGTATTGGCTCGACTATTCAAAATGTTGTCACAAGGGTGATTTATTGAGTATAATAATGCTAGTTACCTATGAATACATAAAATTGACTGAAAAGGTACACAGGCTTGTTATAAAGATGTTTTATCAAGTAAATCACTGCTTTATTATTATGAATGCATAAAAATGTCCCCAAAAAGGCACAAACTCTTCAGTAGTTATGGAGATAACAGCTTACAAGCAAAATTTTACTATGAATTTTTAAGTTGAAAAAGGGGAGAAAAATCAGCCTAAATGCAAGATAGAATTATGGATCTTGGTCAGTGACCTACAATTATGATTCTAAATGCATATGTGAAGTTTTAAATAAATATCTTTAATAGTTATTGAGATATGTAATACTTGCATGTAAAACATTAACCAATAGACTAAGTAGAAAAGGGGAGATGAATCAGCCTAAATGCGAGTAGAGTTATAGAACTTGGTCAGTGACATACAATTTATGACTCTCCAATTATGACCCTAAGCACATGTGTAAAGTTTCAAGTAAATATCTTTGAAGAACTTTAACCTTTAACCAAATTTCCTAAGTTTCAAAGGGGCAAATAATTCTGCAAATATTGCAGTCAGAGTTATGGCAATTTTGCAAAACTGATGTACATTGTTACTATAAAAAAGTATTGTAAATTTCAATTGAATATCTCAAGCAATAATTGAGATATTTGACTTTACAAAAAAAAGCATTAACCAAATTTCTAAGTTATAAAGGGCATAATTCTGTAAATATTATAGGCAAAGTTATTCAACTTGTCAATATGATGAGCATTGTTACTATCAATAAGTATTGTAAGTTTCAATTGAATATCTCAAGCAATAATTGAGATATTTGAATCTACAAAAATCTTTAACCAAAATTTCTAAGTTGAAAAGGGGGCATAATTCTGTAAATATTGTAGGCAGAGTTATCGAACTTGTCAATCTGATGTATATTGTTACTATAAATAAGTATTGTAAGTTTTCAATTGAATATCTCAAGCAATAATTGAGATATTTGAATTTACAAAAAAACTTTAACCAAAATTTCTAAGTTAAAAAGGGGCATAATTCTGTAAATATTGTAGGCAGAGTTATCCAACTTGTCAATCTGATGTATATTGTTACTATAAATAAGTATTGTAAGTTTCAATTGAATATCTCAAGCAATAATTGAGATATTTGAATTTACAAAAAACTTTAACCAAAATTTCTAAGTTAAAAAGGGGCATAATTCTGTCAATATTGTAGGCAGAGTTATCGAACTTGTCAATCTGATGTATATTGTTACTATAAATAAGTATTGTAAGTTTCAATTGAATATCTCAAGCAATAATTGAGATATTTGAATTTACAAAAAACTTTAACCAAAATTTCTAAGTTAAAAAGGGGCATAATTCTGTCAATATTGTATGCAGAGTTATCCAACTTGTCAATCTGATGTATATTGTTACTATAAATAAGTATTGTAAGTTTCAATTGAATATCTCAAGCAATAATTGAGATATTTGAATTTACAAAAAACTTTAACCAACGCAGACGCCGACGCTGACGCCGACGCCGGGGCGACTACAATAGCTCTCATATTCTTCGAATAGTCGAGCTAAAAAGAACCTCATAAAACTTCAATTCAGCACAAAGTCTTTTTATACAGCTGAATTTATAGCTTTCTACAATCACTTATCTATTGTCAATATAAAGAAGACATGAAACAGAGCCCTGATGGGAATATTCATTTCAAAATTGGAATGGCAGAATGAAAGATGATCACCTTACTACAACAGATCAATATTTATTAAGACAGG
Organism: Ruditapes philippinarum; assembly: GCF_026571515.1. Taxonomy (NCBI): domain Eukaryota; kingdom Metazoa; phylum Mollusca; class Bivalvia; order Venerida; family Veneridae; genus Ruditapes; species Ruditapes philippinarum. The sequence goes on along the minus strand of NW_026856260.1, from coordinate 211,356 downwards.
TGTTCTGAAACATCAATACTTTCCTTTAGTACATAAAAAATACAGCAATGGAAGGTTTAAAGTTGCCAATGGTGGCAATATCTAATTTCTAAATAGTGTATTTAAATAAGATGTAAGAAATGAGAACATTCTGATCCTGACTTGTACACTTTTATGATATTTTGATTATATATCTACATATCTCTACCGATAACAACAGATGTGTTGTTCATGTAAAAAAATGTTTTACGGAAAGTTTAGTCATGTATATACAATTTATTAGTTTATCAAGTATGTACTCAATTTGCTTGTGTCTTCAAATTACTGTTAATTAACTTAAATTGTCCTTATGAGGTACAGGTTCTTACTCTCCATTTCCAAACACAACATACCTAGTTCCGAGCCTTCTTGTACGCAGCCCAAGGAACACAGAGCGTATAAGTTTACCAAAGGAAGCTGGATTCATTGGATCAAGATTCTGTTCCTGACAATGTCTCAGGTAATGATTATATAAAGTGCTGCGTGGCAGACTCACGCCATCTGCTGTCTCATAGTTATCTATCAACCACTGAACCTGAACAAAAGAAACATTAATTCTTTCAAGTCTCTATAGCAAGTTCCTAACTTTTAATGTGTAACACTACCTGAATTATTCTATATCAATTATTAAATAAATAAAAAATATCCAACCATAAAGGCAGCATAATCTGTGAAAATTGTTTTATCAAATTAAACTGACTTTCATGAAAAATCTTAAGATAACAATCCCAAAGGAATTATTATGGAAAAGAAAAGAAATATTATTTGTTTATCATAGTAAAACTAAAATTTACTCTCTAATGCTCTTAACAGAAAGGACAAAAAAATGAACTAGTCATGAAAGGGAATCAAATCCCTCATGCATATTTTTTAAAAGGCCCCAAAACAGTTTAAAACTTCATAAATTCTTTTAAAATTATTTTTCCAAATAAAATCAAATACAAAAAAAACCCAGGGGAATAGGGGTTTTATTTAAATAATATATTTTGGGAATTAAAAAATTTGAAAAGGAAAATGACGAGTTAAAAATGCAAATGAAAATAAAACTGAAACTAAATCTTGCAAAATTCATACAATAAGTTGATAAAAATAAAAAACAAAACTGCTAAATCATCTTCTGCTAAATGATATCTATCTACAAAATAAATTTTTTAAGACATTCAAATGTGACATGCCTTATCTTAAGTTATATTACAAAATGTGTCAAATTAAAACAAGGTATTTTCTCTGGAATAATAAATACAACAGTTACAAACATTGAATGTTTATCATTCTAAAACCTAAATCAAAGGCACATGACAAATACATGTAGAATTGTAATTTATGGAAATTAAAACACTAAAAATTTCAATTTCAGTAAGTATAGGCAAATTGCCTCTTTTACTAAAATACTGTCCACAGCAAAATTATGCCCTCCCCTTATCAAACACACACAAAAAGATATAAAGTAAAATTGAGCATCAAGATTTTCAGGGTAAAATTTTCAGGGTTCACAGTTCAAAATGACCCTTTTCATTCTTGAAACAGTAAGAATTTTATACCATAATCCAGCTCAGCCTGCATATCCATTTGTATAGACTGTTGACTGTCTTAACTAGAGCATTTTGATACTAAATAGCCTTACAATAAGCAGCTCTATCAAATGGAAGGCCTCTGACATATTCATAATACAAATTTAGTAGGTAAGGGTTAAATACATCTCAATACATCTTTCTTTTAAGCATAAATGTAATTTGGCAATATAAAGTTATACAATGGATACATGATAAATAAAGTATTCGAAGATTTCCTTATCTACTTGTTAAGCATATTATCATGTGCCTTTTTTAAAAGTAGAGGGATCCCAATCACCAATGTATACAAAATGCATGCGTTCATGCCGTCCTACAAGCAGAGGTCAACTTATATATGGACCATCCCAATGTCCAGCCATGCAGCCTATGAGAGCAGGGCAACAATACACTTTACATTCACCTAGATCAACAGGCTGAGAATATTAACTTATTGACAAATTTATATTTTCCATCTCATTTCAACTTCTAACTAAATTTGACTGGAAAGCCAAAGTTTTTTCACCATTTTAACAATAGTAAATTATTTCACTAATTTCTGTACACTGCTGAATACTTTTAAATAGACTGAAAGTTATTGTTTTTTGTTATTGTTTTTTTGTAACATTGAATGCAACTGAAGCCACTTTTTTGCTAAAAATCTCCATGAAACAAGACTAAAAATCCAGTATTTTCTTTCGACATTATCAATACAAAGCACATCACCCAACCTGTTGAATCTAGTTTAAAAGTAAATAATAATCATTATGAATTACCCCACTCTTGAGAGATGGAACATCAAGGTTTACAGAGCTACCTTTACCCTCGAAACTGCTGGCATAACGTGCCAGAGCTGATTGCTGTAAATTGGAAAAAGAGGCAAAAAACAAACATCAGTATCAATAGGAATTGAGAATCGAGAAAAACATTTGCAGAAAGATCACTAGATACACATCCTCCATATATAATACATTGTACTATATACTGGTATGTTACATAACAAGATATGTATAGACACAGTTACAACAAGGAAACAAAAAACTGAAAAATTTAGCATGCAAAGATACAACCTGTTAAACAATAAAGAATTTTGAGGAAAAGAAAATGCGAACAAATTTGAGGATCACTGTGGTTCATTTTGACAAAGACATGCTCATGTAAAGTTAAAGTTGTTACACATGTTGTTGGAATAAATAAAATAAAAACTGAAAACAATTATCACTGTCTTTTCTATATATGGAAAATCTTGTCCGTTTCTAAAAAGGGTATGGAATTATGTTCAGAGGTAAAGGTTTAGCTCTGTAAACTTGCTAATGAGTTTTGTTGAAAATGGCAAATTCTTCTTTTATTAAAAATGATATTTTTTATCAATCAACAATTAATTTCAACAATTAATTTCAGATAAAAATACCAAGAATTGTCATATGTCTGCTATTTAAAAATTTAAGCAATGGTGAAAAAAACAACATAATTACAGAAGTATTGCAAAAGCATGCAGTTTGATATTAAAATTAAATGAAAATCTACATTTCAAACTTCGATTTGTAGGTTACATTGTTGATTGATAAAAATATATATTTTTTACAGTATCAGAGCTACAAGGATGGTTGGAGAATTTCTATATATAACATTTTAGGAGAGTAACAGAATAAAAGACAAGATCTCCCATTGATGCCTTATAAAAACATAGGATACCTCATCTGATGTTTATCAAATTACACACAATTACAATATCACAACATCTATTACCACTTTCATATATATATACGTATATATGTGTGTAAATATACATGTATAAAACACTTGATATGATTTCATTATAAAAAAACAACCCACAAAAAAAAAACACTAACAGGGTAAGCTTTTCAAGCAAGTCGGAACAACATTTCAAATTCTAAAGCACCAATGGGGTGATCTTAAAAACCTGATTATGTAATATAATATATCGGATGTATGAAAGCTAATAAATCCTGGCTTCCTCATGTATGTATATTTATAAAGCAATTAACATGCACCCTATCATTACAACAATTACTATGACAGCATGCAGATGAAGGACTGACAATACCCTTAAATCAAAATATTTTGAACAATTTTCAATTATTTTACACCTCCAATAAAATTCCTTTCTACTTTTCAAATTTAACAGCATCACTATCAAGATTTGTTTTTTCCTTGAAAAGTATAACTTTCAATATGAGAGAATGACACAGATAACTTAACATTCCATTATAGTAACTGGTTGGGAAACGATAGGACACATGCATGAATGTAGGTTACTCAATGTTTATAGAATTATAAACAGTCCATTTATGTACAAGCCACAATGAAATGACCCAATGATTAAACAATAAAGAATGTATTGAACAATTTTCCAAGGCTAATAAAAGTGCACTATGTAAGATATAGTACTTACTTCTTGGCTTCGATTGTACAACTCGTCCTACAAAGATATAAGGGTTTAAACCTAACAATTGGACATACAATTATAAACACCTAACACAGAAGAAACAGGCATTGCAATAATGTATAAATTTCTTATTTCCTCAAAACCTTATTTTCTTTCATCAGACAAGGTATCCTGTGTTAGTTCATTAATGAATTAGTGAATAATGATGGAATGATGGATGAGGAATGATGACTATATGATTGAATGAAGGAATGATAAAGTTAGAGAAATGACAATAAGAAATCCTGTTATTTCTCAATCACTATCTACAATTCTCTTTCTGCACTTGTACTAAGGAAATTGTAGTGTTTTTTTCCTTATCTTCTAATTTGCTTTATTACATGTCCCTTAAGAATTTCTTCATCTTTCATTCCTTTTTTAATTCATTAAAATGATTTTTATGTGATTTGTGCAAAATATGCATTTGCTCTTTAACCACCATTTATGCTACAATTTTTCGATATTTTTTTGCCAAATTTCTCAAATACATAATTTGTTTAAAATGTAACTTTTCTGATTGAAGTCTCATTTATTATTTGCTAAAAAGATAATACTGAGTAACCAAATATTTTTCTTTTGCTTTGGAACAACAAAAATATGTACCTGAATATATCAAAACATGGCTGATACATAAGAAGTATTGGGAAATCTGACAGAAGCTTGTTTTTTCAATTCAATCTTATTTTATATCACAAATGGAAATGACAAAACTTAAAGAGGAAAGGAAAAACAAACCCAAACAAATTGAGTATAGTTAAAAAAAATAATATTTTTAAAGTAAAAATAAACCCCAATTTTATCTAAGCAAATTTAAAATATTCAAAGTTAATTTACTAAAATAAAAAGCAACTAAGAAAAAAGGGGGGGAAACAATTACAGCATGCCCACTATAGAATTTAAATGTCAGTTTATAAAAGGGAAGTGTCAGGGTTTTTACCCTCCAAAAAGCCCTTTTTTTCTTTAAAACAGTAAACTTTTTAAAAAACCCCTTTAAAAAATGCCCTTTACCTTTTTGACTTCAAATAACACACTGCTCCAGAAAAAACTGAAACAAGTATTGTAATGTCCCCTTTTTGGGCCAAAAAACTTTGCCTATATATAAAAAGTGCCAAAAGAAAAGGGAAATTCACAATTTGGTTGCTAGTAAATTTGAAAAATTTTTTGATCAATCACTATCAAAGTATTTTTGTGAGACTTTCTTTCACATTCAGATTTTAAGAAACTAATATTAATTTACAAAAGAAGAAAATTTTTTAAATACTGTTTTAAAACCCAACCTTTGAAAAGGGTTTTTTCAACTTAACAAATTTTTTGGAAATTTTAAAACAAAAGAAAATAAATTATGGTCAAATAAAAAGTGACAACCCCAAATTTTTATAAAGAACATCATCCCAAATTATTTTCATAGAGAAAAGATCCCTTAATTTTAAGAAAAAAAATCCCTAGCAGGTGATCCCCTGGTTTTATGTTTTAATGGTTCCCCTACCGTCCATTGTACCACCTTGTATGAGATAGGTGTTACCACCCTGCTGTGTTAATATATGGCCCTGCATTGTCTGAATGGCAGTTCCCATGTTTGGAAGGCCAGTGGTCACCTGTTGGATAATAATAGAACACTACAGATGGTAACAATGTATAAATCATAATTGATTTTAATGTCCATAACAAAATGTACAGAAATCAATGTCTGTGTATCTCAGTTACAATGCTAAAATCTATTACTTCTAGACAGGGCATAAAATATTTATAATGTTTAAAGCATCTTTTCAGAGACCAAAAGCATACAAGGAACAGAAATCTTAAGTTTGTTTTTCTGGGGGTTTTTTTATGCTGATTTTGTAGCATGTCTTTTACCAAGATCCGGGTGTCCGTGGCAGAGTGGTTAAGGCCGTTGACTTCAAACCACTTGCCCCTCACTGCTGTGGGTTCGAATCCCAACAGGGACTTAGGATTCTTTCATGTGAGGAAGCTATCCAGCTAGCTTACGGAACAACGGTGGTTCTACTCAGGTGCCCATTCCTGCCTGAAATAATGCACAGAAGGGCACCGGAGGTTTTTTACCACCAGTAAAAGCTGGAACGTTGTGATATGACCTATACTGTGTTGATGTGACGTAACCCCCCCACCAAAAAAAAATTACCAAGTTCAATTCAAAATAGGAATCAACATAATCAATACCCGGAATACATACTGATACAAATTGCAATGATCATTGTCACTCTGACATAGAGAACAGAGACACAAGGCAAGAAAGGCAGAACAATTATAACATACCTGTCCACTACTGGTCTGGTAGTAGGTGCCAGAAGATGTGTTATATACTGTAGTTTGTCCATAATCTCCGCTGTATTGTTGTCTGAAATAAACAAAAATACCAACATCAGCCTACTCCTTTGATAATTATTTTGTTTGCATAGATAATATTATGGCAGAAAATAATAATGCTGAAACTAAATTTACTTAAAGAATATGGAATTACAAGCACTACACAAGTCAACCAACACATAAATCAAAACATACTTCTACTTTCATTGTCACTGCCTACACCAGGATAGATCAAAATTAGGTATGTGCTAACTCAAAACCACAGTCACACAAAATACTCTCAGTTAATTTGCAAAAATCAGAAACTGAATATATTCTATATATTATACACAAACTAAGAAAACAGTTTTGTCAAAGGATCTTTGGTCAAAGGAAAATAGTTCAAAACAAAACATTTTCAACTAGCATTGAATTGTAATGAAAAGCAACAAAACTCACACAAAACAACATAGATTTTTGAACAAACTCTTACGTAAGGTGCCTTGTATGCAGTACTTAATAGTTACAATCTTTTTTTCTTTCAATTTTGTATTTTTAACTTCAAAATATGACCAAGGTTAAAGTAAGAAATATCAAAACATGGCTGATGCATAAAGGTGACATCCAACATTCATGTGTGATAAATTGGATCTGTCACTTTTATAACTAAATCTCATTTTTCTTTCCAGTTCCCTAATGTTCCAAACACAAATTGTGTGCATGTATCGAAAATATTTATCATGTTATTCAGAAATTAACTAACACAACACAATCACAACAAAAATTTACCCTTCGTTATTCCAGCGGACCCTGTTAAATCAACAGAAAAGGCGTATACTAAAACATGCTATCATAGCAACTAAAAACAAAATACGCAAAACTTAAAATTTTAAACCAGTATGATACAACTTAAATTCAACTCAAATAAAAATGTCAATGAAAGCCTTACTTAAAACTAATAACAACTCAAACAAAATAACAATCAAACCTAGTATATAACAATAAGAAACTTAAGGGAAGTAAATAATCTTATCAAAATACATTTGTATACTGCTGATTATTAAAGGGACTCCACTGAGGTTTAAAAGCCAAAAAACAAAACATTTGAATTTCTTACATAAATGAGCTGGGGCACTTTAAACAGAAATATATGCGAAGATAGTTAAGAAATAAATTGAAAATCGTATTTTTATGCTTTTCTTAGTCCAATTTAAGTGAAAAGCGTTTAAACGCTTTTCATTTTGGGTCAGTTTTTACAATTTGAATAATTATTCTGGAAAAACGAAATGATCTACAATTTTGCACCAGGATTAGAGGTCTAACGTACCTACATCAAATGGTACATTTATCTGGACAAAAAGATGTTCAATCCCATCATGTCAAAAACCCTCAGTGGAGTCCCTTTAATAAAGACAATTTCCTTCCATATTTTCAGTTACAGAGCATCACATTTTCTCTGTTAAATCATTTTCAAACATCAAACTGTGAAAAACTTTTAGCCATATTTTTACTTTCCCTTTTGACTTGAGTTGACTTGTATTAGCAGATAGGCAAAAATGTTTGACATTTGTCTATGGCCATAACAAACAATGCTAAAAATGTTTTCATTCTTTGATTATAGATAATCATCAATTGTTAATAAGCACTTGAAAATAGTGCCTGTGTAGAAAAAAAACAACCTTACAAACTACATACGTTTCTGATATGGTGGAGATACTTTCTTTATTGCTACTTCTCATTTGATAATCAAACCAAAATTATTAATGGAAAAACTTGTTAAATTATGTTTAATTCCGATATTACGTTTGAAACAATCATAAATAAATTCAGAAAACAGAAACATGAAGTCATGCAAAATTCAAGATTAATTAGAACAAATCAAAGAGTTAGTTACAACACAATATTCAATAACAATTACCAATTGGACTAACAATACAAACACAAAAATAAGGAGACCAGCGTGTTATAACAATAACAAAATTTTTTTAACATAAACAACCAAATGCCTTATGAATATTCAGCGTAAAAAGAAAGCCAATAAGTCAATTCCAAGCATAGACAACATAAATATAAGTTGTTTTATTTTCTATCTTTGTATAAACAAACTCGGTGCTATGCAACATTAATGTAAAACATGCCTTACACTTGCTTAAACATGCAATTTTTTGTGAGAGAGAGTAGATCCAGTCATATTTTGAGTTAGTGTAAGAAGTCATGCAGAACTTATGTCAACTGCTCATTCAAAAGTTACAAAACCAGCTTTATAACTGACTGTTATGAGAGAAGACCGACCAAGGAACTTTGTATCAATAATCTCAGGCAATTTCACTTTTGTCACAAGAACAAAATTTTTGCATGCACACAACATTTAAAATCAATGTCTAAGTTACAGAAAATAGGTAAATTATAAAACAGTAAAAAAATATTAAAACAATAGAAAGGAACTGCTGACTAAAGTATTTTTAAATAGCATAGATTTCTATCTTTATAATTTTCAGAATAACACCAAGCCAGGGCCCTCGATCTACAAATCTGCAGCCGATAGTCCCGACCAAAATAGTATGTTTATTCCCCATCAGAGGTAAAAAATCTCCCTCAAAACATATATAAAATCCAATGGGAAAAATGAAAAGTTAGGCTGTTTTTGACAAGTAAAATTGATCTGTTTCGCAGTATTTTTGCCAGCAAAATATTGTATATCTTCACTGTTTCCAGTTTCACATGGTTCAGTATTTGTATGGATGGACTGGAAAGACTTGCGTCATCAAAATGTCTCATAAAAAAAAATGCAAGCCGTACTGATAGTGATGGTGGTAGTTTATTGATACTTGAACAAAAAGGAAATAAACAAGAGGGCCATGATGGCCCTGAGGTCGCTCACCTGTATATAGGCCCCCCCCCCCAACCCAACGTTGCAGGGCCAATTTAACCCAAGGGCTTTTATTTGCACAAACTCGGTAGACACCCATAAGAAGATGTTTCATGCTAAACAACTAAGCTCCAGCTCATTGGGCTTTTTGAAAGAAGATTTTTTTAAAGTTTTTACTATACACATATAGTTAAAAACAATGACACCCCTGGGGCCGGACCAGTTTTGACCCCAGGGCTTTTATTTGAACAAACTTTGTAGACACTTACTAGAAGATGTTTCATGCTAAATATCTTAGCTCTAGCTCTTTTGGTTCTTTAAAAGAAGATTTTTAAGTTTTTGCTATACACATATAAAGAAAATCAATGACCCCCGGGGCGGGGCCAATTTTGACCCCAGGTCTTTTATTTGAACAAACTTTGTAGACACTCACTAAAAGATGTTTCATGCTTAATATCTTAATTCTAGCTATTTGGGTTTTTTCAAAGAAGATTTTTTAAGTTTTTGCTATACACATATAAGGAAAATCAATGACCCCCGGGGCGGTGCCAATTTTGACCCCAGGGCTTTTATTTGAACAAACTTGGTAGACACCTATTAAAACATGTTTGATGCTAAATATCTTAGCCATAGCTCTTTGAGTTCTTTAAAAGAAGATTTTTTAAGTTTTTACTATATGCATATAGGGAAAATCAATGATCCCCCACGGCCAAAAAACCCTTCTTTGTAGGGGCCTAATATAGGCTGCTTCCCCAACCAAACTAGCCTCTTTTTTTCCCCAGTTTGGTTCTCAAAATTCCCCAGTCTTTTGAAATTTCCCATAGAATTTAGAACAAAATTAAATGATGGTGTTGAATTAAGGTCTTTTACTGCCTTATTAGTATTTCCCAGTGCTTTTTGCTTTTCTACTTTGAAGAACTTGTTAAAAGTTTGTGTTAAACTTGAGACCCCTTTTCCCAAAGTATGCCAAAATCACGCATATTTTCCCCAAGAAAAAGGCTGAGGCCCCTTCCCCAAAAATGGTGTTTTGGCCCTGCCCCCGGGGCCAGACCTGGGGATGATTACATTGATCAGTAATTGATTAAATTACAATTACTTTCAGATTTCATAGTAATTGATTAAGATTGATTACTCACACTTGCCTCTGTAATCAATTGAATTACAATTACTTTAAGAGAGTAATTGATTGATAATTGATTACATTGAATGTACCCAAAATTAAGACCACCCCCGCATTTAGGACCATTTTTAAAAAGGTTCTTTATGCCTATGGTTTCATGATCCAGATTTAACCACCTGCTTATTCACTTCTAAGACCACCATATTCAGTCCAATTTTTTGTTTCAATTTTAATGTGACTAATGAGACACTTAAATTAAGTCAACACCTATCATGATCTTAAATTTGTTGCTATGATCTTCATATAAAAGGTGTGAAAAACTGTTATTGTATGAAATTAGGTGAGAAGGTCCATTTTAGAGTTGTACATTGTTGCATTCAGCATATTTATTTTTTGAAAAATTAAATTTTTATTTGATTTATGTACATCATATAATAAGTGATACTGTAAAATTAAAGTTAAATTTCTTCAGAAATATGTTTTCTTTTAATCAGATTAAATATCAAAGCATTGTTTGATAGTGTCTTTTATAATGTATTTGTAGTTAAATGTTAATATACATATTGTTTATTCATACAAAATGACTAAAGTAGACTATGGTCTTAAAGTATGTAAGCAATGATTAGACTATTCACTTTGTTTCAGTCTGAATAGTGGTCTTAATTGAGGATTTTTACAGTATAAATGTAAAACAAAAATTAAACTGTATCATGTAAAATAAAGGCATCCTTTGAATTTAAATAGTTTTCTGTTAAATCTGAAAGTAATCAATGTCAATCAAAATGTAATCATAATTACTGTCTGAATTTAAGCTGTAATTGATTAATAACAATTAATATAATCAATGTTGGGCAATGTAATCAATTACATGATGATTACAGTGTAATCATGTAATCAATTACAAAATCAATGATTACAATTAATGATTACCCCAGGTCTGCCCGGGGCGGGGCCAATTTTGACCCCAGGGCTTTTATTTGAACAAACTTGGTAGACACTTATTAGAACATGTTTCACGCTAAATATCTTAGCTTTAACTCTTTTGGTTCTTTAAAAGAAGATTTTTTAAGTTTTTACTATATGCATATAGGAAAAATCAATGACCCCCTGGGGTGGGGCCAATTTTGACCCCAGGGCTTTTATTTGAACAAACTTGGTAGACACTTATTAGAACATGTTTGATGCTCAATATCTTAGCCATAGCCCTTTGAGTTCTTTAAAAGATGATTTTTTAAGTTTTTACTACATGCATATAGGGAAAATCAATGACCCCCCGGGGCGGGGCCAATTTTGATCCCAGGGCTTTTATTTGAACAAACTTGGTAGACACCCATTAGAACATATTTCATGCTAAATATCTTAGCTCTAGCTCTTTTGGTTCTTTAAAAGAAGATTTTTTAAGTTTTTACTATATGCATATAGGGAAAATCAATGACCCCCCGGGGCGGGGCCAATTTTGACCCCAGGGCTTTTATTTGAACAAACTTGGTAGACACCTATTACAACATATTTCATGCTAAATATCTTAGCTCTAGCTCTTTTGGTTCTTTAAAAGAAGATTTCTTAAGTTTTTACTATATGTATATAGGGAAAATCAATTGACCGCCCGGGGCGAGGCCAATTTTAACCCCAGGACTTTTATTTGAACAAACTTGGTAGACACTTATTAGAACATGTTTCATGCTAAAAATCTTAGCTCTAGCTCTTTTGGTTCTTTAAAAGAAGATTTTTTAAGTTTTTACTATGTGCATATAGGAAAAATCAATGACCCCCCTGGGGCGGGGCCAATTTTGACCCCAGGGCTTTTATTTGAACAAACTTGGTAAACACTTATTAGAACATGTTTGATGCTAAATATCTTAGCCATAGCTCTTTGAGTTCTTTAAAAGAAGATTTTTTAAGTTTTTACTATATGCATATAGGGAAAATTAATGACCCCCCGGGGCGGGGCCAATTTTGACCCCAGGGCTTTTATTTGAACAAACTTGGTAGACACCCATTAGAAAATGTTTCATGCTAAATATCTTAGCTGTAGCTCTTTTGGTTCTTTAAAAGAAGATTTTTTAAGTTTTTACTATATGTATATAGGGAAAATCAATGATCCCCCGGGGCGGGGCTAATTTTGACCCCAGGGCTTTTATTTGAACAAACTTGGTAGACACTCACTAGAAGATGTTTCATGCCAAATATCTAAGCTCTAGCTCTTATGGTTTTTTAAAAGAAGATTTTTTACGTTTTTACTATATGTATATAGGGAAAATCAATGACCCCCCGGGGCGGGGCCAATTTTGACCCAAGGGCTTTTATTTGAACAAACTTGGTAGACATTTATTAGAACATGTTTCATGCTAAATATCTTAGCTTTTACTCTTTTGGTTCTTTAAAAGAAGATTTTTTAAGTTTTTACTATATGCATATAGGGAAAATCAATGACCCCCCGGGGCGGGGCCAATTTTGACCCCAGGGCTTTTATTTGAACAAACTTGGTAGACACCCATTAGAACATGTTTCATGCTAAATATCTTAGCTGTCGCTCTTTTGGTTCTTTAAAAGAAGATTTTTTAAGTTTTTACTATATGTATATAGGGAAAATCAATGACCCCCCGGGGCGGGGCCAATTTTGACCCCAGGGCTTTTATTTGAACAAACTTGGTAGACACTCACTAGAAGATGTTTCATGCCAAATATCTAAGCTCTAGCTCTTACGGTTTTTTAAAAGAAGATATTTAAAGTTTTTTCTATCGGTTGCCATGGCAACCAGAGTTCTGCATGGAATTAAATTCTTTGAACAATTTTTAAAGGTGACCACCAAAGGAACATTCCTGTGAAGTTTGGATGAAATTGGCTTAGTGGTTTATGAGGAGATGTCATTTAAAGTAAAAGTTTACGGACGGACGCCGGACGAAAAGCGATCACAAAAGCTCACCCTGTCACTTTGTGACAGGTGAGCTAAAAATCCCCCATAAATTCCCCACTGCTAAGGGTACCGAACCACTTCTCCCAAATTGGATCGAGGGCCCTGCAAGCATGAAGAATATATCTTGTAGCTTCTTTAATCAGCAGTTTTTTTTATTGTATATACAATCATATTTTTGATATACCAGTAATAATCAATCATATCAGATTAATTTAACCATAAGTGACATTAATAAAGAATTTGTAGCTTACAAACAGTCAAACTGGTTTTTAAGACTCAATTCCAATCCCCAATTTTTAGTTTAAGTGAACATTCATTAGATGTGTAGCAAAACAAACCTGCATTGAGACAACTGTTGACTTGAACATTGATGAAATGAAATTGTTAAATATAAAGAGTGTAGAACATTGATGAAATGAAATTGTTAACATATAAAGAGTGTATCACCATATTCAAGATGCAAAGTTTAAAGTTCTGTCAGAAATCTACTATGATTTTTTCAAGAAATGAAATTGGAAAATAATACAGCAACTTTTAAACTTTGGTTCAAGTTCCTTTTCATAATAATATCTCTATATAACTTATCTGAAAGGCTGCAGGCAGAATTACCATCACAGTTTATCTATAAGAAAAATACTTTATTTTCAATTTAATTCAGGTCAGTCTTGCTACACAATTAATTTCACTTTACTGATTTATTAAATGTGCTCAAGTGTTAGTGAGTTTATACTATATCAAAAGAGGGTAAAAAAACACTCCAAAATATTAATGAAAAAAACATTCTTGATATTTTTGAGTGCATTTTAAGTGGGTGGGGCACAAACGAATAGAAGCCATGCTTAGACTGACAGCACCACAATGGCAAACTTAGCACCATCACGTCTAGAACATGTTAGTTCATACATTTGACCGTTTGTAGATGCGTAGATACTGGGATCATTGCCTTCTACATACTGAACATGTGCTGGATAGAGCGCTTGGCCTCCTTGGTGGATGGCAATATTCTCCTGGTTGCTCTGATTCTGCTCTGTAAGGGCCTCCGCTACAGATGCTGAAATACACATTTAGTAAGTAAGATCCAGATAGTCCAATATTCAAATATAACTGACATTAAGGAACAAATCATTTGCTAGATTGCTTATAATTTAAGATGCTTAAAGAACTATAGACTATTTTTATGAAAAAGTCTTAAAACTCAAATTCTACCATCATTAAATATGTATTTCTCAAATTTCAATTTAAGATGTCTTTATAGTAAGGGTGTAACGGTTTACCGGTATACCAATATATTGCAATATGAAAAAATAGATTTCGTACCGCGGTACGATTTTTGGAAAACCGGTATTTTATAAAAATCATAATTTTCAATTAATTGCCTTCTAATTTTGTACAAATTTCCCATAAAATCTTTAATTGGCGAATTTTATTGGCACCAATGTAAGGTAAAAGTATCCGACAACTAGTACACTTAAAAATCAATAAGCGGCCGCATAATTTTCATAAGCGGCCCAGATGTGTAAGGTCACACGTGACTAGTTTTGTTTATCAAATTGTGTGACACCTTACTTTCTATTTATTCCTAACATTTTTATTAAGTTTCTACTAAAAATATATACATATGATAATAATATATAATGTTACTCCATCTTTACATCAAAACATATACACGACAATACGTATTGCAATATATTGCAATACGCTTCAGCAAAATGGCAATATATTGCAATACGGTTTTTGCCGTATTGTTACACCCCTACTTTATAGAGACCCGTGTCTCATTTTCTGAAATTCATCTGGCTTAAAGCTTAAACGGCAAGTCTAATTTCCTATCTTTGATATATAAATGACAATAAACTAGATGTTAGTAATTGTTTTTTGTCTGAAACATAGACTCTTAATTTCCTCAAACACATCATAAAAATCCTTCGCAGACATGCATAACACGACTAGTTTTAGATTTTACAGCAATGAAATATTTCGTACTAAATTAAAAATATGTAATGAATATCAAAATAAACTGGCTGAAAATATAAATATAAGAAACTAGTTGTTAACACGGAGAAAAGATGTTCAATATTTCATATACAATCTACCAGTTTCGAAATTTCAAATATCAAATAATTAAGACATGAAGATAATGCCAAACTTCATGCATATTTATCTTAAATTCTTTTTTTTTTAAATTTAAAACATACTCTATTTAAAAGAATAAACTAGCCTGTTTGAATTTAGAACCGTTTAATTTTAATTCTAGAAATTTCAATTTAAAAATGCTATATAATTATGTGTATCCAAAGACCTGTCATCCTGTTTTTCAAGTGCTACATAGGCTAGTTTTTAATGTATCTAGGACTTGAAATGTACTAATCAAAAGTGGTTTTACCTTTCAAGCAAAGGTAAATAAAGAATATTTCAGAAAACTGAATTGCCTTTAAGAAAATTGAAATGTGTCAACTCTCTTACTTGTAACAATAAACTGCTGCTGGCCTGTGTGGGCCTGAGCAGGCTGAATGATAGTCGCCGTCTTCTGTACTTGATTTGACTGGGATGAAACTGGCGATTTGGAATTCTGAAAGAAAGTCCATTGTAATTTCTTACAAAACATAGGAAAACAATTAAATACTATTAAGCTTTTTTAAGCTAAGAAATATGAATAGTAACAACAATCATCAAGTAACATTATAAACAAGAGCTGTACTCTGCAGGGGACTGCTTTCAATAATGATTATTATATAAGAGAAGCTTGATATACATAATTATATGAACAGAATGTAATGTTAAGAACAAAGAAAAGAATAATTTTATGAACATCTATTGATAAAGTACCTGGTTCACCTGATGAACTTGTACAACTGTAGGATTCATTGCTTGTAGGTCAGTGACAAAAGTCTGTGTGGCCATCAAGTCAATGTCATCTAGTTCTTCTTCTGAGTCAACTGAAATATAAAAAAAGTTTCATTTTTATGAACATAATTCTGTGTTTCTGCCAGAATAAGTTTTTGGCATCATTTGTGACCCTGTGTATGAAAATGCAAAGGGTCATTCAAACTAATGGTCTTTTATTTCAAATTTCTGAATAACTTATAATGTTCTGTTCATTGTTTCATTTAATACAATAACATAATAAACATTGTTTGTCTGAAAAAAGTTATTTCCATCTCTTGATCTTAATACATTTTTCTCTCTTACAGTAGGATAAGACTTGCTTACTAAGTTACTTTGTGACATCGTCATGATTCAGATTTATTTCTTTTGTATTTTTTTGTAAATTGATTTGTAAACAACAGTGATTTTCCTACTTATATAACAGACTCCGAAAAAAGGTCTCTTTCCAAGGCCTCTTCAAAATCATGCTGTTTTCCCAAAACCAGCTTTTTTACTTCCCAAATCAGCAATATTTCCCAAATTTGAGAGGCTACGGCCTAATTTCCCAAAATTAAGAGGCTATGGCCCAATTTCCCAAAATTAAGAGGCTAAGGCCTAAGTGAGAAAAATCACTGCAAACAAAACTAAAAGTCCCCAGAAAATTGCACATTTAGCAACAAATATAAATCTATAATATACGCTGTAACCGATATCTTGCTATAAATTATATATAAGGAACAGAAAATAGTAGGGAAATGGGCATCAATGGCAGGGACTTAAAAGACTAAAGCAGCACTCTTGTTATACATAATATAGTGGATTAGACTGTCACTATGTATTTTTAATAAAAACCTGAGCAAATTATATTTAATACGGTAACAATTCAGTATAATTCAAATAAGTACATGAGAGACTAACTGCAAACAGTGCTTACAGTGTTTTTTTTCAGTTTTGGGGGAAGGGGGTCAGTGCCCATTGGGTGGGGAAAAATAGCGCGTAAATGCCAAAAAAGGGGAATTTTCAGTGTTATTAATATTCAATAAAAAGACTAAAAATACATGATTTTTTAACAATCCTTTAAAATAAATAAAATAACTAATTGAAATTAGTTAACAACTTTATTAACTGAGTGACTTCAGTTCAGTTTGATTCTTGTTTGGGTTTATTTTTTTGACAGTGGGGAATTTTCGCAATTTCATGGGGAAAAATATATATTCCGAGAGGTGGGGAAAGGGGCCGAATATCGCCGAATATTTCGACCAAAAAAAACACTGGCTTATTAAAGTTACTTCTACAAATTTTAATGCAATCTCTTTGAAGTATGCAGTGTCTATTCTAGGAATTGAAAAATAGGGGTGATTTTCCCCCCTCTATTTCAAAAAAAGGGGCGATTTTAAAATCAAAGGGTGCCAATTATAAACTGCCAGTGTTAAATCGTCTGCATTAAGTTTACACTGAGGCGTTTCAACGCGATGAAATATTTAAAACGATAATATTTATTTAAGGCAGCAAGAAAGTTGTCCCCCCTTAATTTTTAAACGAAAACAGTATTATTACAGAACTGCCGCGATTGATTATAAGGGATTGGCAAATACAAATAATGGAACTATCTTTCAGCGTCTAGATCGTAGCCAAGCTAGGAATTGCCTCATTTTTCTTGATTATTTACTACACTAAAAATGGCGCCCAACTGTCAGACCTAGCACACTAGTTCCTGGTCGATACGGAACATTCCGTTAATTTCCGTCAACTCACGTAACCAGTACCATACGGTACTAAATTATTATAATTAGCTTACAGTAACCTCCCTTTCGGTTTCGGTTATGTAAAATGTAAACAAAACAACCAAATATAATGCGGGATGGAAGTTTTACGGTTTTATCAACTTTTTTTATAGATGCGCAATTTTCACGCACATGATTTTGAATTGTGCGCGATCTGTTAAATACTAGCGTGAATCGCGCAATCGCGCGTCCTAGAATAGACACTGAGTATGTCTTGAAAACTTACAAAGTCAATATTAAGCCTTGTGTTACATCTCTTTTGATATGTATAAAATTATAATTTATCTCTATGATGTACTTCTAACATAAGGCAAGGTTTCCACAGTAAAATCAATATACTTTGAACAAATATTGAAGTTTATGCCTAGAAATCAATCCTGCTATAAACTGCTTCATCATTTAGGAAATTATACAGGAGAACATGACCATCATGTTGTAACAATTTTTTTCAAAGACTGATAACCAGATTTTTTATGAAATGTATGGAAAGAATTTTTTTCAGCATCAGGGAACGACAGAAAAGTGATTTTCAAATAGAATTGAAATCAAATTTTAAAAACAGGGTTCCACTTTCAGCTTAAATTGAACTTGTTTACAAAACATCAAAAAAAAACTATGCACTTTAGTCAATGCAAGTTTATTTCATTATAAAAAGTATTACAAAAAAAAATAATACATTCTTAAATTAGCATCACATGTACAAAACACAGCAATCTGGGAGACTCAGATATTACGGTAAGCAGTAAGTTAGGCCCTTGAATGAATGGTCCAGATGGTGAGACCTAAATTAAATGGTAAATAAATCTTGAAAAAATTATTTCAAATCCCATCAGGACAAAAAACCTCAGCTCATCCACTCCTTTACCACCCCCCCCCCCCCCAAAAAAAAAAATAAAACCATTGTGCAAGCAGAGTATGCAAGTATAACAGAATTGTAAGAAAAAGTTGTCAAAATTATATGCACATTACACTGCCTCTCACCAATTTTAAAACAAAGATGCAAAATATTGGTTTTTAAATATACAAGTTACTGGTGTCCTAGCAGTTTCCGGCCCTTTATCATTTTCATCCAGTCATTCCATTTTGTCCAGTAGGGCATCTATGTTACTTCATCGAACCAGAGATACATTTGTTTTCTATGCAACACAGCGATTTATATGTTTTGGACTTTTGGCTGTTGTCCACAGTTACCTTAGAGAACTTGTGACATTTAAAAATAGGCAACACCTGGGGAATTCTAGTTTGAATGTCCAATAACTGAGACCCAATTCCAGGTAAATCAATACTTTTGAAAAATATATATAATATTTGCAGACGAAGAAAGGGTTGGGAAGTAAAATCATCTTAGCATTCCTTGCTGGTACTAAATAATATTCAAAATAAAAAAGGGCCAAAAATCTGCTATGAAATTTTTAATGAAAAGTGAGAAAAAGTGTTACATTCAGGCCTATATTCCAATTAAAAGTGAAGTAAATGCACAGTTGTGCTGGCCAGGTACACCTAACTTTGTTCTATCAAAGTTTTGTACTAGTAGGTAGACAGATGTTTATCTTATTTGTTAAAAGGTGTGATTTCGGACTGGAAACTGCTAGGAAACCAGGTTGTAAAGTTAGAAACAGTAGTATAATCCTACTAATTTTTAATTCATCTTTGACTTCACAATTAATTTTCTACCCTGTGACTATGATTTTTCTCCTTATATAACAGAGGCCTCTCAAAGGCATCACTTTCCATTAAAACCATACAGTTTTCCCAAAAATCTAAACATACACCAGCTTTTTAACTTCCAAAATAAGCAATTGTAAAAATTTTCCCCATAAACAAGAGGCTTAGGCCTCTTTCCAATTTGGTGAGATAAGTTTCCCAAAGAATGCAAAAAAATGTAAACAATACAAATAATTTGTACAAGAAATTATGTCAAAGTATCAACTTTGAATAAGTTACCATGCATTTTTTAAACTAAATATCATATTCTGGATATTAAAATCTTCTCCTTATACATTGGTTTAATTTGGTTGATATTCTATACACATTTGTTGTATTGCTCAGTTACCAAAAGGTCTGGTGAAGAGTTTCTTGAATTTTGGTGCAACCTCAAAATATTAAGCTAAGTACAAATGGTATGATCTTCATAGCCATGTGATGTTATCTGTAATTTTAACATTTATTTAAGGAAATTTTATCATTAAAATGCAGTACATACAATTGTAAATATTGCAATACATCTAAAAAAACAATAATATACATCCTACAAAAATATATTGAAGGTATTTGAAAATGGAACTGAAACTAAAATTGCATTTTTACGCTTCAATCATCTCACCTTATTAAAGCTCAAGAAAGGGGTACTTTGTCATCCTTTCAAAGTAACTCAAAAGTTTCAATAAAAAAATTATGTCTAATTTAAATTTTACAATCATCAAAAGTAACCAATCTACCCTTTTTTATCTATGTCATAGTATATCACAGCAATTCATTTATTTAATTTTTTAAAAAATCTTTTGAAAATAATGTTTTTTTCTCACATGTCAATTCATGTCCAAAAAAATCTAAAAATAGAATAACCAACTTTAACTTAAATATCTCTCAAACACCAATTTTTCAGTAAAATAGCATCTAAACTGATAAGAGTATTAAATTTAACATTCAAAATGCTGCCTATCAACATTATCTAGCTCATCTTTAACATCTCTTAGCAACCCGACTTTCCCCGTGGTAGCGTCTACGCATCCATGGTATTTGGACGCTTTGAGCAACCATTTTGAATGCCCCAATTTCAACAAAAAATCCTTCTCATCAATAGAAAAAGTAAACAGTTAAATTACTAACACATTGTTTCCATGATATCACAAGCCACTGGCTCTTTCTTACTCCATCATATAGAATTTCAAAACTACCGCCAAATTCCTTTATTTTACCAAAAAATTTAGACTGCAAGCAAAGACCTCGCCATTTTCCTGTCAACAAACATGACGGATTATGGCCGATTAAAAAGACCTTTATTTTGAGGAAAATACTGAAAAATACATATTGATACATTATTTACAGAGATGCTGCTGACAAGATACGTGATACTACATATAAAATGAAAGAAAAATCACCTTTAACGTTGGTGGGTAACAGTCGTCACAGCTACCGTGTCTATGGCGTTTATTCCTACGGCAACAGTTGCCAGACTCTCGCGTCACTAAATTTAGTATTCATACGCTTCGCAAAACCGGAACTTGAATTTTAATGCTATAAACCGATCCAATACATTTCTATTTTCTTCAGACAATATTAATTCTATTTACACTTTTATTTACCCAAAATAATATAGTTAATAAATAATCTTTTTCTGCATTTCAATCACATTAACTCCGGACTATTTTTCATCATATCACATGCCAAAACGTGATGCGGCACGTACTAGTTGAAAGACAAAATGGCGGCCGACATTCGTGTAGCGTCTTGACAACTACGGCATTTTTTCAATATTTTCAATATTAACGTCGTTGCAGCAATCAAATAAACATGTTACATATTTAATTGTTGAAAACATTCTTTATACTTGTTGCTGTATTGTATAAAGTTGTTGCAATGGTATTTTCATATTTAGTTTATAACCTTGAGGTCACGTGGAACTAACACGGATATGTCACATGACCAAACAAGTGCGCGCAAGGGCTTCTAGCGGGTTTCATATTGTTTCGGGGTTTCTTAAGGGAATAAAGTAGTAATATAAATGATAACAGAAATTACGATATGTTAAATCCTAATGATATATTTAACTGAAAATTACTGAATGGTTTAATCAGAGACATATAAATAGTATTTTAACGTCTCTGGTTTAATATCGTATAGCTCAACAGTACATAGTAGAAACGGATAGAGTAATGGATAAAAATTAAGCTTAGTGGAAGGTCTAGCATCACTCGTTTCTCATACTAAATTGGCATTTTTTTCAAGTAGATTTAATCAAAGTCTAAAAAAAAATTCTACAATGTATTTTATTTTGAAAGACTAATATTCCGAATCGGATTACATATGATACTGATATGATGCTGTACACCTTTCGCCACGGTATTCGCGTATTTAAAGAACCTGTGCACAATTGATTCATCAGAAATGAAGTAAATTCTGTATTATTTCATGTAAATTTAATCAAGAAAAAAATTTAGATCTACTTATTAACAGTCATCTTCCAGATTGAGTCTCCCTTAAAGGTTTTAAAGTGGCTTCATGATATTAAAAGCATCAAAATGGACCAAACAATTAAAAGAGTCAAATGCCCATACACAATATCGATAAAATGCTCGGTGCGCGCACGTCGCAGAGAAGCACAGGGCATCGGCTGGAGGTTTGAAAAACTCGGATGGCAGGGACGCCGAGGAAAGTGTGCTAGGGTGCGTGAGCCTCTAGCACATAGCTAGAGTGATGGTTTGAAAGGCAGGCCCTTTGCTTGACACCAACAGCTCTTTTAATTCAGGGGTATCTCCTTCATATATTTTTACAGGTTACATACATTTAGGTTCTCATTAGCCGCCTTACAGTGATCAACATTTGGCTCAAAATTCATATATATCTTTGGCTAATTCTCCATGGAATTTGCATGGAGGTAAATTATTACCACTTTGTGCTTCAAAACTAACCCTTTAAGTGCTTGACGGGGTCCGAAGTCGACATTTAGTGCGGACCCTCATATTAAACATACATACATACGTACGTACAATGAATTTCATCTAGAGCTGGAATCTAACACAAGTTAACCTACCCATGTGTGTAAGGGGCGGGGCATGCAAATAACCTTTCTAACCAAGTTTTCATTTAAGGGAAAAAAAACAACAACTCTACCGTTTTCCCACAGTAAGTTGTTTCATTCTATTGCATTGTACATTCATGACACTGACATCATAAATATATAAGGAGTTTTAAACTCAGGTTAAAATGTCGCACAATTCATGTTGGCATACATTTTTATTTCACTTGATTTTCAACAGGAACGTACGTTGTGTTTCTACAGATGACTCCGGTTGCAAGCAAAGTTTAAGATAATGAATTATCATACCAGACAGAATTAACAAGGTTACACTATTATTTAGAATAAAGCTATCCGCGATATCGATATATTGCAAAATTGGTGATGCGAACAATAAAATTTCTTGTAGTTTTTAACACTTTCTTTGGAATATACAAGCAAGACTTACAAGCTCTAATAACAAAATCAATCATATGTGCAGCGTAAATTACCCGTTTTCCAAAGAAAAAATGCACCTTGGCAAAATATTGATTGAAAGGTGACAGTTGTGCCTTAATTGTTACCAATGATAAAACATGTGAAAGGTTATTTGTATTTTGGTTGCTGACGCTGGCATCTCGAACAATTGGGTTGTTGACAATAAACACCAACATATTCTAAAATCTGTACATACGATATATAGTGCTGCAAATTCATAGGGTAAAATGACACCGAAGTGGTCTATGTCAGCCAACAGCAAGTTTTATATACCAAATTGTTCGTCTGGGTCTGTAGTTTCCGGAATGAATATTCATTTGGTTCAAGTCCGATGCGTAGCTTAAAAATCCAAGATGGCGTCAAAGATGGCCGCCAAATCCCTAAATATTCTAGAATATTAATATTTGCTCATATTTGTTTCAACTTTTGTATTTCAAGTGAAATTTTTGCACGGGAGATATCATTTAAAGCGTTTTATACGAAGAGATTTAATTATTTTGGAGAAAACAGATTGCTTTTTGTTTTTTTTATACGTAAATAAGCAAAATAATGCTAAACATATGGGTTTTTGCTATGATACTCTTGTCTTAGCTTAAACAGTGAAATATCTATTACTTATTTTGTTATTCCACTATTGTAATGTATTCATGAGAGTAATGCTTTAATGCATTCATATCATATCTTAAGAAATCTTTCTTTGTAATTATACAGTAAGACATATAAAATGAGAGGCGGTACATTAAAATAGTGTTTCAATGTAAGGTTGTAACTGGTACTTATTTGTTCTATCAATTATTTCCCCAAATTTTGTGTTTCTGTCAAATTATAGCTTTTTTAGTCAGTCCATGTAACTGATTAACATAATAAACCAGGCACATGATAATTTGCTTCTGATTATTTAATGAATTATTGTTCAAATCGTACCCCACCCACTATGAATAAAAATCTAGAGAAACTCTGATCCCTCGATTATACTGATTATATGGAATGACAATATTTACGTAAGTTAATAAACATAAAGTGATTTTCAAAGTGTGATGCTATTACAGGTATCCTGTCAGATCTAAAAATCTGTTCAAAAATGTGTTACCAATTTAATAAGCATGATTTTGTTGTAAGTTCACCTAAGGATTTGAAAAGTACAATGTATGCAAAACAACCTCTGTTCATTTATTTATATGTTACACACCTTTTTATGTCAAATGAAATGTAATTTATTTTTTAAAGTTTCTTAAATTGACAAAACAGTCATTTAAAAAGTTTGATATTTTATCTACATAGATCATTACTCTGTTGACCTTCGGTTTCATGAAACATGCATAGTAGTCGGATAAAACATAATGTTTATATGAAAATCGTTCAGCTTGGCATTATAATTGTGTTTGTGTTATTTAAATTCCTTCTATTTGACCTTTTTCGAGTTGTGTGGTTCTAGTATTTCTTTTTAAATAGTGTATAATAACCCTTTGGATAAATAGTGTATAATAACCCTTTGGATATGTTACCTGCTTTTAAAGATTATATTTTGACCTTTGATCCCGTTTTATAAATCCATTTTATTTAGTTTCGCCCATTGTTCTCTATTTCTTGTGGACAATATGTTGTATGTCGTGAAATTGCACGAACATTTTACATTGAAGATACCATGATCACTTTCGTATGAATACATCTATGGACGTGTCTTCACTTCCTTTAAGTGTACCAGTTTATGTAAACTTGAGAATTCTGCTTAAGCCGGTGCTAGGGGGTGTGGATGGTAATTTGCAATTACCACTATCGATATGTTCCTATATGACGACATAGTGTAAATAAAATAAATCCCCGCTAAGTAAAATTCTAACAATTGTTATGGTTACATTAGACGAAATAAATAAAATAATACATGGTCGTGTAAATATGTACAATTGAGGTACAGCCTAATTACCATAACCAAAGTACTCGATGCCTTAAAGGAAGGCAGAGCAACAAGAACATCACTTACCAAGACAGAAGACGAATTTAAAACAATTAAGAACGTACAAAACGTCAAAAATGAAAATGTTGCAGGCTCGGTTAGATTGTGCCTGTTAAAGAAGTTTGCCAGTAATAAATAAAATGCGTTCATTAGAATCATCCACACGACAGCAGGTCCAGGCAAATCTAATTAACTTAGTAATATTTATACCCAATATGATGTTGCATGAAGTACATGTGAACAGTTAACAATGTTATTTAAAAAACCTCAATTATCATAGATTTTAGTTACTATCTTATTGTTAATGATAGAAATGTTTAAATTTGAGAATATTAAGAGTTTGTTTTATTCATTTTACGTTCACTTGGATATATTTAAGATTTCACTTGATCAAATTTGATTATTTATGTTAAGAATATCATCAAGGTAGCGGTGCTATTTAATGCAACGTATAGCTTCCGGTTGTGAAATAGTAGAGAGACTTAACATAAAATCCCTCTAGTAACAATATAAAAGTAAATATATAGTAAACTAACATGTCATTGGCAATATGACTGTAAAAATCAGGAAAAGAGAAGATCCTTTGAGAGCAATTAAACATGGCAAAGTTGATAATTCAAATTCAGTTTGATGGGGTCTGTTCATGAGAGACCATATCTCACGTCTCTTAGTACCGACTAAGTAGTATCCAATACTCAACTATAAAAGTTTTGCAATCAATGACCCCGAAGGACCAAGTCGTCCTGTTAGCTCAATAGGTAGAGCATTGGACTGTGAATCGGGCAACCCGTGTTTGATTCCCGGACGGGGCAGGTCACTTTCGTTGTGATGGATTATGAAATAGTTTCTACGGTTATTCGCACTGTACCACTGCTCTGCTATGTACAGAAGTTTCAGCTCCTTGCGAAAGTGAGGGCAACTAGTACTGGTAAACTGCTTGACAGCCTGTCCAGGAACGATTCGGTGGCTGAACTGTGCTCTGGTAAATTCAATATGGTTACTGCCGTGATCCGGATTGAAAACTACCGACACAAACACCACCATCCCGAAGGACCTATTAATATAACACTGTAAACCTGCTGTTGCAGACTCGGTTTGATTGAGCCTGTTCATGGACGGTACTGAAAAGTGCATGTTACTCTACGTCCCCCTAGAACATAGTATTACTATCAAGTACCCGCCAGGGAAAAGATTTGCTTTTTTCGTCCAATTGAAGGCTTTTCTTAATTCCTCGCATGAAGTTAACAACAAACTTGAAACAAAATGCTCAAAATCATACACAGGAGCTGTCAGTAGGACAGCGTGCTCGACTATTCTCAGTGCTTGATAGTAAAAAAATGGGACATAATATTGTAAAAAAGCTTGATACAGTGACCTCCTCTGAACACATGTTGAGATTATGATGGTGAACAAGTGTGCAAGGTCTCAAAGCGATATATCGATGGAATTTTAAAATTATCTGAGGTGGTAACGTAAATTCAAAGTTGAAAAAAGGGGCATAATTCTGTCAAAATGCTTGATAGACCTCCTCCAGTGTTCAAGTGGAGGGCATGATGGTAAACAAGTGTGCAAGTTTCAAAGCCATATGTCAATGGACTTTGATTATGGTACGCAAACTTTAACGCCGACGCTCTGGCGACAAGGATAGTTGTCCTTAATCGTCGAATAGTTGAGCTTAAATAAACTGCCCTCATAATATATATTTTCAATTCACTCAATATATTTATATAATATTTAATTTATAATTCAGATCCAGCCTAGCAGAAAAGTATCTTACTGTAAACTAAATAACCTACCCATTTTAAATGTTCTAGCAAATTACATTTTACATTTTAATGTATATATTATATCCGTCATCAATAAAGACAAAACTCCAAATATGGTTCAATTGTAGATTATCATATGTTAAGCAAATGCCTTAAAACAAGAAGAACGCTCGAATATTTAAAATCAACAGCCTGCATAATAAAGAAAATCTCTTATTCATAAAGTAGTATAACTCTTTGAAATAAAAACATGTTAGAGGGAAGTAACCTACAATAATTACCTCAAAGATTTTTAGAAATGTTTAGTTTCAAGTGCATCCCCTCAATGGTTGTGGAGATAAATCTTGTCCGAGAAATTCTGTAAGTTAATAAATAGATATTATTATTTCCTAATAAATGCTTAGCTTATGGGTCTTGAACAGTGGCCTACAAGTATAACAAAAATCACATTTGAAGTCTTGCAATGAATGTTTATGGCTAAGGAGAAACAAACTTGCAAACAAATCCTTAACAAAAGGCTAGCACAAGGTCAACGCAAATACCGAATTGCAGGTCAGTAAATTAGTTCCTTATTGTGTGCATATAACAAATAAAAGAGATATTTTAACATTTAGACACACATGCAGGGCATTTTCTATGAAAGGTAAGATGTCTTATCACTTACCAATTAAATAAAATTGTTAATCTTTTTAATATCACGATTATAATATAAAACAAAAAAAGTATTTAATTTAAAAGTGACTCCCCGTTCGTAATACCCCACCCACTTTGTATATGAATTCAATTCAATAAAACACATTTATGGCATAGTTCGCTTATTCTAACTAATTCTAAATATGTGTAGATATAGTTTTAAAGCTGTATTAAATGAAATCATGAATGTTATTCAGTTTAAACAGGAATAAAACTAATAAGTAACACATATTCAGAAAAGGACATCCAGTTTGCAACATATTTTTTCTTCTTTCGTTAAAATTGGGCGGTGAAAACTAGAAAAAAAATCAATAAAGTCAAAATTTATAGCATGAGTAAGTTGGAAATAAGAAATTTTATGCAAAATTTCGATTGCTTAACAAAACTGAAAAAGGAAATAAGCCAACGTAAATATACTAGAATATTTAGGGATTTGGCGGCCATCTTTGACGCCATCTTGGATATCTTAGCTTCGCATCGGGGTTGGGCCAAATGAATATCCATTCCATAAACTACAGATCCAGACGAACATTTTGGTATATGAAACTTGCTGTTGGCTGACATAGACCACTTACCCCTCTAAATAGGCTAGTAAAATGGGCTGATTTGCAGCACTAATATGCCATACACAACGTCGCAACTCCACTGCTATTTCACAAATATGATAGCGCAAAAAAAAGAACCTATTAAGTCAATTGTTAGGATTTTAAAATGAAAAATGGATAAAACTTTGATATAAATTGTGAAAATCGTAACAATAACAAAAGTACACAAATGAACATAAGAAATGCCGAGAAAAAAAGCAATTAATTCTAAACAGATTTGACTGAACACTTTAAGATACAGAGGTCGTTCACCAGCATGCATGCCCAGACTCTATATATGTGTGTAATTCCCTTAATCCATAATATTTGAATGGACAGTACACAAAATTTAGACAGGGAAAGTCGATGACAAAATTTCAGAAGGTTATGGGTTAAAGATACACTTATACATGTATATGCAAGTGTTGCATAAACTCGTGATAAGGAGATGGTACACTTTGACACCTCTGAGATAAACGCCAGTATTTCTCCGGTAAGAATCAGTGCTAGTTCTGCCGTAATTTCAAGTCATCACGATGATTTTAGTTACGGAATTTTTTGAAGTGGTTGTCTTGTTTGCTTGTGTGAATGGATTTGTTCTTGACTCCAAAACATATACAGGAAATGGAGAATGTAAATATGCATTTGATAAAAGTAAATTCTGGTGAAATAAAACGCTATGTTTAACTGTCTGAGAGCATTTTTTCTCAATTTAAATTATACATGTAAGCATGATATTATTTGCTACTGAACTTTGCAGGCTTGTTGAAACAAAATATATCCTTTATGGCATAGAAATGCATTCAAATATTCTACTCCATAGCTCCAACCTTTTGGCGAACGCAAGCAAAAGATGCAATCACGAAAAAAGCCAAAATGACCTTGAATAAAGGTGTCGCAAAGAATGTGATTTTATATCTCGGCGACGGCATGAGTATACCGACAATCACAGCAGCGAGAATTCTCAAAGGTCAACTTCAAGGTCACACTGGTGAAGAAACGAAGCTAAGTTTCGAGGAGTTTCCCATTGCAGGTCTTTCAAAGGTACTGTATTTAATAAAAAAATCCCACTATATCAATAAAGGTGACAGTTGTTAGAAACGCACGCTTGGCATAAAGAGATACCTTTTCTGCTGTACCATATATTAAATTTTGCATAAACCTATCTTCTATAACATTAGATTTTTCACTGTAATACCTATCGTTCAAAGTACTGTTTTTCGCAGTATCTGTAACGAATTTTGGCTTCAGAATCGAACAGATCTTAAGCACGTTTATTCTATTTATGAAGACATACTGTCAAGACCGCCAGGTGACGGATTCTGCTTCCTCGGCCACAGCCTACTTGTGCGGAGTGAAGACAAACATTGGCACAATTGGGGTAGATGCTGGTGCAAGACGTGGAAACTGTGCAAGTCAGAAAGGATCCGAGCTTACGTCTATTTTGGATTGGTCAATGGCAGCAGGTGCTAAGTTTATACCAAATATTTTAAATATTGTGATACAAATAAATGTTCGTGTTTGAATTGATATAAGCAAAAAACCACATATTAAACATGTCCTCGGTTTCACACCGCCTTGTCAACTACATGTATGCACAAATGTATATCATAAAAAAATGGCACTACAACCTTTGAATATATTAAGCTGACACCATTTCATTTTAAACTGAATTAAGGATAAATACTTTTGTAGAGAAATAGTAAGGTTAAAATTCCGATTGTCACGATTTTAAGAGACATGCTTATCATTTGCACCTTTCTTATCACTTGGACAGAGAGAGTTAAATCAAGTAAATTAAGTCTTCAATTTTTGATAACGGTTTCTTTCACAAGCGGACAGATACGGTCAAATTGTTTTACTTTGCACGTGTCTGTGTATAATTAACAGGCAAGTCTGTTGGTTTTGTGACGGTGACACGTGTCACTGACGCCACCCCAGCAGGTTTGTACGCTAACGTAGCAGACAGAAGTTGGGAAGGTGACCACTACACTAGCAGAATAACCGGAGGGTGTAAAGATATCGCTTCTCAACTCATTGATGACTACAAAAATGTTCAGGTAATTCAAATGTCAAGGTATCCACTGGCCCCATCTGACTATTTGAGCAGATGTACATATATTTTTTTTTGGATTATCTTCCAAATCGCTCGCCAGCCTGCATAGCTCAATCGGTTAGAGCGCGTGACTTGTAATCTCGACATTGCGGGTTCGATTCCCGGGCTGGCCAACTAAAATTACTAATCTGTCTTTAGGATGAGACTTTAAATCGAGGTCTCGTGTATGAGTGCTTAACACTTGGCACGCTAAAGAACCAGGAGAAGCTTCTGGAATTGGAGGCATCTTTCTGTATTTGTATCTTGCGATATCCTCCAAAAATCTAAAGTGACTAATACTCTTCTGGAGGACTCGCCCATATGGGCAATCGGCGGCGAGTATAAATATACTAGTACTCAATTATACACACATTCCAAATCGTATTAATTAAATATTCGATTGACGACAATGCCTTGAATAAACGATTGATTGCTTATAAGCTACGCCTAAATGAGTTATGTGAGCTAATATTTTATTATAAATATTGCTTCCTGTAAGATTATTTTTATATTTGCACTGATAGACAATCCTCGAACTCATGAACATGTCCTTTTTTGACAAAACCACAGAATTTCATGCCAATGAAATAAAGTGAATAAGCAGAATTCGATAAAAACCCTATAACATGTCACTTTATAATTTAAGGACTGTAGAATATGCAGGTAGCTATCCCATGTATCCTAAACATTGTCTTTTTTTAAGGTTATAATGGGAGGAGGACGTCGATTTTTTAGGCGCTTTGATCAACCTGATCCCGAACATGGCTCTAACGCTCATTACGGACGCAGGGACGGCAGGGATTTGATTCAGGTAAGGTATCCTACTACTCGATCACGAATAATCATAGATATAAAATGCGGTAACAATGGTTAATTGTAAATGTATACTATATATGAACAGTAATCTGAAAGCAGCATGCTAATTTTCATGAAAATTTAAAAAGATGCATTTAAAACTAAAATATTGCGAAGTGAATAAAGAAAATAGTTTACAAATTGCAAACAGCACTTGCAATTCATCCAATCACCAAAATAATGGGTTAAAATAAGCAGAAAAAAAGCACGTGCTGCGTTAGAAATGCAGTAAATATTGCAAAATGAGTCCTTCATCGCACATAACATGTAATTTTTTATTGAATCTTAATTTTTATTACTTTTCTTAAAATCTGAGTACATTGTCTCAAGTTTAGTTTTCTTGAAATATTCTGGCTCATCTGGAGGAATGCAGTCTAAATAAGTTTAGAAATTAAGAAAGATTTATAATGCATGCGTTAACATAATCGAAAAAGATCTTACAATTTGTAATTATGTCGGCGAAGTTTGCTTAAAATATTCGCTCTTGGTATATGTCAGATGCCAAAGTTATCGAATGCACAGTCAATGACAAAAGTGTTTAGGAAGTTAAGGTCCTTCGGGATCATTGGTGCCAGCACTATTAAGTGTTAAGAATTGAATACCTCTCAAGCCGGTGCTAGGGGGCGTAAGGAATGTTGCACTTATTCATTTTCCCTCATGTACAGACTCAATCAAACCGAGTCTGCAATTTTCATGTAATTTTGTTGTGATTAATACTTCCGAGAGATCACTTTGTTTCCAGATTCTTAACGAAATAGATCATTTCAGGAATGGAAAGAGGGTCAACATAATCTAGGACGAACATACAAATATGTCTGGAATAGTTCAGATTTTAACAGTATTAATCCTGCAACCACAGATTCTATTCTAGGTAATAATTAATTCGTGTTTATGTGTATACTGTGACAGTCACCTATTTCCCTAAGCACATGTGATTTTTCTTTCTATTTGCACTTTCATTTAATTAAACCTCAAATCAGTAGGTTTGATCTCATTTTATTTGAATCGTTAGTTTTCATAACCATTTGTTTACAATAGGTTTCTGACAATTAATGTTTGTGGAAATTATTAATAGTACGTACTTTTTAAACTGCTAGTGTTTTACATTATCTTTAAAATAATAATTGACAATTTATTTATATAAAGATAAATACAATTGAAACAAAAGCAACCGACTCTTGCTGGTTTCAATGTCGATCATTGCAAACGAAAGAGTTAATTTATCCCAAAAACAATAAATAACATTTCACCAGAAATATCAGATTAAATGATATTTTTGTATGATATTTTTCAGGATTGTTTGAATATTCACATATGCAATACGAACTGGAAAGAAAAGATCCCAATCACGAGGTGGCCGGAGAACCATCACTTGCCGAGATGACAGAAAAGGCAATTAAAATACTTAGCAAGAACCCAAAAGGCTTCTTCCTTCTTGTAGAAGGTATTCTTACAAGAGCAATACTTTGTTTATCAAGTTATAACAAGTCTGTCTCTCTGATATCTAGGACTATTGATAAAGGAGATGATACGAGTGAAATCTCCGAAAAGTCATTGTCTGTTTAAATTGCATTTTTCACGGATGAAACGTAAAATATACCAATTTTCTCCAAAATAATAAATGTTACAGTTTCTTTTACCAAACAACACTACATACGTATTAATTAAGAAGATAGTGAAGTATAAAAAATGTTGTTTTTTTTTCAGGTAGGCGACATGAATATTTAATATATAGTGCCAACTTTTTCACTTTATGCGACTTATAATGTATAATTAATGTCTTCATGAAATTATTACTGTATAACACTATGCAACATAACACTTTATGTTAAGTCAAGCTGCTCGAATGTCTAAGACACCTAAAATCTGAATGAAATTGTAATATTTTCTTTTGAGGCGGCAACATTGATCATGGCCATCATGGTGGAAGAGCTAAAATGGCATTATACGACACAGTGGCTTTCCAAGACGCTGTAGCAAAAGGTGCAAGTTTGACAATGGAAAACGAAACACTCATTGTTGTAACGGCCGATCACGCACATACCATGACGATGGTCGGTTATCCGTCAAGAGGCAACAATATCCTTGGTGTGCATTAACTTTATAACTCTCGTGCATTTATGTTAATTAAATATTAACATTAATGAGTGATCGGTAATTGTTCGACAAAATATGTCATATTCAAACGTAATTTTATTTACAACTGCTTGAACAGTTCTGAACCTTTTACGTTTGTTTGTGTCCTTGTCTTTGTTTTTTAGTAGAAATCTCAATATATTCCTGTTATCACTGCTAGCAGACCCACACAATACCTAAAATCTCATTTTTGCAATAGTTTGTTTACCGTCTAACTGAAGCACATAAGTTGAGCCGCGTCACAAAACCAACATAATGCGTTTGCGTCCAGCATGGATCCAGACCAGCCAGCGCATCCGCGCAGTCTGATCAGGATCCATGCTGCTCGCTTTCCAATCATATAACAAGTAGAGAAACTGATAACGAATCCTGATCAGACTGCGCGGATCCATACGGGTCGCAAACGCATTATTTTGGTTTTGTCGTGACACGGTTCAGTTTTTCTTTTTCTTTTTAAATAAGGCAAGGTTGATGATGGAGCTGGTGGGAACACTCATGCATCAGACGGATTACCATACACGACCTTGTTATATGGGGATGGTCCAGGTTTCCATGTTTCTACACATGGCCATAGAGAGGATATCACGCACGTTGACACAAGTGAGTTAAATGAAAAGGCCAAAGGTCTTAGCATATTTACGGTTCTATCAGTAGATAGATAAGGACTATGGCCAAAGATCGGATTAAATTATATAAGAATCAAATCAGATAAACGTTCTGCTTTTTAGTTGGGACGTAGTCCCGAATTAGAGCTTTAAATGAGGACGAAATATATTAAATAGGACATGCATGGTTACATTAAACAATGTAGTATGTATGTAATTGCATTCATTAAAAAACGAATTACATGTATAGAGTAGATATCTAATATTTTAAAAACCATATGAGCAGTGAATTAAGGTCGTTTTGATTATTTCATGATAATTAAGGTCTCTTTAGATTATTCATTTCTTCATCATGAGTATGCTGTTAAAATTAAAATCAATCTTAATTTGATTATTATCAAATTACGTGTAAACTTTTAAATATTACTGTCTTTGATGAATGTTAACACGAATATATGCTCTCGTTGATACCAAATATGTATGTGCATGAAAGTTATATATGTTTTAGCTTTTCGAATTTTTTATTAATTGAAAATGCATTCTTTTCTGATCAGCCGACAAGCATTACCAACAGCAGACGGCCGTCTACAAAACCACCGAGACGCATGGTGGTGATGACGTAGGAATATTTGCACGTGGTCCTATGTCATACCTTCTCACTGGTGTTCACGAGCAAAATGAAATAGCGCATGTCATGGCGTATTCCTCGTGTGTCGGAGACTATGCAAACCAAAACGAGTGCGCAGCTTCTTTAACTGGTTGAACTTCGTTTATTTATAAAATTGTTGAAGATATTTTAATAAAAAAGTGTTAATGTTTGCATCTTCTTTCATTTTGTTATAATCATAACATTTTATATATATTTCGATATGCTCTTTCACACAAACACAAAAAATAAATATAATGGAGTAATACATTTAAATATCTCTCTTGAGTAAAACAACAAAGCAAATTGTTTTATTATCCTTTATATACAAAATAAAATATTCAATATTTATTTACACATTAGTTGTTTAGTAGTAAGCACTATTACATAAATACATGAGACACACATTTTACAATATTGATTCTCATATATAAAACAAGTATAATCAAAATATGAATTCAACAAATATAATTTTCGATGTGGAAACCTCTTTGTGAGAACAAACATCAAACATAAATGACGTACAGATGCATTTGATAAAAGCAACAATAAAATACACTTCCGTATATGAACACTTTGCTGTCATCACACGATTAAATAGTGTACTGTACACTTTACACCTGCGGAACAAGATTAATTAAATAGTGCTAACTTTGCCAGATTCACACGATGAAAAGAGTACAATTTACTTGCAAAACACGATTAAATGATGGGACTCCCACTAAAATATCAATTAAAAATGTACCCCAAAAAAAAACGGGAATTGAAAAGCACTTTGCTAGCATATACGATTAAAATTTCTTTTTTACCCAAAAAATTTTCCCCCCCCTCCCCTATAAACAAAAAAATAGGGTCCTGCAATGGATTTAAAAAAATTTTACTAAACAATTTTACTGTTGGAATATCAAAATTTTTGTATAACATAAATATAAACTTTTGAGATTAGGATTCATACTACTGTGTTTCTAAGTGGATGTCTTATCGAAAGATCGATCCTTTGATGCAAAATAAATAGGTCTGCAATTGATGGGGGTAGTTTGCGATTTTTTCTTTAAAAGTTCTTCCGAATGTTGATGGCTCTGAGAATTTATATGTGTATGAAAAAAAGTCTGTTTATTGCTCAGTTTAAATTGAATATCAAACTAGTGCCAATTAAAATTAAACGGGTCCGCAATTCGTGGAGGTCTTTTCCGAAAAATTCTAAAAGTTCTTTCGAAAATTGATCGCTCTGAGAATTAACGTAAGTTTGACAGATAGCTAGTCAATTTACTGCGTGAACTTAGTTGAATATAAAACATGTGCATGCGAAATTAAACGGGTCCGCAATTCGTGGATTCAAAAGTTTTAATGTTGATTTTCTTCCCTGAATTAAATGCGGTGTAGTTTAACAAAACTGTCTATTTTCCCCGTTTAAGCTAAATATAAATTGGGTTTAAAGAAAAAAAAGGGCGTTATCATTGAAAATGGGCAATCAAACGTGGGCAAGGCAGAAGGGAAAATAAATGGGGTGCAAGACCCTCTGTTTCAAACCCTTTTTCTGAAAAAAAAGCAATAAAAGAATTTTACAATTATTTTGTTTTCAATTTTTAACACGGCATTACACACAAGGGAAAAATTTCCTTTTTTTAACTTTTTAAATGCGTCGCTTTTGTATCCTATGAATTTGCAATTAAGTTTCCTAGTTCAGATGGTTCATGATGAAAGACATCCGAAAACCTATCCATTATTCTAGAAATCGTTAAATGATATAAATTTGAAATGACTACATATCCTAGACTTGTATTTCTAGAAATTGTAAATATTTATATGAAAAAAAAACATACCGTATGATTGAGGTCCATATAAGCGGCTAAGCTATTGTTTTTCCTAGCGTTCCATGGGCGAATTTGCATTTCATATAAATACGTCTTCTTGCGCTCTATCGCTGCAAACACAAAATAGTTAGATGAATTGCAGTTTCCACGTCGGCCCATCACGTTGTTCATTATGCTATGTTTTTTTTTTAATTACCGCGAACATACAAAAATATAAAGACAAAGCGGATAATTTGAGCGTAAGTTAATTCTACTTACGAAAAATATATGTGAAATATGCAATAGGCATATAATAACCATTTGTTTATTTCACAAGCAAATGTTCCCATTTAAAGTATTTTTTCTTGTTCAAAGCATACTATTAAACATCCTCGTTTGTGATACCTTAAATAACAATATGAATGTTTTTGTCTTACTTCCAATATTTTTATATATAATTTATTGACTATCTTTTGTATCGGTAAAGTGTTTGGTTAAAATGTTGAATACTAATATTCATACTATACTTACTCTTCTTTGCATCGTAACTTTTGAGTGCCTCCATGAACAGAAGGATGAGGATTTGGTACACAGTGAAGCCGATGATAAGGAAAGTGAAGAAGGATGGTACAAGGAAGCTAGCCAGACCAAAACCAGCATATATTGTTACAACTGAAACAAAGTGGGAAGTATTTACACAAAGATTGAATTATAAAAGTCCTATGATCATATTGCAGTTCGCGAGCGTAAACGAATAATATTCTAAACTCTAGCGATTGAATACTAATGAAGTCGGTTATCGGGGAGAGGGTACGAGATACTTTGCAATTTTATCGTCTCTTATAAACAAACCTACTTTTCCATAGCTCTCGAAATTTCTTCTTTTTTCCTAAATATTTTATTCATACAACATATAAACTAAAATGTTGCTTTTTAAAAGTCAAAGCTTTTATATATCAAGTACCATCATAATGATATATGATATCGATTACCTTAGCAAATCATTTGATGACAAAATACAGTTAGTTTATCTGTAAATGTATTCATGAATTAGTTTGTGAATCGATGTATCACCTAAATTTTGTTTTCATAAATATATAACATAACAATTCGTTTCCATTAGTGAATCATAAGTGACTAACCAGCAAGGACATGTGCTCCTATTTCGACCAGCCAGTACAAACAGTTGAAAAACGCCCTGCTGGAGGAATCTTCTGATGGTCGTAGACACAACAGCAATGGCTAAATTAAAAAGAAGTTCACGTTTTACTTAGCAAATTTTTTATAATTTCGTCACAAACACCAAAAATGTGAATCTTTATTTAGCAGAGTTTTAAAATAACTGCGTCAAAGAGACACTCAAACATCTTGTAACTGTTGATATCAAATTCACCCTTATGAATCTTCCGATGGTTGTAGACATAATAGAAACAATGGCTAAATTGAATACATGTAGGTACAATGTTTACTAAACAAGTATCTATATTTTCACCACAATCAACAAGAAAGTGAATATTTATCAAATTTAGAGAAATGGTCAAAGAGAAAAGCAAACATCTTGTAACTGTTAATGTCAAATTCACCCTTATGAATCTTTCGATGGTCGAAGACATAACAAGAATGGCTAAATTGAATAAAGGTACACATTTTACTAAGCAAATGTTTTACTTTATAATTTCGTCACGAACACCAAAAATGTGAATATTTATCAGAGTTTTTAAATAAATGCGTCAGAGACAGGCTAACATCTTGTAACTGTCAATGTCAAATTCGCCCTTTCATATACCAGTTAAAGTATAAAATTACAAGAATTGTATAATGCATATTAAAGTGATCATATTGGACTGGGAGGTCCATTTCATACTTACATTAAGCAGGGCTAGCAGAGACACTACCAATCCCATTATTGGATGGGTGCCATTAAAAGTGTAAGTCGGGTGCTGGAATATAAAAAAAAAAAAATAACACAATGTATATAATTTTACCAATTGGAATATTGTGCTTTATATAAACTTTCAAATGAAACTATGGCCATTAAAACAAATCATTTATCTCGTAAGTACTTATACTTCAAATATTCCTTATATTCTTCTCAAACTATATCAAGTTTAATAGAAATAATAGAAACATATTAAGTTTTGTTTTGATGATATTTATTGGTTGACATACATGTATGTAAATGTGTCCTTTTTAGCAGTGTTTACTCATAATTGCGACACGTCTCTAATGTGAAGAGTAAATCTTCAAAAATCATATAGCTTAAAATATGTAACACTTATATTCAGGCTTCATAAATTCTGACCCATTTTCTAAATTCAATTATATTTAGTTCCACCATTTGTTTTCTCGTTTAAAACACAAATACTTGTTGTTTTTTTTTCTTTTTAAGTTTTTTTTTGTGTGTGTGTGGGGGGGGGGGATTACGCCGCTTTTCATAAAAAAATGCGACACGAGATTGTCACAGTAACGGTTCCATGATTCAACACCTTATGAACATATCTGTGGCTGTTTTCAATTTCCTAACCGTACATCATGATGATATTTAAATGTTGAGTTACACTAAAGCCGGTGCTAGGGGGCTTGAACTGTAGTTTGCATTAACCATTACCGTTCATGAAAAAGCTCAATTTAACCTTGTTATGCTGTTTTAGGGTTTAAAGTTCCCAATTAGATTATTCAAATAAAATATGACAGAATTTACTTTTTTATGACTAGTATTCTAACAGGTTACTAACAGGGTTCATGGAAATTTGTGTACATTTTGATTTTTTCTAGGTATTGTATGTAGATAGTAAGCACGTTAGGCTAAGTTTAATCACATATTACAAACACTTGACCAAGTATTTACTTATTTATTTGCTATTCAGCTATTGCTTAATTTTCATAAAAGTTAACACAAATCTGAAAGAAAACATATATAGAGATCATATACCTCAAACAATTGGCTGATACCGTCAACTCCGACAAAGATGACTGCAAATCCAGCAATAACTGCTGAACATGTGATCATCACAAATAACCAATGTACCTGTAACAGAACATAACGAAATATAATTGTATTTTTGTTTGTTTCATACATTTCTGTATATCTATTCTCCCGTACATTTTGCTGAAAATGCACCGTCTGATTTTAAGACGACACTCCAAACGTTTGCATGGAATCAAACACTATAACAAGAGCTGTTACTGTCAAGTGATAGATGCTCCAATAATAAATTTTAGATTCGTTTTAGCATATTTAACTGAATATGCTCTGGAAACAGTCAATAAGTAAAACACAACAATCATACGATTTTGTTTTCCTCCCTGGGATATATATCTATGCATTGTAGATGAAGGTTTCAGACAATTCCACAAAGACAGTGCATGAGTGCATCGAATAAACAAGATTTTACTGCAAACCAACATCAGATCATATGTATGAAAAAGATCAAAGGGCCATAAGTCCAAAAGCTTTAATCTAACGATATACACAACTAGGCTTAATGACAATCGTTTCAGTAGCGGTTTCATTCAAGTCAAATTAGTGGGAGTGGAGATGCTCCTGTACAGATGAAAAATAGACTGTGCGATCACTATTTGCCTTCAATCGGGGGAATATGAATATATTTTAAATAAATGAGTACATGTTTCACTGACCTTCACCCAAGTTTTACTACCGAACATTTTCTCGCCCCACCAATAAGGTTGGAAATAACGCCCAATCACACTAGCAACTGATGCACACAATATCCACGCAAAGATCATCAATGCAGCTGTAACATATGAAAACAAAATTATGCAAAAGATTACATCTGAATTACGTCGATCTGATGTGAAAAAAGTCAACGTGCGTTCAGTTTAAATTGTACGATAAATATGTGTAATGATAAACATGCAAAACTATATTCTGTGCATTCGTTTTAGACAATTTCTGAGTATTGATAATGGTGTACTTGAAAAAGATGGAGAACATAACTCTTTATAATGAAAGAAAAAAGTGTTGTTTGTGTAAAATTCAAGTAAAAACAACTGTTTTGTTGTTGTTGTTGTTTTGCTTGTTTCATGTTTTCTAATTCAACAGCACTTATTTCGAGGATATAGCTATTTATAGATTAAAATACTAATAACGTTCTTTATTTCTGTACGCCCGTGCTAAGGAAAAGCTTTGCATAAGAGATAAAAAATACTTTAATCCGGATTTACAGTTTGCAACATATGTTGCTATGAGATTTAATGAAAATAGGTACACGTGGTATTGAATACACAGAGCAATCATGAAATTCAACGTCGAAGATGAAATTATTTTATCAAGAACGAAAAAACATTATAGTACAAATGTATCAATAATTTTATAAAATGAACGCAAACTTCCTTTTGGATAAATTTGCATTAATACTTTGAAAGACTGAAGTAATAAAAATATGGAACACCATGTGTATAGAAAAGGTAGTCCAAACGGTAGCACTCTTTGCAATGTTATGTTATTTAGAAAAGAAAGGGCTATTTGATGTGAGCTGATATTTAACTGATTATTTCATATAAACTGCCTTTTCTGTATGTTGACTTGATGCGGTTATTAAATATTGCCCTTCCTTGTTGATCTTTGTTCTAAACATAGATAGGAATTACGTTTGAATTCTTTGCATGCAAATACATTAATGTTCTTATAAAAAGCAATATAGACTTGAAAAATGTTTGATACATGTATTAAGTTGGATGCTCTTATAGAAATTTACAATATTACAGATATGATATATATGTATTTATCGCATATGGTTTGGAACTTTTCCTTTGTTCTTACTAACCCATTATACTCAGTACACTTCCAATGAACATTTGAAAACTGTATTGATATATAGCAGGACAGTTTTTTTCATTGATTCATATAGGGAAAAAAAACACAACTGCTATATAGCGGTTGAATTTTTTTCGCACCTTGTATATATCAGTATAGCTTTTTTCACTGAGACTCTAATGGGGCAGCGGTAACGAACATTCCAAAAACAGCAAAAAAAAAATTAAAATTACGACATCATTAGCTGGTATTCGTTCATTTTATCTGAGAGTGAGAAGGTGAAAAAAATGAAAGGGCACAAGAAGGAGAAATGCATGTTTTTTGTTGTTTTTTTCCTGATTTCTATTACAAAAAAAAATGAAAATGCGATAAAGCAGTTTTAGTACATAAAACACGTTAGTTACGGGGGTATAACACTGGCTGGAGCGACATCTTGGGATGTTTCTGCAAAAAAATTGTTTCGGCCTAACGGCGTCGACATTTTTTAGCAGAAACACTCCTTAATTGATTTCGCCCCAGCCAGTGTTATATCCTCGTAACTAACTCGTTTCATGTACTATAACTATTACTTATCAGATTCGACAGATATTCGACAAGTAACATCTTACAGTCTGTATCATATTTACAAAACAATATAGTAGTATTTACCGTGAATTTTGATAAAGAAAGGACTAGCTGTAACTAGATTCGGTC
Organism: Ruditapes philippinarum; assembly: GCF_026571515.1. Classification (NCBI taxonomy): domain Eukaryota; kingdom Metazoa; phylum Mollusca; class Bivalvia; order Venerida; family Veneridae; genus Ruditapes; species Ruditapes philippinarum. The sequence goes on along the minus strand of NW_026856260.1, from coordinate 169,668 downwards.
TAAGAATACTGCGGGAGAAGTCAACTGAGTCGTCTGATACATGAGGCTTTTCTGCTAGTGTATGCGGTAGCATTATACCTGAAATATAAAAGGTATACTCAAAGTAGAAACCAGAATGTCTTCTGGTTTATAAATAAGAAACCTAATAACATTGGCATTACAGCATTTATAACAGAAACAAAGCAGACAATTTTAAAATATAAACAAGTGTAATTGTCTTTGAAGGCAAAGTGACAAAAATGTGAAAATACCTTTCTTTGATTTGCCGTAAGCAAAGTGAATATTCCAGTTTCTGTCCAAATCAAAAATCTTTTCATCATCTACATGACGGTCTCTTACAAACGAACATTCAAAAACACCGTCTACAAAACGTGCAGATGTATTCCTCAGGCCAAGGGTAGGCTGTTTAACTCTTATGTTGTTCTTGTCGTCATTGTATGAATGCTTGATCTCTATAGCACCAGCTTCGTTAGACACACATTGAACCACACTGTCATCTCCCTACAACAATATCATATCTAGCATTATCCCCGTTATGATTAATTTAAACATTATTTATTTTAGGCCAAATGTGTATTATCTAAAACCCTATTGAGTCGCTCCTTAGAACTTAATCGAGTTTGCTTTTTGGAAGTAACAAGAACTGGTGTTATAAAAGACATGTTATTAACAACATTAAGGTTCGAACTTTAAATATCTTATTAATACTTTATCATATGATTTATATAATCGCCCAACGAATTTAAAGAATTTAATATATTTTTTATATATGCATTATTATGTTATGTCACATCCACAAAACTGGCTTAAAATGTTGACACTTTAGTTAATATCTTCATTTTATAGGATTTCCTTTTTGCATAGTATTACATTTATGTTTTTTATTTTTCAGAATTCCTGTTATCTAAATTTTTAAAGATAAGCCATAGGAGCACGCAGTAATGAAAGCAAAGGTAAGCAAATGATGCATATAATTGCAATATACAAACCATTTTGTCGTCCTCGGAAAAGGCTATTGCTATCCATTGGTTTACAGTTTCATTAAGTACGGCTCTTATATTGAATAACACATAGTCTAGTGCTCCTTCCCATGTCACAATGAATTTACAACCTTCTCCCGTGCAATCCTGGAAACAAGATTTCTTTGTTCCGCATGATTCATCCATGGTGATACGTCTATGCTGAAATAAAGCAAAACAACTCTCTAAACTATTAAAGATATACAGTAAGACATAAACAAATACAAAGATAAGTCTAAAAATTATTAATGAAAGGGTACTTTGTATGATACCAAACACACAAATGTCTTTATTGGTCCAGTATACAATATAAACATTGGCTATACGAAATCATTTTATGTAATACATTATGTTTACATCAAAAACATATAGTTAACATATCGAATATGCTTTACACTCCCAATGAGGTTAGTAGAGAAAGATTTGCGAGTTGGAGCATAGAGAGCCAATACGTTAAGTCTAATCAATTCATCCTTGCCGCTGATGTAAGTTTTTTTATAAGTAAGTTTACACAATCCAGCATCACCTCTACGTTGAAGTTTCAATAAAATACTGTTAAAGCAATGAAATGCAAAACCATTTAATGTATCAGAATAATATTAAAATGTACCTGAATAGGATCAAGTACTGTCTCTTTTGTCTGGATCACTTTTATGTTTTCTTTTCTTGCAGCTCTATAGTCATATGTCTCGTGCATTGGTGGATATCTTTGGAGGTCCATCCGGTCTGTAGTAACTGGTGGCACTATATCATAGCGGTGAGGTATCTTTACGCCTGAAAAGTTTTACATTTGAGTGTATTTGAATATATGTTTTGTTCTTTACAAAAAGAATTTCTTCAGATAAATGATGAAATACGTAAAGATATTAAACAATTATTTCACATATATATATTATGACTTGTTAAATACTGTTTGTATATAAAAAACGAGAATAAAGATCAACAAAGCAATGCAACGTTCACATGACGTATACAAGCAAAGCAATTGTATAAGACACAAATAGCAAAGTTTGACGATTCGCGCCCACATCGTTTACATTCGTTCATGGAATGCCGCCCTTTCTTGTTGATCTTTGTTTTACATACAGTTTATGCGTAGTTATGTTGTAAAGTTTTGAACATGCACATAAATGCATGTCACTGTGAATGAAGTTATAAATATACTGATAAACCTTGTTGTTGTTTCTTTCTGGTTGTAAATTTGATCACATTTCATTAACACAAGCTAGACATTCTATATTTTCATCACTTCATTCAAAACTTTACTTATAGTGTTAATTAAACGTTCCATTTACACCAAAAATAACTAATATCGTAAGCTATCTTACCATTAACTGCTGGACCTACGGCAAACATCATGTGCCAGTCCTTGTTCAGATCAAACACATCTTTCTCTCCATCAACGAAATTTTGTCTTGTAAAGCTACAGCTAAATATCCCGTTATTTGATGATCCATATTCTTCGATAATGCCAAGTTTTGGCTGAAACGCAAAAGACGAAATATATTTAAACATTTATATCTACTTTCAAATGTTTTGAAACGTTATGTACCAAATTCTAGTAACTGATTCCTCTTTGCGGTTGACGAATTCATTGTCATAAAACCTTTTTGTTTTATCTGAAAATGTGTGCAGTCCATGAACAGGCTCAATCAAACCAAGCCAGCAACATTTTCAATTTTGACTTCTTAAGGAATTCTGATTTTTTTACTTTGTAGTAAATAGTGTCAGAGAGACACAAAAGATTCACAAAAATTAACTGTAACATAGTTAGAAATAGCTGCACAAATGTGTGTGTTAGTGTGAAAAGCTAAAATTTCTACTCTGAACATACCGTTAATAACCTCATGTTTCTGTAATAATCCAAGTTATATGATTGGTAGACCTGTATCGTATCTCCTTCTGTGATACATTCAGTTACACTATCGAAACCCTGGTAAATAGAATCATAGTCACATTAACATTTAAATTTAAATCATCAACATGCACAATTATATTTATAAACATTGAATAACTACATTTAGAGACATTTCTAAACATAAAGATGCATAACTGGGCATAGTCACTATCAGCTAAAGATATATCGTTTATGTCATATAACACGTAGCATTTTGTATCTACACAACATTATTGGTGCATTTTTCATTGTTATTTAGATTTATCCAAATTCTTAAACAAATCTTGATGCTCTCCATTTAAAAACATACGAAAGATCCGGTATGCCTTACCGCAACCTAAAAAACATAGCACCCAATTGTAATGCTTATCGGCCATCACAATGTTACTTACTATAATAACAAATAAGTAAACAAAATTACATCGAAAAAGCTATGAAAAGGTAAAAAGGGTAGAAAACGAACAAACAGTCTTATCTTGTCATATCCATGAAAATAAATCTTATGAAGTTTAACACAGTTTAATCAAATCTTTAATTAAATATGTGCAAGTCCTTAGCATAACCGAAAAAAAAGGTATGAACAAATTTGTTGCACATTCTTTATTTATTTCAGCTTAAATATTTCACTCCAAATTATTTGCATAAGATATATCATTTGGATTGAATAGAAATATGAAATAGTATATTACCATCATTTTATCGTCACTGAATCCAATGGCGGCCCAGTTTTGTCCATTTGTCATTGGCTTGGTCCGGATTTCAAATTTTGTCAGATTTTTCTCCGGTTTCCATGACACAATAAAATTACATGCACCGTTTCTACAGTCATCAAAACATCCACGTGTAACGCCACATTCAGGGTCCGGCAACATCTTCAACTCGGCTGGTTTATATGTTGGTATTATTTTTCTCGGTAAAATTCTTGTGGTTTGCACACTGGCCGCTGTGCTTGAGGACAATAATTCCGTGGTTTGTTTCCATGGTAGTTTGGGAGTATATGTTTGTGGTGGAAAAGTGAGATATGTATCCGTTTTAGAAGATGGACTATGCGTGCTTGTTTCGGAAAACTGGGGTCTTTTTGTAGTTCTATAAAATGGTAAACCAGTGGATGGAGGGAACTTCTGTTGTCGATTTTTAGTTGTCGGATTGAACTGTTTATATGTTGTTTGTTCATAAATTGATGAATTTCTTAAGTTATCAGACGGGATATATGTACGTTCTGTAGGGATGTAGTTCTGTTCTGATGGCAGGAATGCTGTGTCTGTTGGTATATATTGCTGACTATGTTGTAAATTTCTATTGCCACTTTGACTTTGATCATAGTCGTAATAGTATGTTGACCTTTGAATGTACGACTCTGTGTTTATATTAGGATATATTGTGGTTGTTGTTGTTTTTTGTTTCGGTTTATATAAATTTGTTACTGATTCTATAAAAGGCGTTTTAATGCTTGCAGTCGAAACTATTATATTTGGCTTATGAAAGTCAGGATTGGTGGTAGGAATTCGTCTATCTGCGACGGTTATCTGTCTATCTGTTACGACAAGTTGCCCATTTATACCATTTATAACAGGACTGTGATTAACAGTAACTGGAACATGTTCGTTAAAAGCAGGGATGACTCTGTCTGTAAATGAAGTTTGCCTCACTGTTGAAGGAATTTGCCTGTCCGTTACTGGAATTTGTCCGTTTGTGACAATGATATTTTGCCTGTCCGTAACTGAAATTTGCCTTATTGTTGTAGGAATTTGTCTGACAGTGACGGGAATTTGCCTTACTGTTGTTGGTATTTCCCTGACAGTGACTGTGACTGGATTTTGTCTTATTGTTGTTGGTAATTGTCTTTCTGTGACTGTTGTGTGTCTGAAAGTGGTAGGAATTTCCCTGTCAGAGACTGTTATTCGCCGAACTGTATTAGGTATTCGCCGGTCTGTAACTGGCGTTTGACTAACTGTTGTCGGTATTTGTTCGTTTGTGACAGGCATTTGTCTCACTGTGACTGGCACTTGTCTCCTTGTCGTTGGTGATTTCTCAGTAGGGGGATTTGCCGTTGGTATAATTTGCAGCTCTGCGGCTTTAGTCGTTTTTGGAGCATTAGTAGTGGTCCATATATCTACCATATACGGATCAAAGGTTGATTCTGGTAGAGATGATGTAGTAATTATTCTTTTTGTTGCCGGTAAAGGTCTGGTTGTAGTTTGTGCAATTGTTGTTGTTGTTGTTGTACTTGCAGGTGTTGTTGTTTTTGCCGTAGTTGTTGGAAAGTCAGTCGTTGAAGTTTGCTCATAAAATTTCATTGTTGTTGTAGGAATTCTAGATGTTGTAACTGGTAAAGCTTTTGTTGTTGTTATTTTTTTCTTGTCAGTTGTGGTTTCCCAATAATAATCATAATATTCAGCCTGAGTTGTTATTTGCTTCGTAGCGATTTGTGTAGGTTGTTCTCTACGTCGTGTGATTATCGGAGGTGGTTCAGTTGTTGTTGTTGTTGCTCGTCTAGTAGTTGTTGGACGGGTTGTAGTAGATGTTGTAGTTTTTCGAGTTGTTGTTGTTGTTGGACGCTTTGTGGTTGTCGTAGTTGGCTTATTTGTTGTTTCGAACCATAGCTCTGTTGGTATGGTCGGTGGGTATGTAGTTGGCCTGGATGTTGTTGTAGTCCTTCTTGTGGTGGTTGTTGTACGTATTGTAGTTGTCGATTGGCGTGAGGGTAAGCACGATTGATCTGTAGCTGACTGTAGACTGAAAGCCTGCATTATCGACAGGTCACGTGATACGCCGTCGTATATAACAGGTGAATTAATTCCAACCCAGTAGTTCATATATGACTGAACAAAAGTAACCCTGTAAAAATAGAGAATAATTTTAAGCTATTTATTTAAACATAATCATATTGTTTATTGGATATAGTGAATCTTTTAAATGTTATGGGCGTCCTTTGCCGAGAGGTCGTCTTTTACCAAAGCAGGAAAGTAACCATATGACATAAGTGTCAGTATGACTTAAAACATATCAAACAAACTTTTAAATTGTTATAATTTTGGCTGTTTACAATTAACATATTTAACATGAGAACGTGAACTTTGAGTAAAATCATATGAGCCGCGTCACGAGAAAACCAACATAATAGAATTGCGACCAGCATGGATCCAGACCAGCCTGCGCATCCGCGCAGTCTGATCAGGATCCATGATGTTCGCTTACGAACCCTATAACAAGTATAGAGAAACTGATAGCGAACAGCATGGATCCTGATCAGACTGCGCGGATGCGCAGGCTGGTCTGGATCCATGCTGGTCGCAAACGCACTATGTTGGTTTTGTCATGACGCGGTTTAATTATGTTTCATTTCATGTTTACAAGATCCATCCTACCTGAAGACAACATGGCCGGCAGCACCAGGTGGTGCAATCCATGTCAACGTGACAGAACTTCTTTCGTCGGGACTGCTATGGGTTAAAACAGCCTACAAATGTCGAGAATTTAATATAATTTAATAAGCCCTTATTCTGTCTTGAACAAAAATATTTCATTAAACATGAAGCGTCATGATTTACATATGGCAAGCATTTCAAAAACATATGTAATAATGTATATTTAGACATTACTATTAATCCAGTATATATAATATAGATTGAGGTTAAAATAATAGATATTCATTGCATACGTCCTCGAGAAATCAGAAAAATAATATACACAAAAATATAGACTATGAAATATCAAAATCCAATTATTGATTGTCAAAGTTCATACTTACACCTGATCTGACACATTCATATCGTGTTCCACGAACCCGGAGAAAAGCGCCAAGGAAGGCTGGCCTATCGGGATAAACAGCCGACCTTGGCTGGATCATGAAACCCTTGAACTTAGCCAGTCCACAGCCTCGTATACGTACTAAAATTTTAAACAATTTCATATGTGAAGATGTTCAAATAAAAAATTGATCAAACATTATTCATTTTATATTCTTTGAAGTAATAGTCGTTATTCTATCAGCAGTGACTTTTCATTGTGGCATTCTTTTATGTCTGTCAAACAGGCATTTAGGTTTAGTCGTTTCAAGTCCTTATAAGTACAGCAGAAACATTTGGATCACAAATTTATTGGTTTTTGAATAATCAAAACAATAACTTGAAGAAAACTTTGACCGATTATTTTACCTTTATTATAGATATACCATTATATCAATTAATTATATGAAAGAAATCATAAAAAAAACTTAATTCAGCAATAAAAATGAATACAGGTATATGTATTTTCAAATGGCGCTTTAACATTTACATTTGTATTATTGTTACATGCTAAATAACGCTACGCTATTCTGAACTCCATTAAATAATTCATAATATCAAAGTCAAGCATGGAACATAAATTAAAGAGCACTATTCAACAAGATATACAATGTCTGACGTTTGTCCGCGAAAATTACGTCACATCCTGGTGCATCATTGGTAATATTACCATGGTTAAATTTTCAGTTTTGCGTGGTTAGGTTACCTTGTGGTTAATTTATTTATACAAATGGAATAACCGCGCGGTTACCTAACCACAATATATACCGCGGTAATTAACTTACCGTGGTATATTTTAACCATCGTTTATACAATTGGCTGCAGTTAGGTTGCCACAGGTAACGTTGTGAATCAAATGCAGTTATTTGCACTACTCGGAATTATCATAAAGTATATAGTTGCGGAAATCATGGTATCATTTTAATACATGCATTTTCTATATCGAAATGGTTATTTCTTATGACAGATGTAAAATTAAATAAATTTTTTAAAAACTTATCATAATAAAGACCAAAAAAAAAGCGACCAAAATAAATAAAATAAACAATTGTTTTTTTGTACGAAATCTGCTGTGGTCATAGTATTATTTTTACAATAGGTTTATCTCTTAGATTTGGTTTGCTAAATTGCTAATCATGGTCATGCAACTAGTTAGGTGAAGAAGCAGACGCTTGTTTTTGTTGAGTCTATTATGTTTTGTTTAGGGGGTTGAGTTGTCATACACAAATTTACAATTTATATGCATTATTTCCAATGATTGTTATTATCTTAAATGCTTCTGGGATTGTTGTTTTGTCAATTCATTTGTAAATAAGATTGTTATATGTCTATTAACGGAATAATTTTAATTACATTCAATGAAAATGTTTAAAAATATAAAATATCTCATGACATGTTTGTTCATATTACATTACACCTTTAATTCAGCAAACATAAAGTCTTCACAAAAAGTAGTATGCAATCGTACCTATATTACATACGAATGTATGTAATATTTTTCTTGTTTTAGATAATTATTTAGTAGGCCATTTACGTTTTGATTCATCAGAAATTTGTCTAAAAAGAAGTACAACAGCGCCAAAATAAAACAACAACAAAATGTCCGAATCAAAAATATTTTGAACAAAGGAAACGATGGGTATCAAGAATAGAATAAATGTAACTTGTGTAGCCTGCGTAATCACTGACGTAATTCAACTGAACTACAAAGTGGTCAGTTGATCTGAAATTCATATCGGTTCAAATGATAATTGCATTTTACATGACACCTCAAATTTCAGCATGGAATGTAAACAGTAAATGTAACTATATATCGTAATTTCTAAATTAGCATCAAATTTATTATAGTGCAATCTGTATTATCTGTCTATAATTATCAGACGAGTAGCATTTTATTTTAAACGTTGTGTATATAGAGGCTATTGAATGAGTGTATGTTCAGTACTGAATTTATTGAACGAGTTGAATAAAATTAAGCGAGTCTCTAGCGGGCAAAATATTACTTCAATCAACGAGTTCAATAAATTCAGTATTGAATCTGCACTCATTTAATATCCTCTACGTAATAAATGATATATTAAGTGACAGTGCCATGTCATCTGTACATCTGAACATTTGGTCACAAAATAAATATATGAATGAAAAGAAATTGTTAACCTGAGACGATTCTTTTTTTTTTTCAAAAATAAAATATTGAAACACTTTTTTGAATACATAAACTCAATTTTAGACCCATATGCAGTAGTATGCTCTACAGAAATCTGTATATGATAAAAGAATTTGCAAAGCGTTCCTTTTTGGCGTTTTTGGGGCGACTTGTGAAGTTCCCATATCAATATTTTATTGTATAATATGATAAGAATGTGGGTTTATGTGCACACATTACAAAGGAAAATACAAGGCGTTGACCAGTGGTCAGTAAAATGATTGTCATATAAAGGAAAACACCAGTTTGAATTATTGACGGCGTAGGTTTTTATTCCGGTCAAGTTTGACATGATGCATTAGTTAGACATATTGTAAAACACGTATTAATTATCATTTAGCAAAACATTCGGAAAATAAATCTGGTATTATTTTGTAATAAATTTTAAAAGGTCCATTATGCCTCAGAAAATGTAAAAACAACATTTTTTGGCCGTCTTTAGAAAGAACACACACGAGTTTTATAATGTTAAAAAACAATGGTTTAAGAGCATTGTTAGATGCTTACAACATGAAGAAAATAGCGCTGAATTTTCATAAACGTAACAAAATATAAACAAAGCAGTATTTTTACTTCCATATAAAATACTAACTTATTTCCAAAAATCAAAAGAGGCAAACGATTATTCAGAGTAAATGTTTGGAAATTACCGTATAACAGAACACTAAAATTAAAATGCATTTAATAGAAATGGAAGCAATTTCTTGCCTCATTTGTTTACGGAACATCAAAATGATATTAACCTTAGTAATAAACTTTAAAAAATCGTGATAAAGTTGTAGATGTTAATGTTAGAAAAGCACGAATAGTTCATTAAGACTCTATTAATGCCCATATGAACATTATTATATCTAATGTTATAATAACAATGTTAAATAAGAATTAAATGTACGCTTAAAGTAGTGTAAAATGCAGTTCTTATGAACATAATAAAAATGTTTAAAATGACATACTTTAGTATAAAGTACATTGTCTTTCGGTCGATTCTCCAAAAAGTTGTAACATAGAATGTCTCAGTTATTTTACAGACATTGGTATTGTAGGTAAAGACAATACAAAATGTAATTTACGTTCCAGAACACTATAATAATATGGTGCTATTTTAAGTAAAATTTTGGCCGTTTAGAAATGCTTTTGCGCCATATCTTATATAGTTGTATACACTTTAAAATGAGACTGAACCCTACCTGCTAACTAAAAATAGTTCTGTATTTTGCCATTTTGCTCGATAAGACAATTTCGAATTCATAAAGTATAAATCAAAAATCATATCATCGAAAGTATATCAATTTAAACGCCTTATCTAATACTTACCATATATTCTTTCATTTGGAGTATACTGTGTCTTCGAGACTTCGACAAGGTACGGGGCTGGCTCTGTATTTATTGGGCTACCATGCTGTGGCGTCATATCTCCGCATGCCCTGGTTGGAGCACCTGTTCGGTATGTCCATGCCAATCTTAGTATCAACCCAAATATGAAGCACAGTACCTGACCCGCAGATTTGGTTCCCATTTGTATTGCTAAAGTTTACAAACAAAAGTTGATGGGGAAATAACTGCCTATTGTAATTAGAGTAAATAAAACAGGCGTGTAATGTTATAATAACAATGTTATAGCCATGTTTTATAATTAATTAACGACTATTTTTGATGGAATGATCTTAAGCACGTTGTCATCAAATCTTGTTTTTGTATTTAGGTAAATAATTGATATAAAAATCAGATATTTATTTGTGTCTTAAGTATGTTATGTTGTCATGCGAAGATACGATTGATTACAATGCAATAAAAAAACCACTTCTCAATATATTACCAACCTAGTAAAATTGCATTTCTTAAAGGTATCATATTGCATTTTGTGTTATCATGATCAAGTGACGTTAAAATCGTTTTATTTATCTATTTGCATGGCGTTATACCATGTAAAAGTCTTAAATAAAACGTATGCTAAAACTTTCGTTTGCGGTGCAAAATGAAATGAGCCGCGTCATGACAAACCAACATAGTGGGTTTGCGACCAGCATGGGTCCAGATCAGCCTGCGCATCCGCGCAGTCTGATCAGGATTCATGCTGTTCGCTATTAGTTTCTCTACTTGTAATAGGGTTTGTCGCAAGCCCATTATGTTGGTTTTGTCGTGACGCGGCTCAAGTGTCTTTGTACGTTTATAATTGATACTTTACGTAACTGACAACCTCAATCGGGTATTGACAGGTGCGAGCTTTATTAAACGTCATTAATACATGTATGACATAAATGACGTAATTTTATACTCATATTTTCATACCATTGTCATAAAATGGTGATTGTTATATTAGCAAAAGTTCTTTAGTTATTGCGAAAGTGTCAATATTTCTTTATGGACTTGTTTATATATTGGAAACTGTTTATACCATATTTTCTTATATGTCTCTGTTAATATATCTAAAAAAGGATATAAGAAATAATATTTCTACCAGAAACAGCTTTATAAATAGCCAAGAAATGGGATACCATTTACGTTTAAGAATTGAACGAATTAATAAACATAAACGTTCAAACAAATGTGTATATATATTATAATGATATTGAACAGTTTTCAAAAACAATACATATTATCGTTTATTATCTAATACGCACTAATAAAGACAGTTTATCTGTGTGTATTGTCAAAGTAAATGACAGTTGGCGCCAAGCTTCTGCTCACTAGTTAAGAGATGTACAAGTCATTATTGTTCAATATGACCACATGACTACTCAGAAGCATGTTCTACTATCAAATAAAACAATAAATCGGATGTTAAACGTTTTTGCAGGAACGTTTTAAATTGTCTGATATCTTTTAGATATATACAGTATGTCTGATTAACAATGAAAAGTGATTTTAAAGGGAATCCACTGAGTTTTTTTTGACACGGAGAGACTAGAAATATTTTTCCAAGATTAATGTTCAATTCAATGTAGGTATAGATCAATAACTTGTGTGCAAAATTTAAGATCATTCGCTCATTCCATTTTTTCCAGAATAGTTATTCTGATTGTGAAAAATATCTCAAAATTGAAAAGCGTTGCAACGTTTTTTTATACTAATTGGACTATGAATAGTACGCAAAATGTTTTTCAACTTATTTCTGAGAATATTTCTAAATTGCTTTTTTGTAATTGTTTTTTCTTTCTGTTCTAAGTGCCTCGGCGGATCTATGTAAGAAATAAGAAGTTCATGTTTTTAGGCTTTTGCACCTCAGTGGAGTTCCTTTAATGATTTTTTTCTAAAGTACTATACATAGTTATTTCACAAACGGTTAATGGCAATCAGTAATTTATGCAAGCTGTACTAATTGACACGTTTTATTTACATTTGTTGGTTTTTATCTAATTTATTAAATACTTTAATCAATTTGATACTATCATAATTATAGACCCCAAGGAATTAGTATTTGTACATCTATATTTTCAATAGAATAGATGAATACAAACATTATAATATACTAATGCATTATCATTGATCATCGGTCAATCTGAAATGTCAGAATTTATTATTAAATAAGTGTCGTTTTACGAGGAATATATATACTATCTAATTACTATTTTATTTCCCGAGTACATGACTATGTGAGGCGGATATGTCGTTAGATGACGAATAACAGAACCATATTGACACGCCTGGTCGCAAGAAATCAACGTTTTAGTCACATTCTAAAAATAACCTATCTAAAAATATAAAACAGTCTATTGGACAATGCCGGTTACCATAATCTTTCGGTTTTTCTTATAAGTCATTTTAAATCTATAACTTAAAGACTTTGCCATTTAAATCTTAAAAATACTACTTATTTAATATGTGATTTAATTACGACTTCAAAAAGGTGTTTGTTACAAATTAAAAAATGAAACAAAAAATATATATGAAACAACACATTACAACGAACATTCATTTGAAGTTCGACTTTCCTGCTGACACATATATATATAAATTAGAAGCTTGAAATGGTTTTAACCAGATATATACCCGTACATAACTAGTTCCTAATTTTGAGACAATATTCATTCGCATATCCTTGACTCAGTCGAAAATTGCGTCAAATATGTCTAGAAAAATTACTGATATCTTACACCACAAATGTTAAGTTCAAGCAGTTTTTAGAAACTAATAAAATGAAATATATTTAAAAAGATACATATATAATTACACAGAAGATCTATATGTTATTCACGAGAAATGGAAAGAAGATTGAATCATTATTTTCACAGCGTACTTCGCAGTGCGCGCATTTTTTATACATCCTTTGACCCTCATTCTTAGCCACCAAAGGCAAATATTCTTGAACTCTAGTCTGTTTTTAGAACATCATATTCCTTTCTTCTTCGATATGTTCAAATTCCATCGGTTATGTTCTTAACTGAAGATAAGTTGTAATCTAAACTGCTAACCATTGCAATAAAAATGCCGTGAACATTTTTTATTTTTACTTGATGACTTCGATAACAAATGTGCAAGTCGTTGTACAGCCGCTTGTACATTATAAACTGCAGCATATGTCCTCTTAGAAAATACTCTTGTAAGAATATTCAAATATGTTTTTTTGATATCTGAACATCATATAAACTTTAATGTATACCGGTGGACATTATTGTATGTAATAACTACAGTCTAAAGACGCAAAACTGTGACAAATGGCTTTCTATTAATTTCAGCTTTATTATCTAAATTGAAAGCTTTTTGCTTTACTTTACTTATACTTTCGTCGTATTTTTTTCAAAACAAAGAGTCTGTAAATTGTCAGAACCATTGTTAGATGTAAAATATAAGCAAATTATTAAAACAGGATTTCCTAGATTTCAATGTTTACGGAGAACAAAGATCATGGAAAAAGGACATTGGCTTATCATTATTTCCCACATCATTATTCAGAAAATATTTGAAAATTTTGGAATATTACATGTAAAGGAAAAGGCAGTGTGAGAAAGTAAAAAAAGGCGATTTTTATATAAAATTAATTATAAAAAGCATACATAATTAAAAGTATAACACAAAGTTGCTTACCTTGTCTATTGAATATAAACCGATTTTATACTAATAATAGACAAAAAAAAAACACAAAGAAAATAAGAAAAAACGTTAAAAATCCGGAACAGTTAATGTTTATGATATATCACAGATGAGGTTTGATCATTCATTAGCCGCACTGATCACCTTATTACAGACTAACAGCAATATTGTTAGGCTGTGTGACGTATTCCTGGCCTCGGGCTATCCGAATTATGGTATAGTACGAACAACAGTTCATCGGCAGTGCGGACAAATGATTTGTAATGAGCGCAAAACACTTTTTGTCAATTTATTGTTTTCTAGTTTGACATATGAGTGATGTTCGACACAGTAATGGTCATATCATGTACTAAATATTTCTGGTTTAAGAATCATTTACACAAGCTATAATGATACTGTCTAATGCAAATATTTCTTAATAGGTATATATATGATTCAAAATAAGAAACTTTTCCTTATAATCAAGAAACTTTTCCATATAATCGTATACATTTTAAAAAAAAAGGTTTAAACAAATTGACAAAATAACCATTCTTTGTTTAATTAGTGGAAACAACGATACTTTCAATTTTTAGAAAAAAAAGCCTTGAAATGTTCAATAGGGCAAGATTTTTTTTAATATTTAAGATCGACCATTCTAGTACAAGAACTAAGGTATTTGAAATTGTTTTCTATTTTGTTGTGCTAATTAAAATATATACTTATTGGATAAGGGTTAAATTCGAATTACTTTTCATATTGGTGTAATTTAACAATGACAGAAATTTAACTTAGTCTGATACCCACTAAATTTAGAGTAGCATCTCATCAATTGTCCATTGTACCAAGAAGACGGTTTTTTTTCATATTCGACTGGGTTTTCCGTTTGTTTAACCCATAGATGTGCCAGATGAGTAGCGGGCTTTAACGCTCTTATAATGACTTCAAAATGCTACTGAGAAAAATTACGTTTTTGTCTAATGATTGCTGCTGAAACTAAGTACCACTTCTTTCTGGGTTGTCCGTTTATCGAGGAGTTAAGAGGAAAAAACTTTAAGCCATATTTTTGCTAATGGTCAATCTTAAAAAAAAAACTTAAATAATATTGACATCATTAAAATTGTTCATTTAAATTGTGCTGTAAAATTTATGTATAACCTGTCACATCATTATTTTTGTCGTGTGGATGCCCTAAACATTGACCCATACATTTATTTAAAGATGTTATGATTTCGATCTACGAAGATCGTGCAGCACAACAGTATTGCATTTCTGAAGTATTTTTTTCCTTCTATTAAATCTATTTCGTCGTTTTCTAGTATGGTGGTTCCAGTATTCCTACTTAAAAACTGTATAATCACCATATTAATATGTTGCCTACTTTTTATACATCTGGTCTGCTATATGCGATGCTTCATAACCTTTGGTCCCCATCCATATTTCATTTTATTTAGTTCCACCCATTGTATTTTCGTTTAGGGCACACACATTCTTTATATTGGGGACCATATGCCGATTTTCATGGAGTGGCACATACGTGTAACCTTAGGTTCCGTGATATCGACCGTATGAAAACATGTTGAATTCTGCTTGAACCGGTGCTAGGGGGCATGGACAGTAGCTTGCAAATACACTACCATATATGAACAGGCTCAATCGAACCGAGCATGCAACATTTTCGATTTTGCCATATTGTGCTTTCTTAATTCCGTTCTTTTCTATTTCATTTGCTTGCATAAAGAGAAACACAGTCTATCAGTTTGTACTGGTTTTGGATTCTTTTATTCTCAAATACTTGTACTTTAATCCTACTGCTGAATATAGAACCAATTATATTAATGTTAATGGTCTGTAAAAAGAACCAGTGTATTAATTCTCACCCGGTGAAAATATGGTATGTGCGTACTGGAAAATTTCAATTTCAGTTGCGATAAACATTTGTACAATGTTAAAAATGCTTATACAATTTTTTGTCATTGTGGCGCCGTTATATGTCGCAACGCCGCTAAATGTCGCACTTGCCGCTAAATGTCGCACCATTGCCGCTAAATGTCGCAACCGCCGCTTAATGTCGCAAAATCATTTGCCGTTAAATGTCGCAATGTTAACGTTAAATGTCGCACGAATTTCCCTTACCGTTAAATGTCGCAACACTACCGTTAAATGTCGCAAGATGTAAATTCATGTTAAAATCATTTTTAAAGTAGAATTATATTACTTTTTGACATTCTCATAGTTATTATAATTGTAATTGCAATTACACAAAAATGATCTTTGTTTTACTTGGTTTCTTTAATGAACCTAAATATCGAGGTTTTGAGCTGCTATATAATGTAATCTTCAGGCTAGAAAGGATAATTGATACTAAATTCTCAATAGATAAGTATTTTTCTTTTGTTTCACATTTTCGTTTGTAACCCTGATTGACAACAGATTAAAGTATTATGGTATTGTCGATCTCAGAATTTGGTTTTAGTCATTTCATTTATTTTTCAGAAACTACCGAATTTACTTTAAACGTGGTTTAGTTGTTCACTATGATCATATGATGCAATATCAAAAGGCAGATAATCCTAGTTATATTTTGCTAAGTTATTCCCCTTATTTCTCTTAGATGTTTTCGCTCTGATTAACCTTTTGGTTACGGCTAATTTAAAACATATTCACTTTAAACTTAAAATACTTATTTTATATGAAAGTACTAATGCATTTCTAAAAGACAGATGACCCTGAAAGGTATTTTTTCTAAAATATCTCCCTTTTTATTTTTTCAAAAAAAAAAAAACAAAAACAAAAAAAAACATCACAAATATTCCCTTCAAACGTGAAATATTGATTGAATAGCAAGGCATTTTTTTTATTTTAACTGAAACGGCAAATACGTGAAAAACAAAGTATGAAATGCACGGTCAATACGAAAATCGAAGAAGAAAAAAATCATGTAGTACTCCTTGATCATGTAGTATTCGATCCGCAGTCGGGTGCTAGATATGAGCGAATTTTATGATTATATGCACCGGAATTTTTGTAAGCAGCCAGCCGCCATAGAGCGCGATACTTGTAACCTCAACCTTGTTGGTTCTATTCCCGGGCTGGCCAACTAAAATTGCTGATCAGTCTTACGGATGATACTTTAAATCGAGGTCCCGTGTATGGGTGCTAAAACAACTTGGCACGTTAAAGAAGGGGAAGCTTCTGGAATCGGGGCATCTTTCTATATCTGTAATTGCACTATCCTCCAAAATCTAAAATGACTTGTACTCTTCTGGAGGACTCGCCCATATGGGCAACCGGTGGCGAGTATAAATAAACACAAATTCACACACAGTAAGCAGATGTCAAAGTTACAATAAGTACACAAGATTTAGTACATTTTACTATTTGTCAAACACTATTTACGCTTTGACATATGGCAAGTGATATTTTACTCGCCAAGTCGCTTTATACTATGAAAGATTCTCAGTAAATATCACATCAATAAGAATACAAATAATTAATTAAGCTCATATTAGCCTTGCTGTTTGGCTGAAGACAGCTAGCCGTTTTGGCCAGAGAATTTAGGCTTTTTATATCATTGCTTTGCTGTAATGAAAATCTTAATCTGTAACGCTTCATTATAAATATTTCAATGAAATTAAATCTGACATTTTTCGAAAAACACAAGACATGAATTTTACATATGTAACGACGATATTGGTTAGATATCTGTAACCACTTTTATGTTGTTCTTAAATGCCATGTCGAGTACGTCATAGTGAAGTTCAAATGACCATAAATGCAAACATACGCACAAAAGTGTATCTATTTTAAGATAATTTTAAGAACTTTATTTTTCAAAACAAAAAAATGGAACAGATGTGTAAAGAAAACATCTTTTTAATTTATTGCAACAATAATATGAATGACCACTGCCTTTCTGGCGTTAAAATGGAATTAAAAACATGCATACGACTAGCAAATTTGATAAAAGCATAAACTGTTTGTGTGAACTTCATCCTGCAAATAAAAATCTATTTTAGGATTAGTGACCATGACCCATCGATCCCTTCCTCAATCAAAAGGAAGAATACCATGCAAGTTATCTACCTTCCAAATATGAAATACATTTGTCAATAAATAAAGGCTATAAAAGAGTAGAAATCTATTTCTCTTCTCCAAATCCATCCAGAGGCGTGCACGTCGCGGAGAAGGCACACGGCAGGTCAAGGTCAAGTCATCTCAAGTACCAGAGGTGATTGGTTGACCTGTCGTGACTAACTCTGGAGGGTGGCGCTAACAAGAGCCGTTTTATGTCAACCGCCTGTTTGCAGCCGTCACGGAACTAGATGCTTTTCCGGTATTGTCTTTCCTCCATCGAACGAAGTACAGGACTTAGGAAGATCGGCATGAAAAAGACGTCCCCGATGAGACTTCTAGAGTGGACCGGCATGGTCGCTGAGATCTCGGACATATGGAATTTCCGGCGCCGAGCTAAAATAAACCTAATACAACAACAAAAAATCTATTTCAGAACTGGTGACCTTGACCCAACTAAACCATAACTCCATCAAAAGGAGAAGACTTTAATTCCATGTGCCTACCAAATATAAAAGACATCTTTCAATAGAATAATATTAAAACACCTGTAAAAATGTTGAAATCTATTTTTGGCATTGGTGACTTTGGCCTTTACCCACAGGACCCCCAACTAAACCCACAGGAAGAGGACCTCCCTTGACATGTTTGTATCAAACATGAACTACATAATCTTAACAATAAAGATTTAATGAACAAAAATGTTATAAAAAAAATCACACCAGTGACCTTGACACTAGAGACCCCTTACTCCATAAAAAATACACGGCCATTAATGGTATCCACCTACCAGATATGGAGGATATCATTAAATAATTTATAAGATAAATCCAACTTACTGGAATAGGTTAACCATACAAAGTCCTATTTTCAAAGTGAAAAAAAGGAATATAACTTGGGAAAATGGATGGCAATATCATGAACTTTTTCTAAATAAGTAAGTGTGGAAATTATGAAGCCATAAGTATAGACAGTACTTAAATAAATCCAACTGTCGGTTTAGGTTAACGATATTCATTCTCAAACTGCTAAAAATGGCAATAACTTGATTAAAATTTATGCAATAATTATGTTACTTGCCAGGATCAAGTTTATTGTATTGATATTTAAATGTGTAAATTATGAAGCCATTTGTACGAGTAGATTTTAGGAAAAATCCAACTTGCCGTTTTATTATTTTGATCGTTCCATTTTTTATAACATGACACCAATTTTAGGCTGCCAGGCTCCTAGACTGCCAGCTTTAGGCTATTAGACTACAAAGTTAAGTGTCCTAAAGGTAAAGGCGTTTTTTCCATAATCATGCATGTGTATGTGCTTTTGCATGACCTTTCATAGTGATTTTACTGTACTTTAAATTGTTTCCGTATTTATAATATAAGTCACTAACTTTAAGCTACTAGGCTGCCGACTCTAAGCTGTTAGATTGCCAACTTCAGGTTGCAAAGCTGACATCGATAGGCTGTTAGGATGTTAGGCGGTCTCCTCAGGATACTAGGCTGCCAACGTTAGGCTTACAGGGCGTTAGGCAAACTCCTAAGACCCAGCGAGACAATTTGCCTCCTCAGTCAACTAGGCCATCAGACTGCCACCTCAGGCAGCCTGTCTCTTCTGCCATTTAACAGACACAATTTTACTAAACTATTTACAGAACAATGCCAATTTTGCAGTTTCATACAAATAGTAGACAATTGTATAATTACCAATATGTACTTGCATAAGATCAGCTAAAAATCGAACGCAAAACAATATACATTTATTTACGATTAGTATTATCGTCGCCGAAATTGTAGCGCAGTTCCATATATAATAAATTCACTCGCTTTCAAATTGAGTAGGCAGATTTAATTAATATGATACAACAATAAAACTTGAGTTCAACATAAAATTACATCTTGCGACATTTAACGGTAGTGTTGCGACATTTAACGGTAAGGGAAATTCGTGCGACATTTAACGTTAACATCGCGACATTTAACGTCAAATGGTTTTGCGACATTTAGCGGCGGTTGCGACATTTAGCGTCAATGGTGCGACATTTAGCGGCAAGTGCGATATTTAGCGGCGTTGCGACATATAACGGCGCCACAGTCATTGCCATAATCACATCGAATTCAAGCAATATATCTGAACATGGTAACATGTTTTGACAACAATGACATAGTTATAATAGCTTGCATAAAAGTAAAATCAAATAATGAAAGAAAGTATCGCAATAATTTTAATCCAGTTATTAATTCAAGAATGTTTTTGATGATGTTCTCTTAGAATTAAATGTACTTATGCTTCTCTACACAGCATTCAACCAAACTTGACGTTTTTGGGAAACACTTTTATATACACAGAAACTGTATAAAAGTTTACTCAATTCAAATTTTAAAATTCTGTTTTAAATGAATTTAGACTCTCATTTTGATTTTCCCATAGACTGAAATTATGAGGAATGGTCCCAAATCCTACCTTTAAGTTGAATTTTCGTGCTAAAGAAGGGATATTTCTAGGAGAATGAAATCCCTGACAGATAAACATGAGATTGTTATATAGGGGTAGCCAACAATTTTTTTTTTGCTAAGTGACTTTAATGTGAATTACCTCCCTTTTCACTTAAATTCTCTGCTGATCACAGAACTGGCATACACTTTTTTCTAAATGCAAATATTAGTCACAAATTACCATAGAGACTGGTGAAATATTTCATTTTCTTTAGAAAGCATTAAAGTATTAGTTTCCAAATAAGTTTTCGTACTTAAAAATTCCATTTTCATCCAATCACCTAATGTCCAATTGAATCTTAAAGTTTTCCCTCCTTTTCTTCAGCCAATCGCATGCCATGTTAGAATACGATAGTTTGGCCTTAAGCTGGTGCAAGGGGGCGTGGACGGAAGCTTGCACTTTATGGACAGACTCAATCCATCTAAGCCTGCAAAATTTTCGATTTTGCCGTGTTATGCGTTCTTAAGAGATTCCATTCTTCATTTGCTAACATGAGGTTAGTAAGTCAGTCAGTAACCAAATTGTTGATTTTTGTGAATAGTCAATTACAAATAACTGCCATATATTAGTACAAGTATAGCCCAATGTGCCTATAAGTCACGTACCAATTTAATGATTTTATAATGCATCATATATTTATGGTATAAACATATATAAAGTGAGGTGGCTCTTATTAATGCAAAAACAATATTTACAAAAAGCTACACACGTTTAACATTCTATATGATTTTGATAAAGAGTTACGTTTTATTATTCTTATTATTTGTTTGAGACACAGTCATTTGTTCAATTAAGAATAAACTCGATTTCGTCTGCTCATATAGGTAGTAATAACATAATATTTATACATTTTACGTGTACATTTTGTCATTAAATGTTCGAGTTTGTGTTCGGTCATTAGGTTTACTAATGATTTGTCTGTTTATAAATTGTAAAATATAGCATTTCTTATACTAGAATATAAACTGCACTCTTATAAGAAGTGTGGCTTTGTTTCGATAGCTCCGGAATCACACATTCGACATACCGACCTGTCTAAATACGTTAAGGTAAATTGTCAGTCCTAATTGAGACAATAACGACCATTCATTTTTATAAGTTTAATAATGAATAATCCTGAAAGTTTTAAATTCAGTTTTAAGTAGTCTGTATGTTCTTATATCTCGGGACCAGGGTACCAGATCTGTGACTAATGACTATTAACAAGATCTTTTTGCTTGAGAGAGTTTAACCAGAGTGTAGAGGAACAACTTTAAACGGCTTGATATCAGCCTATGTCGCCAAGCATGTCAAGTACGATGTGAATCTATGAACGACCCTGAAACATCTCATTGCACGATTTTGAATATTATCTAACTGTTGGAAATGTGTCTTCCCCAAACAGACGCACAGTAGTCAAGTATTAGTTAAATACATGAGTAAATACTTCTTTTAAATGCCTTGAAAATATGTCAATAACTTCAGCTCGCCAGTGAAAAGTGTCCATCAGTCTTTTTCTCAATACATGGCGATGTTAAAATATAAATCTGGTATCAAGCCGTTACCGAATTAACAGAAGAAAACGATCGATAGTTCAGGTTAATGATCGATCAGTAACGAATGGAAATAATAATAATGATAATGATAATGATAATGATAATGATAATAATGATACATATATATAAAGAGCTTTTGAAAAATA
Organism: Ruditapes philippinarum; assembly: GCF_026571515.1. Classification (NCBI taxonomy): domain Eukaryota; kingdom Metazoa; phylum Mollusca; class Bivalvia; order Venerida; family Veneridae; genus Ruditapes; species Ruditapes philippinarum. Next base: position 147,500 of record NW_026856260.1, on the reverse strand, counting down.
AAAACATTTCTAGGGCTTACTTGGCACTTATGAAAGGACTTTTGCGCGTTAAAAACAATTATGGCTGCTTTCTTAAGAAACACCAAAATTATGTTTAAAGTACTGTAAATTAAAAGCTGTCATGATAAAACCAATGATTTCTTTCAAGTTTGTACATTATATATTACTTAAATGGCACTGAATGTTTATAGTATATAACGTATGACGCACATTTTTTGCCCATTTTCCGAAAACTACAGTACACACAAGATAAAAACAAGCTATTTCTAACTAGTTCTATTCTTTCCCGTTGTTTCAAAGAAAAATAATTTTATAAAATAAATCTTATAGATTTACTATTGCTAATATATAGAAATAATGAAGCTGTTTTGACATTTTTGTTTCGTAAAGTTATATTAAGATGGTAAGGAACGCGCACTGCTTTTTTAATTGAAACTTTACAGCTGTTTTTGTTTTGTTCCAACTTGTAATTTATATGAAATAGTTCGGTTTTATATGAAGTGTGCTTTTTTTCTAGAAAGCGGATTGATGTATTCATAGATAAATCTACATATATCTCATGCAGTACATGTAGTAGTATACTAAATAATCTCCCACCCCGGGAGTGTAAATTACGTAGTTACAGTTCGGATTCTATTTTTTTAAAGAATTAAAATAAATAAATAATACACCATGCAAACTGTTTAGACATAATTATTTATGGATATATACTGTTTATTGCAGTTTATCATTAAATTGGATAACTTTAACATTAGTGCTTTTCATCCAATTCAATTCAATTCAATTCAAATGGTTTATTTACGTCTCATCACATGTACAACACATAATATATCACAATAAAAATGAATAAAACTGGTAAAAGTACATATGCCATTCAATAAAGAATTATAAGAGACGTGTAAGCAAAGCTTCCATCTATAGGTAAATATAATAAAAGATCATATTTACATACTTTTATGATTACATACTATACACACTTATAATAAATGAATTGGGAATGCTGTGAATCTATCATTTTAAGTTTTCATATACCTACTATAATGTGTCTAAAAGTCTATATATAAAACAATTCACTAGTCTGATGTACAACAATTCTAATGAAATTTAAGAGAAATAAAATACTAAAATGTATAATAATAAATTAATTCAATCTGTAAGATTCACAACACTCTATCTTAAATACCTACTTAATAAGAGAAATAGTTACCTACAATAAAGTAAAAGACGTCTATGTTTTAAAATATTAAAGCATGCTTTGGCTGTAAACTTAGTCAAAAATGGATTAACAAAAACGTTATGCATTTTCTCCATATCAGATAAGTTGTCAAAATTATTAACAATTGTTCTCGCAGATTCAAATAGGTCTTCCCTGAATTGTAAATAGAGTGGACAGTGTAACATAACATGTATCTCATCTTCTACAGTATCAGTACAATTAAAACAAGTTCTTTCATGTATTGACAGATTTTCATACCTCCCCGTTTCCAATCTTATCGGTGCAACACCGCATCTAAATAATGCCATAGCTCTTCGATAATGAAAAGGCAAATGTTGTTTTACATAAGTTTCAGTTTCAAAAACATTCTTGAACATTCTATATGTTCTTAGCTTATTTCTACCATTTCCTGATATAGATGACACACGCTCTAATGATTGTTCCCATTTACTTACTTCTACATCAAATTTTTTTTCCTCAATTTTTGTTACAATTGCTTTAGTATTCACTTGATTTGTGTTAAAATAAATCTGGTCTTTAAAATTAATACTCTGTAACATTTCTGTAATTCGAAAAATACTATTCTTACACCTAATACTAGCTACTGATCTCGACCAATTAAAGACTTTTTTATTCAATCTTGCATCATGCATATTTAACATTCTACAGTGTTGTCGTATAACAGCGCCCCATTGCTGAACCATCAGTGGCTTCCAGCCCATCTCACCTAGGACTGCTGAACATGAACATCCATGGTAACTTTTAGTTAGTGTCGTCTTGTCTTGTTAATCAATTTTGTATTCTATTGACCGTTTCTGTTTTCTTTTATTTTTTTTTCGGTGTCATGACCACGGTAACCTTACGGTGTCCTATATTTTATACCATATGGGTTTTCCTCAAAGAAATCTCTAAATTTATGTAAAAATACAAAAAAAATATCATGATTTTTTCAGATGTGAAATAAAAAAGATGTAAGTATGAGTGAAATTTTCTTGTTCAGCCTATTTAATTTTTATTCTATTTTCAAAAAAATCTTTGGAACTAATTATTAATAGAATAAAGTATGACCGTAAGGGCATATTTGCTCCAAATAAACGATATTTTAGACATTTTTATTGGGTACAAAAATTAGCATATTCTGTTTCTTTCATATACTTAAAGCACATGTCTAGAGTCCCTATATAGCGTTTGGCATTAAAAGAAAACAAATAAAATCAATTGAAATATGTTTTTTATTCTGAAAAAGTTATTTTATAAAAATTATGTGCTGAGCATGTATACATGTTAATAGTGATCGCCAGTCTTGACGTCACAGAAACGTCGTACGACAGCCCCAACCCTGTCGTAGAGCTGCGACATTTTCTACGATTTTCTTCGACGTCGTACGCTATGACAAACGTTAATAAAACGGTCCTTACCGGTCTGCGACATGTCTGCGACAAAAAGTAGCCTACGACGTGTCGAAGCGCAGGACATATACATGTACCGACATACAACGTATTGAGATTAACGTTTACACATTATCCAAAACTTTTGACCTCTTACTTATTGTAAAATGATAAAAGGGGTATGAGCGCAAACAGTATATCTGGCATTAATAAAGATTAAAAATAGGATAGATTCAATTAAATAAATTATAAAACCCAAAAATAATACCACACTGTAAACACTTTCTAAAAATATTGACAAAGTTTTAAGAAGTCCCATCGACAAAAGGAAAAATATAAAGTAGTGGTAGCAAAAAAAATGTACATTCAACCAACAAATATTGATAAGTGATAAAGACGGATTATCATAACGTGTGCCTATGCGCCAGATGTTGAAATAAGCTCTACATGTTTCGTGAAGTCGACACCATGCTTTCAAAATTGAAACGTCCAGTGTTATTTTTGTTAATTGCGTTAATAAGTGTTCAGATATTTCAAATTTTATATCGAGAATATGTTTTAGAAATATCGCAAAATCTCACTGATGATCAAGATGGTATTTCAAAAGATACAGGTAATGAGAAGCTTAAAAACGGTGTGAATAAAATTCTGGAAAATAATAAACAATACGAAAAAGGAATAAATAAGGGTAGGAATAAAAACAAAAAAGCATTGACGACTTCTGAAATCAGTACTACTACAGAAATAATAACAACTACGACGACCAAAGCTCCAGCAGAAGAAGTTCGTGTGAAAGCGGTTACTAACGATGTTCAGGCAAAACTCGCAGAAAAGATTCGAGGCTGGAGTCTTTCAGGAAGGAGAGAAAATGTTGATAGAAATAACACTGTATACCATGGTCGTGATTTACTGAAAGATGTAAGCGGTGATTTTTTAAGTATACTTTTATAGGAAATATGTGATTCTTCAATAATGTTGTATTGTTTGTATTGTTGATATAATTCAACGATGTATTTCTATCATTTTATGTCACTTTGCTACGAAATAATGAAAACTTTGATAATTACATTATGTTTAATTTTATTTTAATGCATGTATTCTGTGACAATGTGTATACACGTCTTATAAGATTGAACTGTCTATCTACCTATTATTCATGTCAATAAAAGCATCGCGTAGAAACTGATGAAAAAATATGATTGTAATTTAAAATGACTGTTGACAAAGTAACTAGCACAAAAAAAAATTGTCTGCAAAGTATTTTAAGTTAAGTGATAACTTGTTTGTTTTTCAGTTATATATTTAGAAAAAAAAAGTTATATTTGCAAGTAATTCAACCTTTGTCACGTACGTTGATAATAGTATAATAACTATCTTTGTTCATTAGTATATCAGTTAAATTAGATGGTTGAATAAAACGGTCTCGCTACGGTTCTGTGTCAAATGCAGATTAACAATGTTATATAAATATTTAACCATTTTTATGGCATTTTCTAATACGATACTTACTTTCTTATTGATAGTGACCTCAGTAAAAGTAGACAATGGTGTCGTTTTGTAGCGAATTTTAATTAGTGTTTCACACATTTCTGAAATTTTATGTACAATGTTCTATATTTGTATGTTCTTTATGATAATCAATTTGACCATTGAAATTTTATGCATCCGAGTGGCAACACTTCTAACATTTACACTGTGATAGATCTATATAAAATTTCTCCATTCTTAAAGTATAAAGGTTTAAGATTAATGAAATTCAGTAACATTGTGACTTTCTTATAGCGTTCAAAGTTTGTTGTTTAGAACTTCTTACAAACTAGCCTGTACTTTCATCTCATTGGAGATTTAATTGAAAAATATTTATAATCAAAGAACAGAACAGAACTTCTATTTCTGATTTGTACATAGTACATCATCATATACATAAAACCACACTTTGACTCAAACATGGGGCAGCTCATCGTCAGATACCCACGATTGATAAACATGTCACATAACATGCAATCAATGTTAAATGTTAATGGTTCGGCCGTGGGTATCCGACGATGGGGGCAGCTAAACAAATCTTGTTATAGTTATACCGAAGAAGCATTACAAAATTTCTATACAATTTACTTTTACTTCATACTGAAATATTTTATTATGTAATGTTGATTGCATTTGATTTTACATTACAAAAAATAACAAATTACATGTATATAATGCTTCAAATGCTTTAAGACCTATACAAAAGAACATTTTAATTCAAACATTTACTAACCTGGAATGAACAAATATCACGTGACCAACTTGTGCAGCGTATACCTATTTCTAGTGTTTCATTAGGCCATATACTCATTAATTATCAAACATTAAATGGAAGTTAGGAACAAACCACGTGTCATACAAACCATATTTCACTAGACACATTCTAGTATACAACTTGTATCTTTAATCTTGACTACGAACTATTTTTTTCAGCCAGTATTTAAGTTCAATCCTCACTTCAAGAACCCATGCTGGTTTGAAGGAGATGAACTTCGCTGTCTCCCCTACTTGTATGTGATTGGTGTCAAGAAATGTGGAACTAGCGATCTTTTCTACAGGATTGGCCTTCATCCAGATTTCGTCAAGCCTGGCTTTAAAGAAGCTCAATTCTTTGCTAGAAAACGATTTAGTAAGTCAGATTTGAAACTTTCTTGAGCTGTTCTTAATTTAAACGAGTACAGTAGTGAATTTCTAGACTTAAAAATTGTCTAGAAATGTTCAAGAGGTTCTCTGTTTGAGAGTGCAGCCTCATCTAAATGTTTCGTTATTGCCTTCCTTGGCTATAATGGCATAATTCTGTAGTTGTAAAACACTTGATTAAATACCACGTTAATTATCTGGCTAACTTGTTATTTATCGTCTTAGTAAGATAAAAAGTATGTATTTATCTAATTAACAAGGTAAGTTTTTTTTGTTTAATATTTAAATGACCAAAAAGTCTAACTTCCAGAAAAAGACACTTCCTTCTTAGATTAAAAGAAGATTAAAGTTATTTGTTTATCTGAAATGAAAAGAAAAATAGTTTTTCAGATAAAAATAATATTTCAGTATATACATAGTCATGCACAACTGAGTGTGAAAACTTGCCGGGGCCTTGAATTGGTGCCATAAGTAACTCAATACAGGTGAAAACAGTATTCTGGATATATAAGAAGCATTCAACTTATTGAACACACCTAGTTTGTACCTTGAAAAAAAAAACAATAAATGTAGAATACTATTAAACGATAAACTAGTGATTGTTGAAATACACATGACATGAAAATAATAATTATAATAATAATTAAAAACCCGACGAAATGAATGTGCACGATTTACATGTTAAGCTATCATGAAATATGCAATTTTATGATCTATCTATAAGCTGGGATTAAACAACATTCCTATATGATCAAATCACAATTTCGGTTCTATATAATCCAGACAACTTGTCTTGACAGGGTGACAACAACAAAAAATATTTGATTTGTGAAATAAATAAGCTTCAACACAGATAAATTCAATTCTCAAGCAGTTATATTTTTTTTATATTTAGGAATAGATATACAGGCTATAAAATGCAGTTAGCACATTTTGTATCATTAGCAAGTTGAATACAATTGCAATCGTAGTGGTATCCTGAACATCTAGAACAACGATAAATTCGCCATATACTACAGAAAGTGTTATTTAATTCATGCTACAATAGAAATACGTACGTGTCAAATGATCAGCCCTGCTGTAGAAGCTTAAGACGCTGTTCTATGGTTTAATCAGACAAGCTGTCGTTACTTTATTTGCATTGTGTTGCGTTTCAAGCCGGGGAAATAAATAATTTTTGTTATAAATTTATAATTATCGAGCACTGTATTATCTTCGGTAACAGCAGAAACATCTTTTTTCAGTTGTATTTCTTAGCACGCATTTGTGAAAAGGCAAATCACGTTTTTTTTTCAAGATATGTTAGCTTAGTTTTTTTTGAAATTGTAGGACTTTTCTGTAATTTGAGAATGCAGGTTTATTTGCCCTGTAAATCTATAAATCCCAATTTGGAGTCTGGTAAATACTATGCTCAAATTCTATATTCTTAAATATTGATAATAGCTACACAATCTCTTTGTAAATATATAGAATAAGCATGTTCTGACTACACACAAAGTAAATATCTTATGTTTTAAACTCTACAGAAAGGACCAATTTTACTTGACTTGTAATAGGATATATTCACCTTCTTACAAACAGTTTGTATATTCTTTATTGAAATTAGACATATTCAGAAAAAATGACAAAAATTGTAATTAATTTCTGGGATAAAAATATTATCTGGGATAAAAATGCTAAGATGAGCATAGTATATCTTTATATCCTCACTTGTTCTAAATAGTTTGGTGTTTTTTCCTAATGCATTTCAATTCTTATTATAATATATAAAATGAAGAAAACGTTTATCAATTCAGAGAGTTACCTGAAATAGCAATGCTTTAAGAAAGGATTTTTTTTTAATTAATTTACTATTTCGCGTGTAAAACATCGTTCCTATCATTTCTATTGACATATACATGAATTAAACCGTTTGACACACGCGTGATTGTCAAAAAACAAAACACACTTGTTCATACTGACATAAAAACATGTTTTTTATACATGCCAACATTTAGATCAGTGTCTGTCTGTCTGTATCTTTATTGTCGTGTAGCCTGACCAATCTCAAAACTGTCAGCTGCTCAGTTTATAAACATTTCCCCTTGTCGATAACCCGCATGTTGAAAAAGGTATTAGAAAAACTCCGATGCACATCGCAGTTTTTATTTAAAGGGCCATTATGCTCCAGAAATGCTTTTATTTTTATTTCTCAGCAGCTTTTGCTTTTTTTTGTGTACTTTTAAAGTATCTTACTTATTGACCATCTTTCTCATTGGCGATAAGTGCAGTTATAGTGAATTTGTATTTTGTATGAAAGTAAAAAAAACAAACTTGTTTTCATTCTGATACTTTCGTGACAAATTATTTCACATTTATCGATACTTTCCTCGCATACAACATTTTCTAAAACCATTATTGAAACATTATAAATTCAAAAATTCAAGTTTGCCCTTTCTAAAGAAAAACATGTGTTTGTTTCTGAGGCATAAAATGAGCCGCGTCACGACAAAACCAACGTAACGTGTTTGCGACCAGCATGGATCCAGACCAGTCTGCGCATCCGCGCAGTCTGATCAGGATTCATACTGCTCGCTTACAAACCCTTTTACAAGTAGACAAACTGAAAGCGAACAGCATGGATCATGATCAGACTGCACGGATACGCAGGCTGGTCTGGATCCATGCTGGTCGCAAACGCACTATGTTGGTTTTGTTGTGACGAGACTCATTTGTCCAGATTGTTACCTAACCTTTTGGAATAAGGAAAATTAATGATCTGCCGAATCCTAAACAGTTTTACAAGTGCATGTCATATGTTTTTATGAACGATTAAGATGTTTATCTATAATGTAAACGGTTAAGGTGGCTTATCTTTCACAATAATACTGATAATAATTATTATAACAATAATAATAATGATAATAAAATTCAAGATTATTCAAGCAAGAAAATCTTCAGAATAACATTAAGATTAGGACCCTACAAAAGTAAACATGTATTGAAAAACAAGTCATTATGGTTGTCTACATTCGATTAGTTGTTCATACAAGTTATTAGGTTGAAGACATTGTTTTGTTTTTTGTTGATATTTTAACGTGTATTTTTTTCTTGTTTTTGTTTTGTTTTTTGTTTTCATTTTATTTTTGTTATGTATTTTATGTATATGTTGTTTACGTTCTTTTCCATTTTAACGCATGTCACAAGGTGCTTATTAATTATGAGCAAGTTGAAATATCATTAATAAAAATTAAAAAAATCGTGTCATGTCACTTGTTAAGACAGACCAATCAGTTTTTAGTACGTTTATTTTTGGCGTCCGCGCCGAAGCGCGGCGCCCCTTTATGGAATGAAATCAGATTTTGTGAAAGGGCGACAGCAACTTCTCGAGCCTTTTAGTCAGTCATAATAAAAGCCGATTATTCCGATCGGTATGAAATAAATTAAAAATGAAATGTCGCGATATGTACAATGAATAGCGAACTGGAGGATTTCGCAATGCAAACATTTTCAAATGCGTCTCTTCGGGTTTTTTTTATTTATCATTTAGTAGTACACAGTGGGTTATCATGGTATGTTAAAATAGAATGATGAGTTGATGACCTAAATATTCCGAAAATCTATTTAAAGAGGGATGTGCTCCTATCGGTAATTCCGGTCTCTCCCGGTCTATTTTGACCGGGATACTAGTGACCGGCGAATAGTATCACACGTTTATTGTCCGGTCTCTCCCGGTTTTGGAGTAGATGTTTGATATCGTTACAGAACAGAACAAATATTTTACAGATAAATAAGCTTTTTTCCAAAATGAATGTTTGTCACTTAGTTTGGTTACAATAATTAATAAACATAGATCAAATCTCAAATTTATTGATTATTATTATACATAAACATACAATTCGGAAAAAAAACCAACAACAACAACAACAACAATAGCATGTTTCATTTTATCTATATGAGATAAAAAACAATAAAAATATGTACAACAATTGTGAAAAAAGGTACATTTTTATGGTTTTAATATGACACTATCAACTTTGAAACATTTTATTTAATTTGTCATTAGTGTTTAGTAAAGATGCCGATGATTTATTCAAAGTTACAAATTAGATTTTATTAATTATTTAATTGATTGATAATTTTAAAAAATGATAAAAAAAATACAAATGTACATGTACATGGTTTAAGAATAAACAATATTATAACTATATTGAAAGATTAACCATAATTTACTGACTTTTTCCAGTTAAGTTTTGACTTATAATCGTCGGTCAATATGACAATTGAAAGAGTAGTAAACGTAAAAAACTCAGTATTAAAATAGCACATAAAAACACAAAAAAGAGAGGAAAACAATATTCATAAAATCTGTATTTTTGTTATTAAAATAGATATTACAGTTATTGTATAATAAACAATAATGCTCAACATGACATGGTAATATAACCAGTGTCATATTTTTACTAAGTGTGAACAGATACCTTAAGAGGGGGTCTTCGCTAATAGCGATTACATAATAAGGGACAATTCCACAAGTGTGGTGTTGATCATGCGTTACACGTATGGATTATAAATGATTGTATACGAGTACATGTATATCCGTTGCTATAAATAATCACGATCATAGAGAAATAACAAGTAATATTCTAATCTCTAGCATGCCAATCAAAGTTCATAATGAACAATGTCATCCGTCTGTTCATTTTGGTAAAAACCAATTAACCATTGAAAAGTTTATAAGAATATCTTGTCATCATATGTCTACTAGTTCATCTTCACTTTCTGCATTTCTTGCTTGGACGCCCTTTGATGCTTTGCATCAATGCTTTTCTTGTAAATTGTATGTATACAAGTCAATCCATGATTTGTGTATGTTACTTATTCATTCGTAATTATTGTATAGGTATATACTTAATGCTTGATGATGATAAGCTGTACATAATGCTTTAATCTAAAATAAATTTTCTGTTATGTTAAAAATATCCGACCTTCTCGTTAAACAAACATCGATCTGCATAAACTCCACTTGTTCTTCAATAAGAGCAAAGAGTGTTCAATAAAAACAACAATTTATGTTTCAGGACCAGGAGGTTTGTTTGATAATATAAATGAATACGCTGAAATGTTCCACTATGCTGCAGAAACTATTTTAGATAATGCTAATAAATCATCTGACGGGCAGTTAGCAAACTATCGTCATGTTACAGGTAAATAAGGGTTTTGATACACCTTGACAGGACCAGAACCTATATTACCCTATTAAAGACAATAGGATGATGTATTTATTAGAGTTACTTTATTAAGGAAAATATAGAAAAATATATATTTTACACAACCACTATTATATTGTTCAGATTCAAATGCTACGTCTAAAATATGTTTTCATGACAGGATCACTATTAAAAAAAAATTATACCTCATTTGCATATAATATGTCGTCATCCGGTCCATTAACCGCATACAGGCCGGGGCGGTCCATAATTCTTAAATGGACCGGATGACGTCATATTAAATATAGAAGGGCGCATGCAAATTAGGTATAAAATGTTATTAAATTTATTGTTTTGCTTCAAATAAATGTATTACATGTTGATCAAAAGTCATGATTTGTCTTGATTTTAAATTTTATTTATACCGTTTGTGAAAACCTGAAAGATCGGGGGTTTTTTTTGCCTGTTTAATTTGATTAACAAAACTTGAGTGACAAAAGAAGAGCTTGATTTTCTTCAACTAGGGTTTGAGATATTTCACACACTGAACAAATAACTTATTATTTGGAAGAAAATTATAGTAATATAGTAAAAAAAACAACAGCAACAAAAGGGATGAAAGAAGTTAGATTCGGGCCATATACCTTCCTCAGTCTGCCCAACCAGTCCGTAAACTTGCATATTGCCCTCAAGGCCATGTTTTATTTGTTATGGATTAATAAGTGTTACCTTATTTACGGAAGTACAGCAAAATATGCTTTTAATACAACCACCATTATATTGTTAACATTAAAATACTACGTCTGACATATATTTTACTTCTATTTTTCATATTTACATGAGCAAAAAAACTTAATTCTTATTGCTATAAGTACTGGTTGGTTTCAGGAACGCATTTGAAATAGTTAATAGGTTCATTCACAATCGAAAGTAAATATAAATTATGTATAAACTAATAAGAGCAAATAACTTTCATTTTAAGGTGAAGGAAGTCCGTCGAACCTTCATCTGAATACTCATTGGAAATTTCTCCCTGGAAACGAAAATCTGGATCAACCAAAATATGTGATTTTAGACTATATTCACCATTTCATACCACAAGCGAAAATGATTATAACATTCCGCGATCCCGTGGAGAGGTAAGTTCGAGTATCATTATTTGAATATACAATTTATTCTTCTTTTTTCTACATAACCATGGTTTTATGTATCTTTTTTTCTAAGTGTCATTGTTGATCGAATTGAAAAATGTGTATTTTCCGATATGTCATTTTGATTTAAAATGTGTATTTTTAAAGAATTCGATTGCATACTTACATTGTCTTAAATATTGTGTTAATTGTTATACCATTTCTTGAAAAAAATGTTATGATAACATTATAAAGTTCTACCTTAATTTAGAAGTGCTAAAATTTGAAATAGTATTTGTACTAAATGTTTATTCAGTCAGTATTATTTGTTGTTCCAATATCAGAACGTTTACACATTAGTACTCACAGCAGCTATAAGCGATTTAAAGTGTTGTTTTCTTTGTGTCGGATTCTCATGGTTATTTTAACATAGCAACATTGCTCAAACTGGAACAATAACTTAAAGGCATTGTAAATTACATTTCATAAATTGCCTTAATCAACCCAAATTTATACTAATCTTTTTTTTTCAATTTGGTTTCATTATTTTCGTTTATTTTTTTAATATTTTCACACAGATTATATTCGGATTATTACCACGAATACGGGTCTCTGATGAAGACCAATAAACCAAATCCTCGTCAGTTCCACAGAGTTGTCACAGAGGGTGTCAAACTTTATAAAGACTGCTTCAAACGACGCTCCGTCCGAAGTTGTGTTTACGAACCATCTCTTTATGAACAAACTAAGGTAAGGTTCAAAAATGTATTGTAAAAATTAAAAGGACTTCTTTTGACATTGACAAAATGATTTAATTCTGTGTAAAAATGTAAAATCCCGTGTTAAATCAAGATTCAGATCTGGTTTAATGTCAATATTGCAAATACTCACCCTAACCTATATAAATTATAGGTAAATACCGAAGGTATATGCTACCGTTGTTCATAGAGACATAATGAAAACTGTACAATACAATATATTAAAATTATCTATATCTTTAAGGCCTCAACAGACGGTAGGATTTAAGTGTACGACACTAATTAGAGATAAAATGTACAATTTTCAAATCAATACTACACTTGCATTCAGACGGTAATATCATCTGAGGTTTCCCTAAAAAGGGTCCATCCCAATTGATTCTTTACATACTTTACTCACTAAATACTTTTTTCACCATGAGTAATTATTGAAACACCTCCATTTTAAAAAAAATATATATATTTTTTTTAATGTGACGCCTGACCGAGACTCAAACCTGGGACCCTCGGAATACCGTACTGCGGCTCTATTGACTAAGCTATCCGGCCGCCTACAAACTACCTCCCCTCCCCTTATTAGAGAACAGTTCAATGCCGTGACATAATCATTTTCGGAATAATTTGGGATTCGAACCGAAAACAACTTTGGGTCTCCTGAAAAATCTTCAACATCATTTTCATCCCATCTTACTACTACTATAATATAAAATAATAATAATAATAATAATAATAATAATAATAATAATAATAATAATAATAATAATAATAATAATAATAATAATAATAAAGACTTTATTTAACGAGAGAACTCATTTGAACAAACATATCAATCTTCCATGAGGCCCTCAACAAGGAACAATATAAATTAAACATATTCAATCATTTAAAATACATAAATGTAAAAACATACAGGAGATTATCAATTTGTATACAAAACCTCAAGTATAAGGTTTTAAAATGGTTAACTACGGAAGCGTATCAGGGCCTACAGTTGGTGAGATGTTTTGCGCTAAGTCGACTTATTTTTATTCGCATTGATAAGATGTTTTTGCAATTCGCAATAAAATTTACTGACAAAGATGAGAAGCTTTTAGGCATTGCAACTGAATTTTTCTCGATATGTTTGAAGCTTTTGTCTCTTCGACAAAAATCAGGTCGTAACTTCTTGATTTCACGACTTTGCTGAAATATTTAGTAAGACGCAAAGACGTTACTCGCATTGACAAATAGCTCACGAAACTCAACAACGTTTTTTTGCAATGATTAAAAACTTCTACGTATTACGTATTAATCATAACTTCTTCATGGAATGTTTTATGTATTACGTATTAATCATAACGTCTTAATGGAATGTTTTTGGTCAAAACGAGAAGAAACAAGTTAACATGACGTGAAACTTTTAGATAAGTGGAGTCCCTGATAAGCTTCCGTAGTTAACAGATGTAGCAGACTTAGTCTTGCAGCTCTCTTTTGGAACTTAATGAGTTGATCCTCTAGAAAGGACGTGCAGTTACCGTAAATTATGCAACAATAATCAAGATGTGGTAAAATATATGCATTTTAAAACATTTTACGTACAGGTATAGATATGAATAATTTTATACGTGATAATAAATGTTACAATGAGTTACACTTTTTAAGAACATTATCAATATAGCTTTGCCAAGACAAGGTGTTATTAATTGTAATACCCAATAATTTTTCTTCAGAGCAGAAAAAAGTTTGCTCTGTTTTATATAAAATACAAGGATTACTTTCATGAATATAATTTTGCTTGTGTTTTGAGGAAATATACATGACCTTAGTTTTGTTAACATTGATAGACATGCGATTCAAATCCCACCATTTGTTGGCATTTAAAAGATCATGAGTAAGAGATTCAACTACTCTCTTTAGGGATACATCAGAGGTTGAAAAGGTGGTGTCGTCAGCAAAAATATCAGTTTCTGTTTTTTTTCCATAGACAAAGGCAGGTCATTGATATTACTACTATATGTTTACTAAAGTCTTGTTCTGGAATTTCATTCATTACACCCATTATCAGGAGATAATTTGGTAATCTGTTATTTGTCATTGTGGGAGGTCTGTAGAAATCTGTACGACAAGATTTTCAAAATAGAACATGTTCTATTCCTTACATCTAGACTTAAGGTTTCTGAATTCAAGAAATAGTAGCCTTCACACATTAAGATTTGTCTGTACATCTTAATTTTTATTGGTGTTGTACTTCAAAATCCTACCGTCTGTTGAGGCCTAGAATATAATAACAGAAATAGTTCAATGAAAAAATGACTTGCGGTTTGGCTACAGCAATCTCGTTTTCGAGTTGATAAATGTGTTTTTATGAGTTCTATATCATGATTTAATTTATCGAAGTGTTTTTTTTTTTTCAAATAAGATAAATGTAAGTCGCATTATACAGCAATGAAGATAAATTCGGGCTCAGATAATTCTGATCATAATGATTTCTTTGTGAATGCAAGACGATTCCCTAATGCTTAAAGTGATATTATGCTAATTTTTGCTGTCAAATTGAGTGAAATTAGTAATATACGTGTATCTCAAAAGTTTGGCTATTATACTGGTGATCCACCAATAATTGAAAGAAAAGTGTTAATGATACAATGTAAAAACTATCTATATGATAAAAAAGAATGATCCTTTAAGACTTTTTAAGTATTGAGCATTTCAATTACTTTCTGAAAGATATTTACAGAATTTTTTGTTGGTCATGTAAATAATCTTTGTTTATAGTAAAATATGAAATTAAACACAATTATGGCAATATATGTCAAATATATATATATTTTTTTTATCTGATCACCGACCATCTAGTACATTTTGATGGGCATAATGTCAGTGTTGAAATAGTGCTGAACTAGAGGCTATGTTACAACGAGATTTTTTTTGTTTAAGTAATTATGATAAATAACTCATGATGATCTTGCAAATCGGGACTGCATTATTTCAGTAACTAGTTTTTTTTTGCACACGTTCAGAATAAATTATAATGCTTATAAAATATACTTCTAATGAACATCGGCAAGGTATTTCATACACTTTTGAACATTTTTCATTTTAAATGTCCGAGTACTGAATATTCTGATTTTATTCTTACCACTTAATATAAATATCTTTTTTTTAAATGGAAAATAATAGTTCAAATGTTAATTTTGTTTCAATGTTGGGTACTCGAATATGGCTGTGTATCTATTTCGGCATTAAAATGACTTTATCTAAATAACGTAAATGTTATAAACAAATGGATTATCGTCCTTTTATAAACATTTAACATTGCCTTTAACTGAAATTATATCTTATTTTGAAACTTTATATTAAAGCTCACAGGTAGTTTGAATTAACGCAATACATGTACATATATTTTGATATACGGGTGACTTTTCGTATATGGGATAGGAAACCCATCTGCTGGTTAATGGTGATATGACAGAAAAAATATCTAATAATATGGCTAGAAGTACGAGGTGAGGAAAGTTGTATGCGTTATTTTTGTAAATTACAATGTATATTAAATTTACCTTGTCGTTTTTTACAGATTCAAATACAGCTTGGGATATACTATATATTCTGGATGGACCTTACAAGATTATTTCCTAGAAATCAAATTCTTGTTCTTCAAAATAAAAATCTACGTGATAAAGAGACCACAATGAGAAAAGTTTATCGATTTCTTGAATTACGTAAGATTTATACCATTGCTGTAACTTTGAAACATGTTAAACCCGGTGCTAGGGGGCGTAAAGATGTTAAGTTTTCATTATTTTTAAATGAATGAAATGGAAATATTAAAGATTGGGCCACTAGACAAACTCTAAATGTAGTAGGTCCGCTTTGATTCAACCTGTCTATGATCGGAACTATCTTTAACGCCTCCCATGCTCCGCCTTTAGCAGGCATATATTCGAATACAAAACGGTGTCTATATTTTAACCGTATAAATTTTCCAGTTGCTTGCACGGTTCTATAATTTTAATTCCCTTCTTTAGCACAAGTTTTGTATAACCTGCTTTGAATACCATTTATATATTTTTTGTTTAAGTCTCCATTGGTGAAAGTGGCAATTAAATATATATTCGCATCGACGAAAGTTTTCATATTGACTATTCTTAATCAGAAATCCCATATAACCACATGCAATAGTAGCTATTCCTTGCTTAATACACATATTTTGCGTTTTCATATTTTTGTTCCTTGGCATTTTATTATTTTATTTTTTTTCTATGTTTTGTGTGTATTCAGTTTTATTTTTCTCACTAATTTGATTTAGGGCCTCTCCCTAAAACTGAGATGGAAACAGTCGTTACTGCAGAAGAACGATACCAACGATCTAGCAGAAATTCGGGGAAGGGTCCAATGTTGAATGAAACACTTGAGTTTTTACAGGAGTTTTATAGGCCATTCAATCGTAAAATGGCGAGATTGACGAATGATGACACATTTTTGTATGAAGGAGAATGATGTAGGAAAATTTGATATCAATTGGCAATATTTGTATAATGGTGGAGGGTACTTGCAGTAATGAAACAAAAAACCAACAAATTCAGTTAATATATATTGACACCCCTCATTGAATTAGTAGAGCACAGTGTGTATACAATTAATATAGCCTATCTATCTTTTTTTGTAAATTTCTAACAAAACTTAGAATTATTGAAATCAGGAATCGTGTAACTTGCAAAATAAAGATCACCCTAACCGTCCTGATTGTGAGCATAAGTCGGCTTTTGGAAAAGTCTTTAGCGCATGGTGAAAAATGGTAATACTATGACTAAGTTTATGTAACTTCCAAAGATGATTATGAAATACCTTTAACTTTAACATCACTTTCAAATAGCATTCTGAGGCAAGAGTTTTTATAAACATACAAACAATCTGTCCACAAAAGCATATTCTTGTAACTGCACCTGCACATTATTAAAATTGTTTCAGTTTCATATGAATTGTATTTCAGTTTGAAAGTATCAAAGTGAATAACAAGTCATTAAGCTTCAAAAATATTATATGATTTACTAAGACTTATATTTTAACGGTAATTATGATATACATACCAATGCATTTTTCTCGGTTTAAATGTCATCGCTATAACTTTTAAGTATTACTCATCGGTATTTTTATATATAAACATTGTAGAAAATTTTATAATCAGGGTACTAATGTATCTTTATACAATAAAATATAATCTTTTGACAATAACGAGTATCAATAATTTCTACGTGATAAATATTTAATAAACATAATTAAATAGCATAAAGTACATGTATATGTTTTAAGGACTAATAAATATAAATCAAACTAAAAATGGTAACAATAAGAAAATTCTCAATATTTATCATTTTTAGTTCCTTAAAACACAGACTAACGCTCTCCCGGTTTTCAAATCGCCACCCGGGTCTGTAAATACAATGCAGACCTATTCCTCGTACGGTAACTATTACATACATCTCTTGACAAAATATTTAAACTGATGGGTAACAATGTAATTTCTTTTTCAATAAAGAAAATCTTCTTGACAAATAACTCTTAAGTTAAATCTTAATGAAATTATTTTCTTTACGTGACTTAAGAATAGGTTTAAGTAAACAGTAATTGAATTGAGGGTAATAAGAAAAAGAGTTTATCTGCTTAAAAGATTTCTCTGTAATTTGAGGATATGGCATCCGATTTAAGTTCTTTAATATTGTGTCGGTCTTTCCCATTAAAATAATGAATGGTTTTGTCCTTATTGAAAGAGGGATCGTTTTTATAAAGCATGGTAAGAATTAAAAGTGTTAAAGGTTTATTGGTATATACCAATATTATTTATTGGTTATGCATATGTTAGTAACTCGTTTGAAAATTTTCTTTTAAAATTATTACAGCTTGTCTTTAAATTCAAGTCTGTTTAAAGTTTAAGAATAACAAGTTATGCATAAAATGTCAAAAATAGAATTATATTTTTTTCTTGTTGCGTTGCTATATATTCCAACAATCCCATGCTGCATTGATCGATTTCGTACTGAAGAAAATTATTTTTAAAAGGGAGCCAACAAATTACTTTTGATCAATATTTCTTACGTACAATTATAACACAAATATGCTTTATCATGTTATATGTTTTAACAAAATGGGCGTAGCTCGCTCTTCACTGATATTTGTATTATCTATAAAAGCTAAAAATGTTTTTTTTTAAATTGCTTTCTTTACATCAATTACTTGTACAAAGTTGTTACTGTTATTCAATTTTTAAAGAAAACATAATATTATACGAGTATACATTATTACATTGCCATTTATCATTGACAACATTACATATGTCGTTTTATTGCAGGTAATCTTGACGCAGAAGACATGCTGATAGTTGTAAACAAGAAAGAGACTTACACAAGGCGGGAATCTTTTAAAAATGAAGGTCCTATGTTTAATGAAACGTTAAAGACTTTGCAAGATTTTTATAGACCATTTAATAAGATAATGTCAGACGCTACCGGTGATTCTGACTTCCTGTATGGTTATGGTGACGGTACCAGCTGATTTCTGCCGGTCTGGTTCCTACTCCTAGCCTACATGACTGAAAATTAGTGACATTGGGGAAGAACACCCAGGCATTTTGTCTGCGTAATAACTCCTAATTTATAGTCGTGCAATAATTTAATGTATACATTAGTTAAACTTTATGAATGATTTCGTATGTGTGAAAGTTAGTTATCGTGATCATAACTGTATTTGTTTTTATTTATTATTAAAGTCCCGTACAATATAATACAGCATGTATAAAATGTATAATGTCTGTATAGTCTTTGATTGAGAGAAAAAAATATTTTATAGTTTTCCTGTTAAGTTTTAGACTTAATATGTAACACGGATATATTATGGATGTGAATCTACTAACATTGTCACAGGTTGTCATACCTTTATATCATGCACTTTATTTCAAATAACACTATATTTCAAATCTTCGAGTGATAACTTGAAACGTTTTATTCCTTATTGTTTTCAATAAAAACAGCAGTATCAAAATTGTGGATGTTAATATTTTGTGATATTTAGCATGTTCATTATTATAAAGATTTTTAACTGAACCTGAATACCAGCTGTGGTTGTCAACCGCCGATGTGGCATATTCTAGAGTTTGCGTTTTAAGACTTATTTATATTCAGTGATGTAAATTAAACGTGGGTATGATCAATTTCGAAACAAAGTTGTTTAGGTGTGAGAGTTGGGGTTGGCATACCTCGCAACCACACAGTACATGTATGAGTCAAAAGGCGACTTTCCAGCTTTACTGATAGAGGAATACCTCGATCAGGTGTCTTTCCTTGCATTATTTAAGGCACGAACGGGCACCTGAACGAATCATCGACGTTCCGTAAGATAGGTACATAGGAAATAATGCATGAGTATTTTATTCTCATGTGCCTGATTAAAGTCTTGTTTGATCTGACCTGAGCACAAAGTGTACAATGTGAGCTTTTGTTATGAGTAGTGCAAGTCATTATACACAATATCTTTAAGTAATCTGCTTCTACACCACATCAAGGATTTTGATTCTTAGATGGTCCTCAGTACCAGTCTAACACAAAAGGCGATAAAATAGACTTCAAAAATCTTTTTTTTTAAATATCTGTCCCGAAGTAACTTTAATATCATTAGCTTAGATCTTTTGCATGTGGCATCTTGCAAGTGGCATCATCTTTGGTCATCAACAACTTTTTTTTGCAGTTTATATAGAGGTATGAAGGAAACCGCTCATAATTATTATCCTTTTGAGACCAATTTTCTTTTCTTTTGACTCCAACTTTACTTGTCATCCAATGAAAACGCTGTATTTTTTATAAAGACTTTGCGTTAATTTCCATAGAAGAACAAAGTCGATACTATATCGAAATTCGCTCATAGTCGCCCGCTATTTCATAGTACTTCATAGAACCGCATAGTGACACTAAGTATGTTAGTATTCATCCGTAGCTGTTCTACAGAAATTAGAAACATTCTCCTGTCGCTATCGCTCCCGTCGAAGTTTCTAATTTCTATAGAACAGCACGGATGAACACTAACATATACATAGAAACGTGGGGTTTTCCCGCCAAGAATTCTATGCAGATAATATCGACAATAGTAATCTCAAACGTGTTTGGTTTAAATTTGATGTTATTTTACATAAATCATACAGGATGCCCTCTACCAAAAATAATGTTAACACTTCTACCCCGGAAAAATAATAAATAATGACTGACCAAGAACGTGGAATCTGCCAGCTCGTTCAACCAAGCCCAACAAGTCATCAATATTTAAAGGTATTTTCAGTTTGTGTTATACTACGTGAGTATTATGACATCAGAAATGTTTCTGATAAACCATAATTATTCTTTGTTAAGATGTTGAATGTTGACGCAAACCGACGATAGTGGCTACGACGACAACAAGCATTAACATAATAATCGCAAAACATCGAACTTATGTCCCTCTTCTTAACTTTCCTATAGACATGCTCAATCAAACCAAACCGTGTTTCCGAGCCCAACATATTCAATTTGTTAAAAAGTTTCAGTTTAATCATATTTTATTGCTAATATCTACATGGAAATATACAGCCGAAATAACAAATACCAAAAGGGCTGCATGGGCCCCAAGTTCTTACAACATTAGCGATCGGCCAAGCTTTGCGACCTTAAAAATAACTTTTCACTATCCTTGCGATTCTACGTTATTTGCAAGTATCTATAACTTGCATTTATGACCTATTTCTGTTTTTTTATGGTGAATAAATTGATATAAATACTTGGTCAAATTTGGATGGAGGATTGATACTAAGTATGTTACAAAGTTTGGCTAGACCGGGGTTTAAACCAGGAATATATATAGTAAGCTTATTCCGGATATGTTGTATATTACGTAATAAAATTTAGATGTATATTTCTGGAGATTGTCCAAAAATATCAAACGATATCAAATGCACATTTTCATTTTCCGTATTATCACAATAAGAATCCTTTTTCATTGCAATGCACTGAAACATGTTTTCCATATTTTCACTGGTGGCTTGTCAGACTACTTTCTTCTAAATTCAGCCAAAACACACACGAAAAAACTTTCTATAAAACGGGTGATTTTGATTTTAATACATATAATTAATTTTCCATAATTGAACGGAGATGTACCCCTTCGCAGCTCAGTGAATACATTCACGGTAAGAAAGTGAATTTTTGCATATCAGACGGGATCATCTACCGTTTACGCCGATACTAGAAAAACTGGTCTTACACTCACCATGCAAATAGAGTGAATTAAAATTCCTTAAGAATGCTCAACGCGGCAAAATTGAAAATGTTGCAGGCTCGGTTTGACTGAGCCTGTTCATGGACGGTACTGCCAAGTGCAAACTACCGTTAACGCCCCCTAGCACCGGCTTAAGCAGAATTCAACATTTAACATGAACTGGTAAAATTTAGAATTTTGAAACATCCACAGATGTGTCCATATGGCGGTTATCATGGAACGTTCAATGTGACACGTTAGTGCCATTCCATGAAAAGCGGCATATGGTCCCCGGGTAAAAAAAGATGCGTGTGCCCTAGACGAGAAAACAATAAGCGGAACTAAATAAAATGGAATTTTGAAAGGGTATCTGAGGTTATGAAGCCTGCATATCACATATATAACGTCAAAAGACAAATTTAAAAAGCAAGCCTCATATCCTTAGGGTGATTCAAACAGTATTCAAGTGAGGAATACTGGAACCACCCAACAAGAAGAAGCCAAATAGAAAGAACTAAAATACCACAAGCACAACAAAAATGTCGTGCGGATCGGAAATATAACATCCCTGATTGAATGTACGGGGCGATTTTTTACAGCCTCCACACGGCACAAACGACGCTGATGTTGCGATAAAATAGAGTAAAATAAGAATCCCTAAAGAAAGCCCAACGCGACAAAATTGAAAATGTTGCAGGCTCGGTTTGACTGAGCCTGTTCATGGACGGTACTGTGTAAACTACCGTCCACGCCCCCTAGCACCGGCTTAAGCAGAATTCAACATTTAACATGAACTGGTAAAATTTAGAATTTTGAAACATCCGCAGCTGTGTTCATATGGCGGTTATCATGGAACGTTCAATGTGACACGTTAGTGCCATTCCATGAAAAGCGCGTGTCGATGTATTGCACATGACCATAAGACAAGTCGCGTGTTTGAAATGACGTCATTCCCTCGCGCCTTAATTTAGGTCTTAGAATGGCGCCAATACGCTTCTATACGAAAAAGTGCTAAATGAAAATATTAGTTTCGAAATATGATTTATATATAATAAAAATTCTTATATTACCCGCAATCTTTTACAGCAGGACTGTCTTCTTTATTTTTTTGATATCGAAATTTGGAATTCATATCTAAATTCATGAAAATCTTGAAAACCTCTTTGCGGCTTGGTATATGTAAGCAATTCTACTTTTATAGAAATGTGGTTTATAAATTGTGAAAGAGTAATGGTCATGGTACTTTTCTTAAGGAAAAGAATATCAAACGTTTCGTTGAGAGACTTACTTACTTGCTGCCCTCTGGCGTGTGGGGTAGTCTGGTTCCCTGCCTACATTTACTGCGGAAAGTAGTATAGCGTAGTATAAGGGGAAGGAACTCCAGACTAGCGTTTGGGGCTGCAACGAAGTTCTTCAACCTTTGTCAGTTTTTCGCCAGTTTTTGAAGACTTCCCCAGGATTAGATTGCATTTTTCATCTCTGCTTCCACAGTGCGCCGCCATGTGATCTTCGGTTAAGATCGGTCTTCCTCTTCGTCTTTTACCTTCAGGTGTCCAGTGTAAGGCTGTTTAAGTTATATTGGGTGGCTCTTTTCGTAGGACATGGTCAATACATCTCCAACGCCTGTCCTCAGTTGTATTCATATCTTCTGCCTGGCATTTTCTAAGAAGTTCATCGTTTGAGATCTTGTTAGGCCAAAAGATTTTCATGAGAGAGGTTATGACTAAACTATATTGAAACATAATGCAAATATATATTTGGGCACTACGCTTTCCTCTTATGATTATGTTCACCTAACTGAGTCTATTGGTTTTCCCTTTTCTATGTATTTATATAAGCATTTCTTTGTTTTATCAATTTAACCTCTTGTAACCATAGCAACTGTGAGAATTTCGCTTGGCGGGAACAGTTTTGTTTTCTTACACTGCCTCTACTCACAGGAACATATTAAGGCTAAAATTATGGTTTGGTGCGCCATTTTAACCGGTTTAAACACCCTTTTAGTGGTTTTGCTACTGGCCGTCTCAAGGTTGCGCACCTTTCTGTCAATGTTTTATTCAAAACTACCCTATGATCATGGGTTAATTATCATGAATACAAAATATATTTAAATCTAGATTTAAATTAATAACACAAAAAATTATACAAAAAAGCTTATAAACACATATATAATCAGGGAGGTATGTAAAACATTAAAAAAAAAGAAAAAGAAAAAAAATACAATTATTATTCTGGGACTAAAAATATGTATTTTCTGTCGCAGAACTATTCAACCACTTCAAATACCAGCACCAGTCTTTCAAACCCTGAATAAGTTGGTGGATCACAAGGGACAAAACAGGTTGCCAAAGTAAAATTCCAGAGTTAGATTCAAACAGTAACTAAAATACAATGTATAGTATGAAACAATATATTAGTTCAATACCAAAGCCCCGAATCACGTTGTCTAAACCTAAACGGCCACACATGTTTATCAGATAAATACCTCTAGTTTGAAAATAAATATTTTTATGAATAATTCTATATTAATTCTAAAACTTTCTTTATAATGTAACGTAAGGACCAAGCGGCTAAATATTTTGCACTCCGTTGCCCCATTGCGTCCGTTGCGCAAAAATATCACCGTTGCGTATTTTAGTCACACTAACCGGAAACCCCGGCATATTCGGATTTGTTTAGGTTTCATCGCTCGAGGCGTGGTGTCTTGGAAACTTTATCCAAGTTCGGGCAGGTAAAGAAATAGCTTTCAAGTACTTAAACCTTATGCAGTTTTAAATTAATTTCATTTCCGATGATGTGGTACCTGTGTAACATATTAACGATAGCAGTACATAATTTTCAGTAGAATTTGATAAATTGCTAAAGCTAGAGGACATTGAGTTTGATTTCGAGTCATTTCGGCCCCAAGACGTATCCCGAAACAACCAATTTTCAATCACAACCTAAATTCAAACACATTCTTTATTCTGTGGCACTGATGTCATGCCTGACTAAATTGCATAAAGTCACATGTTGTATTAACTTTAAAACTTGCAGAAATGCCACACTTGATTAATTGTCAGATGTTTTCAGCACTGTTCAGAAAAACAATAAGAAACTGTTTGTTTTAAGTGACACAATATAAATTGTCCAATTTTCACTATATCAAAATAGTCACTTGTTTAAAATAGTGGTAAAAATTTTTCTAAGCAAGTTAATTTTTTTTATAAAGTATTGGCTAAAGAGTTTTACCATTTATCTCAGTCCTAGGTGTATTTAAAACATTTATTTATATGATGTACCACTAAATATTCATCAGACTTTACATGGGGGTCCTTATTTATAAAATCTTATATTGTTATCAAATTTTTTCATGTGATGATTGTAGAATAATTGTTTTGTAAGCGATACCAGCTAGCAGATCTAGACAAATTTCCATATTTGCTAATATTATAAAGTGGGAAAGGTAAAATGGCTGTAAAGATTGGATGCATTTATCATTTTGCACCCCAAATAGCGTACTTAGAAGTGACACCTTTAACTGCCTTTTTATACACATTAACAGTAGTCATACCAAGGCATTGTGCTGTACATATGTTATAACATTAAGTGTAAGTTTTTTAAAAATCTTGATAAACTGTTGAAAATCGTTGAATAGACTATTGTGAAATTTTCTACAATTTTTAGTGGACCTGATTTATCTTTAACAAATTTTCCATGGTGATTACCCTGCTGTTTGAATTTAGGTTAAAATATTCCTGGGAGTAACCTGAGTGGGTCATATTGTTTTTATTGAATTTTTAAGAAAGATCAAGACTTGTTAAAAATGTACCAACCTGAAAATGAATAAGTGTTAATAGATGCATTAATAGCTAAAATGAATTTAAAGTATAATTTCCCTTTCCATTTATTCTTGGCTAAAAACAGCTTAACTGATTGAATATTGGTTGTCCCGGGATATCGGCCCCAAATTACCCCAAGACGTTTCGGCCCCGGACGTTTCAGCCCTTCACCAAATCGGCCCCATATTTAGTAAAGAATAAGTCTTACCTTAACGTGTTTTATACCAGAATTTTAATAGCATATAAATAAATGAAAGGATAAAAGGAATGAGAGAATTAATTGAATAATTAAATTATGATTTTTAATTGAATGAGGCTAAAATAGTATCCTCGAGTGACCAGTTTCGACGCCCTTAAGGATTGTTTTGTTTGCGTCTATTAAAACCATGTGATTGTATTGTATAAAATGTTTTCACATTTTAAAAAAATCTCTAACCTTTATGAAATGGGTAAATTAAGCTGTTTTCCAGCTATTCCTTTTCATGAACAATCCTACTTTCACTTCATCTGGGAGCGGCCTTTTTTATTGAGAGTGCCCTAAAACAACGCCATTGATTGGCTAATTTTATTACACACTACAGGAGACTGTACACCATAATACTTTTACTTACGTTGTTCACCAAATCAAGAGCATAGACCTGCAAAGTTGAAAGTATCAACAAGTGAACAATAGTTTATCTATTCTTTATTTCTTTCATAAATAAAGCATTATTATATGTGGTAAATGCTATTGTTGTATTTTTACAGTGGTTTGGACGGTAGCCCTAGTCTGTTTGACCTCCTCTGCTGAAAATTATAGGTTGGAAAATAGCACCTTTACTTTCTTTGTTGAACCTGCAAAAACAAAATAATACATTTAGTGGAGCAACTTATAAAAATATTGCAATTCATTCCATCCAAATAAGATAAATATATATCCAATTAATTTTCAATTAACATTCAATCATTGATTTATAACCGTAAAAAAATCTGCAACACGTACAGGTTGCATTTAGGGTGAAAAAATGCGCAAAAAACAACACTTTTGGGTAATTTTTACTGCCACGTGACCTGAGAATAAGGAAATGAGGTCAGCAGACAGGGAGGTATTTTCCAGCCGATTTTTTCAAGGAAAACATGACATAGTAAAGTGAGGATCAAAATTGCATTAGTGAAATCATACAAAAATCTCTTAAATAAGGTATAACATGCTAAATCTTACCTTTGAGGGTCTTACTTACTACATATTGTTACCTAACCATCTAGAGGAATTCCATTTTGCTATAGCGTAGTACAGTAGTGACGTAAACGGCCGCTTATATCAATTTTGAGGCAAAATATAAATGGCGTCGAAATAGGGCAGAGTAAACAGGTCACTCAACGATAGTAATCAAAACAAACAGAACATAAACTTTATTAAACAAAACATAGTACACGAACACTGAAACATATTTTATCTGATCATTATCAACAAGTTTTTTTTTACAAATTTGAACGATTAAAAAGCAAGACACAGAACAATACAAACATTTATTATCAACAACTATTAAATAAATGGTACAATACAACACATAACAGTTAAAAAATTATAAGATAAAACAAACAATACTTTGTAAACAGACATTTTTTACCATAAAAGTGATAGATTTTCAATCAAAGCATATATTATCAAGAAATTATATCAAATCATAAGTTAAAAAATCTTTGATATTACTAACGGCTGATTAGCAATACGCTTTAAATAATTAATTTGTTAAACCTTGAGAAAAACATAAATCTTAAGTGTTAGCTAAATGATTAAGAGATCAAAAGATAATGATTTTTGAAGTATATTTGTAATTAATTTTGTTAATCAAAAAGTTTTTGCATTGTCAACTGTCTTATAAATTAAAGATTAATTGTCTTTAATTAGGTGTATTTATTGTTGCACCTTGAAAAAAAGGCTTTTATCTAAATAGCGATTGATAGATCTACAATGGATTATCAATTAAGGATTAAAATGTCATAATTGTTTGTGTGCCATCAATCAATCAATATACTACAATTTTTAACGATTTTAAGTATAAAAATTCCTTTTATACTGTAATAAAACTGTAATAAAAAAATGGGCCGAAACGTCTCGCAGAAAAGGGTCGGAACGTCTAGGGGCCGATTTTTGCACAGGGGCCGATTTGGTTTGGGGCTGAAACGTCCTGTTTGCTTGAGTTTGACCCGGGGATGGATTGTTCCCATGTTCCTAGACCTAGTTAATTAAGCCAAGTAGCTTGGGCTGTTCAGAGTGGCGGTGCAGAGCTATCATGACCATTTTGTACTGGGGCTGTCAAAATCAGGAACCCTCTTGCAGAATTGCACTCTCAACTGAACAGATTTACATTGAACTGTTAAATAGTGTGTGTTGTCAACAAATCAGTCTTAGAGACAGCAGCAGACATGCAGTTTAAATTGCATTAAGACTGTCATGTGTATTATCCTTAATTGCCTTACAAACATCTGACTCGTACAAAGCAAGTCAACCCGCATCTTTTGCTGTATTTCTTTGTTTGACCAAATATGTATGAATTTCACTAATGTATATTTATATGGAAGGTCAAAGATCAGGTTTTTAAGTTTGTGTGAACCATATCCTAGCGATCTGAGATGGAACAATTCATATTATATAAGGATTTAACCATTTCATCTTTACTTTTATACATGACTGTCAAAGTTTAAGTCATTCATTTAGGACAGAAGCACCAGGTTCAATGTGTCATGTATACAGCAGTGGTCAAAATCAGCACTAGTCTGACAGTAAAAGACACGGCTCTTATTTCATTTGCCAGTCAGCTGTTAATTGTCCTTGTGAGTTACTTTCAGAGAGATTGTGCTAAACTGAACAATATGTGAGCTAGTCTAAATTATTAAAAAGGTGTTATGAAATATTCAGATTGTAAGCAGGGGCACCACAGCTTGTATAAACATATATAATTTACTTGATGTTATAATTTTTCTAAAAATTCATGTGTTAATGATATAAAATTATATTTGCAGGAAATATTTCAAGATGGCGGACATGTATACTAGAGCTGTGAAATTCTGGGATGAAATTTGGGCAAAGAAAGGTATGATTTATATTATAATATGAAAACCAATTTTGTTTTTTAATAATATCATTGTAAGACTACCAAAACATATGTTATCGAATAATGTTTTATATAAACGAACTACAGTTAGTTTCAATAACATTTTATTATTTTGAATATCTTGATATTTATGACTAATTTCATTTGTTTTGTTGATATCAAATAAAATCTTGTTACAAATGTAACCCTATTGATATAGCTGAAATAAACATGAATTATTTTTCTGTTTATTTATTATAGATCCTCGTGTGGATGATTGGTTTATGATGTCATCACCAATATCAAGTATTGTGATATGTATTGCATACGTTATCTTTGTGAAATTGGGGCCAACCATTATGAAAGATCGAAAACCAGTGGAGATGAGAAAAGTCCTTCTTGTGTTTAATTTGCTCATGGTTTGTCTGTCAACTTACTGTTTTATGGAGGTTTGTATTTTGCCTTTTTTGGTAGTTGTTAATTTCACCAACATTTTGTAGTATACATGTTCATATTTATACCTTGGGTGGTCCATTACCTTTTGTTTGTTCACTGAGGTCAAGGTCACTGCACCTCACTGAGGTCAAGGTCACTGCTAGGTGCTAATAATAGATTTTAACACTTGCTCATACAGCCTGTATTAATTGACTGATGTCTTATAGATATTGTAAGATCATACCTTGAGTGGTCCTCTTACTTCCATGGGATTTGTTGAGGTCAAGGTCATTTATGCTAAAACTAGCTTTATACATGTTTGTGCATATTTTGGATTGTAGTATATGAACAAAAGTGCTGTTTTGCCGAGCAACGATTGCTTGAAGCGGTGTGTATTGTATTAAGTATTGTAAAATGTTAAATAATTTAGCTCAGACAAAAACATTTTGGTAATTTAAAGCAGCATGCCTCCAGATTCATGCTAATTTTCATGAAAATTTGGAAAATGTATTCAAAAGTAAAATATTGTGAAGTGAACAAAGAAATTAATTTACACGTTGCAACCTGCACTACAATCCACGTATATTACCAAAAAGAGGTCAAAATATACATAAATACCTCTTACTGTGTTAGTTACGCAGTAGAATTATAGTGATTGATACTGCAAAATCAGTCATTAAACACACATAACATGTTAATTATTAATTAGATATTGAATCTTTTTACTTTTCTTAAGATTTTAATACATTTTTCTAAAGATTGAATTTCTTGATATATTTTGGCTCATCTGGAGGTGTGCAGCTTTCAAAAAAAAATGCAGCTTTCAAAAAAAATATAATATGCTATGTAGGTTATTCATTATCAGCTAGTGATGTTTTACAAATTTAAGAAAAAATTTGTTATGTTTTCAGTTTGGTATGGCAGGCTGGTTTACAGGGTATACTTTTGGTTGTGAGGAGGTTGATTACTCTACCTCACCTCGGGCAATGCGAGTAAGTTTTCTGTATTTAAACCTAATTATTTTAATCACTAAGCATGAAATTGTGTAGAATATTTTAACAAACCATCTTTTGCCAAAAATTGACTTACTCAGAAATATATATTATCATTATCAACAATTAATAATTGTTTGTTAAACATTTTACGCACTACAATAATAAGTCTATTATAAAATCATTTATAGTATGTTATGTTACTTAAATGAAAATAGCAAGATGCCAAGGAGTTTGAACATAAATTTGAAGATTCATCCAACCTAAAATGAAAGTTTTCATAAATTAAATTGATTTGCTTGAAATGTTCAGGTCATAGGGACTGTAATTATTGATTGGATTGAAAGTGTATAAAATCAAATTTCCCTCAGCTCAGAGGAGAGCTCATGGCTGTGTGGTTAAGGTAGTTGACTTCAAACCTATAGCTCCTTACCACTAAGGAGTCCTGCCAGGGAATTGGATTCTTTCACATAAGGAAACTATCACGGTAGCTTATGGAAAGCCTATGGTTCTATTCATAAGTGCCTGTTTGTGCCTGAAATAATGTACAGAGGGACACCTGAGGTCTTCCTCCATCAGTAAAGTTGGAAAGTTGCCATTTGACCTTAACAGTGTTTATGTGCCTGAAGCCCAACCAAAAAAGTGAAAAATCAATACTGTGTCATGTATATTACTAACCTGATTGTTCTCTTTATATTGCAGATGCTGAATGTGTGTTGGTGGTTTTATTTCTCCAAATTTATTGAACTTTTTGATACAGTAAGTAGAATATAACCTATATGTATGTACAGTCAGACTTGTATTGTGAGACCCCTCAAGTGTCAGACCATATATAGTATCTTTTCAATTACTTAGAATATTTTATGTTGCGTTGTTAACTACAATTGTCATGAATTATGTACAAGTAATCAATATTTACTAAAGCCTTTTAGATTGATTTTAAATTAACATATTACAAATTGGTGCTAAAAATTTAGTGTAATACAAAATTTTAAAGATCCTGTCTGTTTTGTAATTAATATTGTACCTGTGTGTATACCACTTTTAAAGAAATGTATATTATTATGCAAATAAAACAAGTTTCAAACATCGAAGAATATGTAAAATATGTACTGCAAATATTTGTGCACATTATAAGTAATCAATTGATTATATGCATTCATTTCTTATTGGAAAATTAGACTTTGAATTTATAGAAAATAAATTTCTAATTACCTCCCTTTATTTACATGAAATAGTAAATTCGGTAATATCTTTACAAATAATGCTTATTGGAACTTACAATATTGACAAATCTTACTTTGAGCATCATATGTTTGAATTAAAACCATAAAAAAAATTGTGTTACAGGATCTTTAATATTTTTTTCATGTATTGATAATAACAAAACATTAATGCATATTCTGAGTATTGATTAAAAAAAAATCAGAGATAGATTTTCAGAGAAGTATTGTTATGTTTATTGTTTTTGTATTTCAGATATTTTTTGTGCTCCGTAAGAAGTTTAACCAGTGTTCTTTCTTACATGTCTTCCATCATGCAATTATGCCAGCATCGTGGTGGTTTGGAGTACGTTTTGTAGGAGGTAAATAATTTTCTTATATCTGACATTATATGGAGAATTTTTTGCCCTGTCCTTCTGATCTGTCAGGCTTTCTGTTTAGTATTAGTAGGTTAGAATTGCCTTTATTTAACAAGGCTTACACATTCAGCCTTCTGATTCCATATGAGCCTCAGCTGATGTACACAAGATACCAGTAATTACAACATATAAACAGTTATCACATACGCAACATATACACAACATCGCAACATATACACAACATATATACACATATGTCATATTGAAAAAAAGATCAGTTAAATTGAAATAATGAGTTTACAAGCAAGAACCAAAGTATTGATAATAGAACCCTTATTTTGTTCCTTAGATTGACTTTTGATTTTTTAGGACAGAATGTCAGAGGTCTAGGTCAGGGTACCCTTACATAAAAGAAAAATACATTACGCCATATAAAAAATACCTGTTCAATACCATGATTGACATTTGACCCAGAGCCAATAGAATTTATTACGATGAGAAGAAAATTTTGTTTAAGGATCAATAGTTCAAAGGTCAAGGACTAGATGATCTTTGTTGAAAGCAATTTCCACTTTGATACCATAAATGTCTCAGAGACATCATGCTGAATAGAATGATTATTTTTTTTATGGAATTAAAGGCACCTTTAGTTTATTTGATCAGGGGTCCTGAATTATGCTGTCTAAACAGGCATAAACTTACCAGTCTTGACAAACGATTTTAAAAGCCTGGCTGATTGGCTTGGGCAAAAGTTCAAGTAGGTTAAGAGTCAATTCCTATATGGCTGTTTTGATATTAGTATTAGTATAGTTTTGTAAAGATTCTTGTTTTATTTCAATGAATATTCATTATTGCTTATTACATAGCTGCTACCAATACCTGTAACACTACAAAAAGGCTATACTATTTTATCTGTTTATCTAATCAGTTTCTTATGAATTTGTGAAGTTGCATTCTTTACTGAACATGTATGTTTGGTAATTCAAAATTCGATGATTTCAGGTGAATTTGGAACATTTCATTCTTTACTGAACTGGTATGTTTCATTATTAGAAATTTTATGTTTTTAGGTTGATTTGGAACATTTCATTCTTTACTGAACAGTTAAATTTGGTTATAATGAATTTTGGTGATTTCAGGTGGATTTTGAACATTTTATTCTTTACTGATCTGGCATATTTGGTTATTGTGAATTTTGGTAATTTCAGTTTAATTTGGAACATTTCATCCTTTATTGAACTGGTATAATTGGTTATAGTGAATTTTGGTGATTTCAGGTGGATTTGGAACATTTCATTCCCTTCTGAACTCATTTATACACCTTATGATGTACACTTACTACTTCCTGGCAGCTCTGGGACCAAAGTATCAGAAATACCTCTGGTGGAAAAAGTACATGACAAAAATGCAAATAGTAAGTGTTTTTAATTATATTTCTACACACAAGTAAAATTCCAGACTTTGTTCGAAGCATTATCTTTTACATGTATGAATAGATTTAATATAACTTGATATAAATGTTCAACACCATGAGACGTAGTGTTGGTGCCAATGAACTATGACCAAAGAAATATCCAGAGCATTTTTCTTACAGGCATGGAGAGATTTTAGATTTTCATTTTACATGGCACAAATAAAAATTTGAGTATTGATGATTGAGTTATCATAAATTGTTGGATTTTAATGTAAATGTTTACTATTAACTAATAATATTACTAGTAATAAACTGAGCATTTGTGACAAAACTATATTGGCATGGCACTTTTGTTTTTGATTTTTAGTTATAACCTAAATTTAATTTTCAATAAAAATTGTTTATCATTTCACAGATACAGTTTCTCCTGGTAACAATTCACTCAGTACAACTACTGTATATGAAGGACTGTAATTACCCGAGATTGTTTGCCTACTGGATATTGGCGTACGCTGTTATATTCCTGGTGATGTTCGCAAACTTTTACGTTCAAGCTTATAGAAAGCAACCAGCTGCAGGAAAGGGCAAAGATAATCAGGGTAATGGAAGTGTTACAGCCAACGGGGAGACCTCTTCTAGAAAACATGGAGCTAAGCATCACAAGAAGCATTGATGATTGAGAGCCCTAGTATTTTATTTTTTCCCTATTGTACAGAGTGAAAAATATCCAATATATTTCACTAGAACAAGAATATCAGATAAATAGGTCAGAGCTTTTCTAAATCTGGAAAAATATTGTTTCAGTTGATTCTGCTTTTGGTTTTCACAGTGGAAAGAAAATTATACAATTAATTTATAACAGAATTTCCCTTACAAACTTACTAATATAAGAAAAAATTAGAAGAAATATTTCATGTATAGTATATATATTTGCAATAACGATTGCCTTAATATAGTTTTTCAATTCAATGCATTTCTGTGCCTGTATTTTATAAGAATTTTCTAAATATTTTTGTATTTAATTAGCTCCCTTTTAAATCTTTTACACTAGTTAGTGAAGCAATTCTTTTGTATTGAAGTGTTATAAGTGTATCTTGTTTAGGATATTTGTTAAAATGAATAATCTGTTGGCTAAAAGTCTTTTGTATCAAGACATTGTTAGGGATAAAAAGCAATATTTTCCGTGTGTCATGTACTTCAAACCACTTTATTTTTGTTATTTGATTCTTTTTTCACCAAAATATGTAGCACATGATAATTGGGCTATCCAGCAAGCTTACACAGTGACTGTGTTTCTGACTCCCGGGCACGCCCCTTACACCTACCGGGCACGCCCCTTACACCTCCCGGGCACGCCCCTTACACCTCCCGGGCACGCCCCTTACACTGCATGGATCTGGAGATTTCCTATCACAAGTCACAAAGTACCATGTTGCTCATTGAGTGAAGGTTATATGAAACCAAATTATAGAACATGTAAACACTTATATTAAGGTGTGAGTGAAAAATTGAATATATTTCGGATAGTGGGTAAAATATTCTATTTAAGCAAAATATCCTTGCTTTATATATATTTTTATAGTTATTAACAAAAAATAGAGAGGAGATCAAAAATACATAGAGGATATTCAAGTTTTTTCTATAAATACATGATTTATTTTCATCGAGTGGTATGAAAATAAATATTTCATGAGTGGCGGTAGCCACGAGTGAAATATGGTAATTTTCATGCCACAAGATGAAAATAAATCATGTATTTATAGAAAAAACTTGAATTTTCTGTTTATTATGTACATTTTTCTCTTTTTTGCGATAAAATTTGAAAAACTTTCCCTTAAATTTTGTGTACTGGTAGAATTTAAAAGAAAGTAGTCCAGCAAGACACCAGTGAAAATACGGAAAATATGTTTCACTGCAGTGAAAAATAAATTTTTACAGTGAAAATACGGAAAATGAAAATACACATTTTATTTCATCAATATTTCTCAATATTTCATTTATAAGTATATAATAAATATATTTAGTGTCAGTATTTTGTTTTATTCTGCTTATATCAGAAGTTGAGATGCGAGCCTAAAAATGAACAAAATAGAATAAATATATCAGGGAGCTTTTAACCTTATTCCTTGAAGTGACATTATGCTCATTTTTTCACTGTCAAGCTGTGATACATTAGTTATATATTTCAAAAGATTGGCGATTAATCAATAATTTACTATTACACATGTTAAGGATAAAATATAAAAATCGCCTTACATGTAAAAAGTCTTTTTATAAGATGAACATTTCCGATAATTTCATAGGGATATTTATAGATACTTTCGTGGTTCACGAGCGTTTTTAATTCCTCTGGCGTGGGTTCCATTCCCATGGAGATGCTTTGGTAGTTTAGCACGAAGGAAGGTAGTCTAGTACTGGTGTAACTCTCCAGGAACGATGGTTAGGAAACTACCCGCCTATATGACTGAAATACTCTTGGGAAAAGGCGTAAAATGAAACAAACAAACAATTACTCTGGTGACGTTTGATATAAAATCGAAAACAAATATGACAAAATATAGTTATTTTAATTTTACCTGAACACTCACCATTTACTCTTGAATACCACATAATGCCACTTAAATCAACCTATAAATTTGGTATTCATATTAAATTAAGTCACGGTATTAAGTTAAATTTTGTTAAAACTTCAGTTTTGTTTAACTTATCAAATAAATTGTTTAACACTTTTCCTTATGACAATAAACATGTAGTAAGAATATTTGATACAAAAACATATGTTTGCTGTATGCTTCATTGTGTATTTTATACATGTATTTGTAATTCTTGCATATCATGTATTACTTTAATTTTTCCTTGAATTATTTTACATATCTTTTGCTAGGTTATTTTAATCTTTAATTATGAATAATCACATGTATTAGTATTTATCACAACAAATACGGGATAGGGCTGGTTATGTCTCTTTTAAAAGGGCATTTTTTTTAGTATCCTTACTTTATAAGTTTGACTTATTTAAGGTAATTTAAAGACCTGTGTGGTTTTAAGGGTTTACGAAAACTTTAATTATATATAATAAAAATAAATATGCTCTACACTGTATGTAATGGAAAGAAAGATATACGCATGTTGTTTTTTTTTTTTTTTTTTTTTAAACCTGCAAATCGACTCCTGGATTGTGAATATTTTCTGATTACTTTAACTATTGTTTATTGTTTTCCCTTTTTTTGGCAAAAAAAAAAAAAAAACACGCGCACAAACACCCCTGGAGACATTCAGAGTTAATACCTAGTCCCAACTTAAAAAAAGTATTTCGGTTTTTGCAGGTAGTTTTTTTTTATTGTAGAGACATGATGATTACATTTACTATGTCACTTTGCTTCATTCACTTTGTGATGTATTATTTTGTTGATTATATCACTTTCACCTACCTGTTGTTGTTTCTACTGTTTAACATGTTTTAAAACCTGCCACCTGTTTATTGGCATTGCACATTTATTTTGGAAACAGAATTAACCCAAGTTTCTGCTGGACAGATAGTTAAGATTTTTTTTTATATTCATAATTTTTGTCAGCAAAATAAGTAGGCCAGATAGTTTTTTGTGTTGAAACTTTCAACACTTTCTCAGCAAGATGTGAGGTTGAATTGATGGTTATGCAATTTTTGTCGTCAAGTAAAGTTTTAGGTCAGACTGCTAATATTATTGGTTATTGTTAATTTTTGCCAGCAAAATATCTACATCTATATGTTTACAATCCAAGAATCGATTTTCGATGTTTGGATCGCGCCAATAGTTGTAAAACACTTTACTGAAAGTGAAGGTCACAGGAGAAGGTGAGAGGTAAAAGATCTGAACAAAGAATCTGAAATAGATGAGTTTTGAATTTATATACATTTTGGCTTGGACAAATGATTATAAAATTTTTGTCAGCCAAATATGAGGTCAGACTGACAATTATGAAATTTAAAAGAAAAAATAGCTAATCATAAGGGTTATGAAATTTTTTTAGATATTTTACAAATTCAAGGTCTATATAGGATTTTATTTATAATTTGCTTATAGTTTGAAATGTATACCCAATTTTGTAAATACATTGATTCTTTTTTAGTCTGTCTCGAAGAAAAAATTTGCTATTCATATGACTGCTGTCATAATTGTTTTCGTCCTGCAAAAACATTTAATGTATTCCATTTCTCAAACAGTTTCAATTGTATCAGTATAAACATGGAATGCTTGCTAATCATGAAAAGGTACATTTGTTAGACAAGGGGCATAATTCTGAAAGTTATATTTTGGAGTTATGCCTCTTTTTTTTGTTAAAAGTGGTAAGTTGAACAGACAAGCGTTAACACTGCATTCAGTGGTCTTTTGAATTATATTCTGTGTTATCATTAATATTGTATAACTATCACAATGTTTATATTCTTTCCTTTGTTTCTTACTGAGTTTGTAAAGTGGGTTAATATTACTTTAGATTTGAAATTTTCATGGTTATTTTGAAGGGTTTTATAGGTATAAAGTATGGACTGAAAAAAAAAAAAATCAGGCCATACTGCATATCAATCTAAGGCATAAATTGCTTTCACACCAAAGAATAGTTTATTTGTTCACTTATCATTTGAGTTTTCTGTTTGTTGTGAACTTACACATAGCTCCTATGAACTTACAAAAATTTCCCATATTTAATTTTCTCTGTTAATTTTTTTTGTTGCATAATATTATCCATATTATATCAATTATTGAATTTTTTCTTTGAGAGGTCACATGTATTAAATTTGTCTACTTTTTATAAATAAATTATATATTTACATAAAACATGCTTTATATTATGGATTTTAGCTTTAGTTATTTTAGTTGGTGGAAAAAAAACTACAGAAACTCATATTTTCATTATTTTGTGCATGCATCTTTTACTATACATTTGTCTGAACTGCAGTTGTTTTATATATAAAAAAAGTATGAAAATTTTGCACCAGTTTGTCAGGATGTTTAATTCTTGTTGTGTTCAAAGTTCAATCGTGTATTGAAACTAAGTAACGGTACTGTGCAATTAATAGATAATCAGTTTTTAATAATTAATGTTGAAGGGCAAAAAAACGTCAGTCAAACATTGGTGGTTAAGATGTTTGTATCAGTATAATATGAGCTGCGTCACGACAAAACCAACATAGTGCGTTTGCGAACAGCATGGATCCAGTCTGATCAGGATCCATGCTGTTCGCTTACACACCCTGTAGCAAGTAGAGAAACTGATAGCGGACAGCATGGATCCTGATCAGACTGTGCGGATGTGCAGGCTGGTCTGGATCCATGCTGGTCGCAAACGCACTATGTTTTGTCATGATGCGGCTCATATGCATGCATCATGTTTCTCTGTCACTTATGTTTTGTTCCTTTTTAGCTCACCTGAGCACATCAATCTTAAGGAAAGCTATATATTGTGATTGCTGCAAATCTGTTGTCAACATTTTACTTTGACATTGACGTAAAACAACAACAACAACATGATAGTTGCAAGAGCTAAAACTTAAGCATCAAATGACATCGCAACCTCTTTAAAGCTTTAATCAATATGATTTAATTCAACAGGAATTACCCCTTGGTCGCATTAACGAAAATTGCGTAAATTGTTACAGTTTGCTGAACAACATGGCTGTCTTTGTGCTAAATTAGATTCACATATTATCAATTTTAAATTGACATGCCCTTCCCAACTGCTTGGCAGATTTTGATAAAACATTAATTAAATGACTATATAATGAAATCTTGTCCATGTGAACAAAAATTTTAGGTGAGCATATAATTGCCATCATGGCCCTCCTTATGTCACAGGGTGAGAATAAAGTGAGGCAATCCTGGGAGTTGAACCCAGAATCATTAAAATACCTACCGGCAGCTCTACCAGCTGAGCTACCTTGCTGCTTACACATCTCCTCAATCATTGAACAGTTCTTTACTATGACATGTTTCCCCGGTTTCTTGAAAATTGTTCTAGAATTTCTTACTGGTTACAGAGAACAATTTGCATTGGAAGCTTTATACATTCATAACCTCATTATGAGTGCCAAATGTCACAGGATGATTAAATATGCAGTCTGATCATGTGTATGCTTATAATAACCTTTCAGTATTGGTTTGTATCAAGCCTTTGAGTGATGACAGTGATAATAACAAGGATAAGACAATGGTATATAGCCAGTACAACCATATAAGCACATTCCTATAAGTATAGTACCTGGTCAACCAGTACAACCATATAAGCACATCCCTACAAGCATAGTACCAGGTCAGGTCAACTAGTACAGCCATATAAGCATATCCCTAAAAGTATAGTACCAGTACAACCATATAAGTACATCTGTGTAAGTATAGTGCCAGGTCAACAACCAGTAAAACCATATAAACACATCCCCTTTAAGTATAGGTATCAGTACAACCATATAAACACATTCCCTATAAGTATAATACCAGGTCAACTTATACAACCCTATAAGCATACTCCTACCAGTACAGTACCAGATGAACCAGTGCAACCATAAAAGCACATTCCTACAAACAGAGTACCAGGTCATCCATTTCCACAGTATATGTAACTGTACTCGTGTTATCTGCACAATTTTATGGTGTATATATGCTTTCATTATTCTGAGATTGAAAGTCTATAAACTACTGGAGGCAGTATCAAAATTCAGAGCAAGACATATCCATTACACAAAATTAGATTGGTAAAGGTAGATTGATAGATAAAACTATAATACAAATGATTGACGGAGAATTAAAGCATGTGAATTGACAGGAAACAATTTATGTTTTTAGTAGAATAAACAAATAATCAATTGCAAAAAACTGCATGTGGCAACTGTATTTGTGGATTGCACTACTTTTTCATTAGCATAATACATATTGTAAAGATCTGATATGCATTTAATACCTTTTTGGGGGTGGAGGGGGGAGGGAGTTGAAAAATCATTTATCAATTTAATGTGTATTTATTGCAATGATAGAAGATGTTTCATGATGAAATGTGGTCTTATTCATCAATACAACATATGAAGAAAGATCCAAGAGTTACTTTTGCATAGCCCTTTCCTAGTTTTCTATAGAATGTACATGTATTGGTTTTCTTATTTTTTTGAAAAATTTATTGATTTGTTTAGATTTTTGAAACTTGATGTTTGCAAGCCTTTATATGCAGAACCAAGGCAAATGAATAATTAGATGCAAAATGTTTTTTATTGAGTCAGTAATTTGGAAAAATGGTCTTTTATCAGCACACCCTGTTTCTAATTTTCTGAAATCTGAGGGACACCAGTTTACATAATAATTGTAAAACTTACCAGGTTAAATAACATACATTGTACATGGAATTGTCGATTCTTCACTATAGACAAAATCATTCTTAATTTTTTAAAGAAAATTTCATTTTTAGTACTGACTGACTAGCAAATAGTGCAGGCTAAGATGAGACGGCACACATGTGCTAGCTGATTATGGTTAAAACTGGTCACATCGCTAGCACTAGTTGCTAAGACTCGTGTGAGTAGTGCAAGGGTTAATGAGC
Source organism: Ruditapes philippinarum (assembly GCF_026571515.1). Lineage (NCBI taxonomy): Eukaryota > Metazoa > Mollusca > Bivalvia > Venerida > Veneridae > Ruditapes > Ruditapes philippinarum. The sequence goes on along the minus strand of NW_026856260.1, from coordinate 107,013 downwards.
CTCATTGCACCCAGCACTATACATTTTCTTATACAATTTAGAGATAGAAAAATGTCTACAAGAATTTTAAACACCTAAATGTAATTTTCGTAGTGTAAAGATTTGTTCAGGGATTTGTTTATGTTCCAATATATGTTGTGGTACTTGTGTAAATCACCATTCATGCAATAGCACAACAAAATGAAATAAACCACTTGTGTGATTAATTTAATAATCAGAGTGGTTTTTTTGGCAATTTTAGGTAATTTAATTAGTTTCTGACATTATCTTAATTGTTATGTACACATGGCATTGTTTATTGTATGGTAAGATATGTAAAGTGTAGCTGTTCACTTGAAATTGGTACTATATTATTTGTTGTATGAGCAAAAATACATGTAGATATTGTTGTACAATTTATAAAAAAAGCAACAAAAACCAGAACCATCTGTGTTACACTAAGTAAAAGCAATTAAACCAGTTATTAAGAAAACTGTCAGTTTGTGTGCAGAATGTCACAACTGATATTAATTGGGCATTTTTTACAATTTTTATATTAATTTATTACCTACTCCTTTCTTTTTGATACTTACTTTTAATATATGATTATTAATATTTTGTTATTTTGCAACTGCTGACGTTCAACATGATATGATTAGTTAGTCCTGTTAGAAATTTCTTGATTAGATTGTTAAAGATATTGGCTTCATTTGCCACTGTTGTAGATTTTCAATTCTACCAATGTTTCCTTTACATTTAGCAAATATAACTTCTCCCATAGTATTTATTATACATGCTACTAATTAACCATGGTGTAAAATATTTATGACATATATATTAGATATATTATTCAATCTATATTCCTATTTCTTCATTATAATTAGGAAAAAACTGCTTTCAAAGCAGGCACAGTAAGGAAATCATTGGAAATGTTGAAATTGTATGCTTACACACCTTTCATTTGAGGTGATAATAAATGGGAGAATATGTTATGATATTTTTTTTGACTGCAAATAATGAGTCAAACACTTATGACTAAATTGAACTACTGTAGGAAATTCATGATTAAAGTGGCCTTCAGCTTTTGTAAAGGTTAAATATGTTATTTTTAGATAAATTGTTTCAAATAATTGTCAAAAGAATTAAAGTGGAAAATGATATTGCCGAGGATAGAATACATATGCCTTGATACCACTAATCACCAGGTCCGTTCTCAATGTTTAATTATCAAAGTGGATGATTTGTTTCCCTATCTTCTATTTTTAGAAACGAACATCTCTTACACGTTATAAATAGCTCTCGTGACGCTGGTTTTGAAGACGGCTTATCTGGCTTAATGATGCACATTTTAGATTAATTAATGAAATACTTAGTTTGAAGCAATACAGAATTGTTTTTTCCAACAGAAATAAAAGCTGAAGGTCGCTTTAAGTGTTGAATTCAACTGATATTTGAACAAATGTATTTGTTTATATATTATTTTTATTATTATTATTATGCATCTTGTTCTTTTCTCCTTTAACTTGATTTCAACAAGCTCTGGAAGTTATTTTTATTTATCTATATTCTAGTATTCTTTAAGTACTTTATGAAATTTAGTTTACTGTATTATTTATTGTTTTCATATTTTGTACACTGTTTATGACTTGTTTATATGATTTTGATTTAAATTTTATAAAATGCTTTTAAATGAAAAAAATTTGTGCAAAGCTGGTGTCAAGTGTTATATTTTTCCCTTATTTCCACACTATCTTCAAACATTATTGAAACTGTAGACATATCAAGGAATTCAAATAACTAGTTTGACAGGAGTGTGTAGTTTAGGTTACCGGCTAAAAAACATTTGCTACTAGTCGCAAATTTCATGGGTAAGCTGCCATAAGATTTACAATCATTGTTAATCATACCCCTCCCCACACCCCTCCCAACTTTATAAATATACAGCTAGCCATTCGTATCGCAAAGGCTTGCAAAAGTTTAATGAGGGAGTTGGTGGTCGAGGATCTTGTGTTTTTATGCCGTTACTATTATTAGCACTGCTTTGCCTCGTTGTTTTCAGTCATGTTTGACTTTAAAGGAAGATAATGTGCTATGTACATGTATAACTAGGTGATTGGGCTACAGATCTTGCTATTGTATATTCATACACATACATTATGTACAAACTGAAATCGTTTTGGTAGAATTACAACTTTCCAGTGCTTGTTGCAGATGTTTAACATGGTACCAGTGGTTCCCTACTTGGCACAAGTGACATATTTAAGTAAAGGCAATGGGGTTTCTTTGATGGAGGAATTAACTATTTGAAAATAACTGCATTGTAACCTGTATATTTGAAATAAGACTAAGAAAATCTTGAAAATTGTACTTTTTTTCAAGAACATATATGCCTGAATGTACACTATGTACACTGTCTTAATGTACAGTTTGTACATTTTATGAATGTACACTAAGTGAATGACAGTATGTACAATAAATGAATGTACAGTATGTACACTGTCTGAATGTGCAGTAGGAACACTATGAATGAACACTGTCTGGATGTACAGTATGTACACTGTCTGAATGTACTACTATACACTATCTGAATTTACATTATATACTATACACTGTCTGAATGTACTACTATACACTGTCTGAATGTACATAATACACTGTCTGAATGTACTACTATACACTGTCTGAATGTACATAATACACTGTCTGAATGTACTACTATACACTGTCTGAATGTACTACTATACACTGTCTGAATGTACATAATACACTATACACTGTCTGAATGTACTACTATACACTGTCTGAATGTACTACTATATACTGTCTGAATGTACATAATACACTGTCTGAATGTACTACTATACACTGTCTGAATGTACTACTATACACTGTCTGAATGTACATAATAAACTATACACTGTCTGAATGTACTACTATACACTGTCTGAATGTACTACTATACACTGTCTGAATGTACTACTATATACTGTCTGAATGTACATAATACACTAAACACTGTCTGAATGTACATAATATACTATACACTGTCTGAATGTACATAATATAATATACACTGTCTGAATGTACTACTATACACTGTCTGAATGTACATAATACACTATACACTGTCTGAATGTACTACTATACACTGTCTGAATGTACATAATACACTATACACTGTCTGAATGTACATAATAAACTATACACTGTCTGAATGTACTACTATACACTGTCTGAATGTACTATTATACACTGTCTGAATGTACATAATATACTATGTACACTGTCTGAATGTACTACTATGCACTGTCTGAATATCTGAAAATGTACTACTATACACTGTCTGAATGTACTACTATACACTGTCTGAATGTGTTACTATACACTGTCCGAATGTACTAATATACAAAGGCTTGCAAAAGTTTAATGATGGAGTTGGAGGTCGAGAATCTTGTGTTTTTATGCCGTTACTATTATTAGCACTGCTTTGCCTCATTGTTTTCAGTCATCTTTGACTTTGGAGGAATTAACTGTTTGAAAGTACATTATGTACACTGTCTTATTGTACAGTTTGTACATTTTATGAATGTACACTAACTGAATGTACAGTATGTACACTGTCTGAATGTGCAGTATGAACACTATGAATGAACAGTATGAACACTGTCTGAATGTACAGTATGAATGAACAGTATGAACATTGTCTGAATGTACAGTATGAACACTAACTGAATGCACACTGTCTGAATGTACAGTATGTACAGTGTCTGAATGTGCAGTATGAACACTATGAATGAACAGTATGAACACTGTCTGAATGTACAATATGAACACTAACTGAATGTACACTGTGCACACTGTCTGAATGTACAGTATGTACACTGAATGTACATAATATACTCTACACTGTCTGAATGAACTACTATATACTGTCTGAATGTACATAATATGATATACACTGTCTGAATGTACTACTATACACTGTCTGAATGTACTACTATACACTGTCTGAATGTACTTCTGTACACGGTCTGAATGTACTACTATACACTGTCTGAATGTACTACTATACACTGTCTGAATGTACTACTATACACTGTCTGAATGTACTACTATACACTCTGAATGTACTACTGTACACTGTCTGAATGTACTACTATACACTGTCTGAATGTACTACTATACACTGTCTGAATGTACTACTATACACTGTCTGAATGTACATAATATACTATACACTGTCTGGATGTACTACCATACACTGTCTGAATGTACTACTATACACTGTCTGAATGTACTTCTATACATTTTCTGACTATCTGAATGTACTACTATACACTGTCTGAATGTACATAAAATACTATACACTGTCTGAATGTACTATTATACACTGTCTGAATGTACATAATATACTATACACTGTCTGAATGTACATAATAAACTATACACTGTCTGAATGTACTATTATACACTGTCTGAATGTACATAATATAATATACACTGTCTGAATGTACATAATATACTATACACTGTCTGAACGTACATAATATACTATACACTGTCTGAATGTACTACTATATACTGTCTGAATGTACTACTATATACTGTCTGAATGTACTACTATACACTGTCTGAATGTACATAATAAACTATACACTGTCTGAATGTACTACTATACACTGTCTGAATGTACTACTATACACTGTCTGAATGTACATAATAAACTATACACTGTCTGAAATGTACTACTATACACTGTCTGGATGTACATAATATACTATACACTGCCAGAATGATCATAATATACTATACACTGTCTGAAATGTACTACTATACACTGTCTGAATGTACATAATATACACTGTCTGAATGTACATTATACAGTATACCAATAACACTGTCTGAATGTACAGTATGAACACTTTATGAATGTACAGTATAAACATTGCCTGAATGTACACTGTCTGAATGTATATTTTGTACATTTTATAAATGTACAGTATGTACATTGTTTGAAAGTACAGTATGTACGCTGTCTGAAAATTATTAATCAGTGATGACCATCAGATTATTAATCCGATTTCTGGATACAATCGGTTGGATTTCTATACTTATCAGAATTGTCAGAAGTTACTTCCCTTTTATTGGAATTCCGTATTGATTTAGCTGAGGTCAGTGTTTACTTTCCATTAAAAATAGTTATTTATTCTTTACAAACTGAATATAAACATATTTACAATTCGCTTTGGAAATGAAAACAATTATTTTTACATTCTTTATACAAAGAGTGTAAATACAGACGATAGTCCGGGTTTGTTTGTATTTCATACGAGGTAAAAGTTCATTTCCCTTTTGGATGGGACATTTATCACGCCAACATTACTCATTTTCCGTAAGGGACTAAAAAGCCTAAAAGCTTCACATACATCTAGCTCAATGAATTGTGCGGTTTGTGCTGGTGTCGGTAGTTAACCGTCCTAATCACGGCAGTAAGCCACATTGTATTTACCAGTTCAGCCTCCATATCGTTTTGGCCAGGCTGTCAAGCAAGGAACTGATAACTTCAAAACATGCCAAAGCAGAGGTACTGTGCAAATGACAGTAGAAAGGATTTCATGAAAAATCACAATGAATGTGACTTGCGTTGTTTGGGAATTGAACCCGGATCGTATGATTGCAGATTCACAATCCAACACTCTACCTTATAATTAATCTTACTGGACGCCTTGTTGTGCACCAGGTCTTTCTATCATATATAATTATGACAGTCAGTGACTATATACAGTAATATCAGTTTGTAAAATAGGTCTGTCTTGCAGCCGAAAAATATTGAGACTACCCATACATCACAAGGTATTTATCATCGCTGGTCATTAACTTTAAAATGTTAAAGTTGTTTATAAATAATAAAGAAATATTTGATCATTTTAAGTTTCCAAGACTGTCAACATGTTAGAATTGCTGTCCAGTCAAATGAAAAAAGGATTATACGAGGTGGAAAAAAACCAATACTTATGAAAGTGAATACCTCTGTTTATTAGTAAACTATGCACTTATTCCTGGAAATGCTTTTATTCAGTAAGATATTCTTTAAATAACATCATAATATTTGTGCCGACCATTGGTCTACACCGAGTGACAATTAGAAAATGGTAGAGAGCTGCTTATATATTTTAAATCAATTGATTAAATGTTTGAGATTTTTTTAGAAATGGTTCAGTTTGCAATTGAATAAAATAATAACCTGTTGATTAAAGTTATAAAGGCAGTATATAAGACATTATTTGTAATGTATACTTTGGTATGAGTTTATAAGGAATATCATAAAGATGTCGCGCTTGCCAAGCATGTCAATACAACTATCATTAGCTCAAAATGTTTAAACTCATATTGGATGTTCTATTCTCCAGCCTAGTCTCATTCTAGAATTAGATAACTAATAGCAAATGCTTTAGATTGGTTGTTGATATTGCAATTACTGGCCTTGTCTGTGCTGGTCTTCAAAGAAAAATTATTGTGTTGTTTTGTGCTGAATAACATTTTTATATACTTTGGTTATTTACAGGTTTTCAGATTTACTTAATACAATGGGAAAAATTCGTCATGATTTAAATATAAATTTGTGTTTTTGTACAGTACAATTCAACATTTAGTTGAGTTTTTTACTTACAATATAATAATTTGTTTCATTAATGATTTGTTTACAAAATGTGTATTTAAAGTTATTATATTTATTATAAGTGCTGTTTCATTAGAATCGATACACATACATGTATACATTTATCATATGAGTCATTTTGACAAACAACACTAAAAATATATAAAATGCCATTCCTTGATATTCTGCTGGTGGCAGACATAACATTTTCTTTCGAAAACAAAGTCATGTCTGTAAATGACCCTCTGCAAAGATTTTTTGAATCAAAAAATATTTAGAGGACACTTATCCTCCTCAAAGAAGAGAATGAGGATTGGTAAAATAGTATTATTTCATTGGACTAAAAAAAGGCCACACAAACTGAAGTGTCCTTCACACTCTTATTATAAATATATATTTTTTTCTGTTTTTTTTTCTCTCGGATGTTCTTTTCATAGTGTTTTTTCCCACTTATTTTTAGCTCACCTGTCACAAAGTGACATGGTGAGCTTTTGTGATCGCTTTTCATCCATCGTTCATCTGTCTGTCCGTAAACTTTTACTTTAAACGACATCTCCTCATAAACCTCTAAGCCAATTTCATCCAAACTCCACAGGAATTTTTAAAAAATTGTTCAAAGAATTTAATTCCAAGCAGAACTAAATAGCTAGAGCTTAGATATTAAGCATGAAACATCTTCTAGTGGGTGTCAACCAAGTTTGTTCAAATAAGAGCCCTGGGGTCAAAATTGGCCCCATCCCAGAGGGTTATTGGTTTTCCCTTCATGTATATAGTAAAAACTTAAAAAATCTTCTTTTAAAAAACCCTAAGAGCTAGAGCTAAGATATTAAGCATGACACATCTTCTAATGGGTGTCTACCATTTTTGTTCATTTAAGGGCCCTGGGGGTTAAAATTGGCCCCGACTTGGGGATCATTGATTTTCCTTATATGTATATAGTAAAAACTTTAAAAAAATTCTTTTAAAAACCCAAAGAGTTAGAGTTTAGATATTAAGCATGAACTATTTTCTAGTAAGTGACTACCAAATTTGTTCAAATAAAAACCCTGGGGACAAAATTGGCCCCACCCTGAGGGGGGGGGGGGGTAATTGTTTTAGTAAAAAAAATCTTCTTACAGCTAGAGCTTAGATATTTATCATGAAACATCTTCAAATGGGTGTCTACCAAGTTTGTTCAAATAAAAGCCCCTGGGTTAAAATTGGCCCTGCCCCGGGGGCCTATATACAGGTGAGCGATTTCAGGGCCATTATTGCCCTCTTGTTTTTATTTTTTGTTTAAATACTACATGAAGGCTAGAAAGATACCAAAATAAATGATTTGTTAATCAATACTTTACAATTAAACCTAAAAGTTGGAGCAGTCAGTCAGTCTGATAAACAAGAGATTATTTTGGTGTAGCCACTAAGTAGATTACAGTTACCTTATTACATGTAATATACTAGTATATAATATTTATATTATGTACAAAGAATTTAAGTCTAATCTATTTTGTAAATATTTGTACTGAACAGTCATGTTGTTTATTAATAATCCTCTGCAAAGAATGTTAAACAAATATATATATATATATTTTTTTTTTGACAAGTATGTTCTGTGGAAATACTTATCCCTTGACTTGTTAGGACTTTTTATGTTTTATACTGTTTGTCGATTATGATGAGAGAGTAACTCAAAAGTTTACAACCATTGACTGAAAAGGTAAGATGGATGGGTCTAAAAGAATAAAAAATATAAAACAAGAATAAACTTATAAACTTATTTAATTGTCAATTTTGAAAAAGATGTACAGCCAGGAATGTTACATTTCAACTAGAAGTTAAGCAGAAAACATATTTTTTACGTGACCACGCAATTATCAGACTACAGATAACTTAATATACAGTATGATAATAGTTTTATGCCTTATTAGTGGACCCACCTCGCCTTATTAGTGGACCCACCTCGCCTTATTAGTGGACCCACCTGTCACAGTAATGATCGTAATTGAGTAGTATGTTGTAGTATATGACCTTGTGATATAAGACAATTGATATGGTTTACCATTAACTTAATTATGTGTGTTTCATTTAAGGATATTCATTAAAAGGTTGTACAACAACACATGTTATACTAAACTAGACCTGCAGTTATATTAAAAACAATACTATAAACATTAATAAACTTCATTTAAAAGTAAGGGTTTAAATGCTAGGTCAAAAAATAGAAGTTCAATTTATAGTCTCAAACCCCCAAAAAAAAAAGATTGAAGGTAAGATGGAAAGTAATAAGTTAGGAATTTCTTTTGCTAATAAATCTATATTTGTATACGAAAACAATTTGATGAAAAAGTAAAAAGGAGAAAAAAGTTGATGAGGTTGGCAGTTTTAAAAGAGAGTTACTAAGGGACGGAGAACAGAAACGGAACTTTTACTTTTTCTTTTCGTACAACACAGACAGTGGTATTATCATTTCACTCAGACAGTGTTGACCAAATATTGTCGAATGTTGTTGCTATTATACTAGGTGACAGTATGATGAGTCACTTTTTTCAACTGATACCAAGGCACAGCTGCCATTTCCTGTGTTTGTCTAAACATGACCATGAAATTAGCACAATCAGACAAATTGTTTTTACATCGGATAGAGGGATTTAATATTTTAGTCAAATTGTGGTAAAACGTTGGAAACATTTCACACAAAACATATTGATATATACTCCTACTTTTCTTACCATGAAGTGTTTCCTGTTTTTCTTAGCAAGTTTCCTTAACAGTACTGCTTGTTTGTTACTTATACTTAGATATAATGATAATTGAGAAGTCATGCTTGGCGAAGAATTGAAAAGTATAAATATAACAAGAGATATCCCCCAAAAAACACCTCAGTCTTATGATATAACTTGAAAAGTTGAGTTTATATCAGATTTGAATGTATGACAGATTTTCATTCTCAGATGTTTTGAAACAAGTAAGTGAAATTTATTGTTTTAAAATGCTGTTTCAAGGAATTATGGTTTTTTGAAACCGAAGAAGTGTTGATAATTATTTGAAAAGATTGTCCTTTGATATATATTTTTTTAATTTGTATTATATTTATAATTCTATCATATGGTGTATATATAGAGAGTTGTGGAAAATTTTCTATTGAAGCACTCGTTACAAAACTTGCAATGATGATTACTTCAAAAGTGACCTTTACCGTCATCGTCAAATATAAAATTATTACCTGTCCATGCCTTAATGTTTCTTGATTAAATGATAATTTGGAAAATATTAGAAACTCTTTTTAGCTTGACTTTTTTAACACAAATTTCCAGATGATGTCATTGACTTTTTGTTTGCTGTTGCAGTCAAAACTTATTATCAAACTGTTAAGTTCTATTGTTTAATGTTGGCATCATCAAAGGTCAGCTTTAAATGTCCTTAACTCTGATATGAGCCGCGTCACGACAAAACCAACGTAGTGCGTTTGCGACCAGCATGGATCCAGACCAACCTGCTCATCCGCGCAGTCTGTTCAGGATCCATGCTGTTCGTTTACAAACCCTTTAACAAGTAGAGAAACTGATAGCGAACAGCATGGATCCTGATCAGACTGCGCGGATGCGCAGGCTGGTCTGGATCCATGCTGGTCGCAAACCCATTATGTTGGTTTTGTCATGACGTGGTCATTAATGTTCTTAACTCTGATATGGATTTTGACAGAATTATGGCCATTTTTTACTTAGAAACTTTAACATTTACCAGGCTTTTGTTCTTAGCTATCAAGCACTGAGAATAGTGGAGCATGCACAGTCCTTCCAACAGCTCATGCTGAATTATTCAAACAAGACCTTGACCTTTAAATGACCTTGGCAGTCATGGTCAATTATTTTGGTCCATTTTTGTCTATTTGGTTATTTATATAAGGATTACAATTAAGTTGGACAAAACAACACTTATGACAAAATCAACATGTTCAATTGTTCAAATTTGAACTTTTATCTTTAAATGACCTTGACAGAAATGACTGACTGTCAAGGGCAAGTTATTAAATTTTGCTTAAATTTGATTACTTTGTTATCTGTATATGGATTTGATTCATATTTGGCAAAATCACAACTGACATGTTGAATTATTGAAATACATGTATGACCTTGACTGTCAAGGTCAAAATATTGAATGTGGTTTGAATTATGATTACTTTGTTATTCTTTTTAATCATTTGATTCACTTTTGGACAAACTAATAATAATTGCAAAACCAACATGTTGAAGTATTAAAGTTTGACTTTGAACTATTGACATGACTTTTACTGTTCTTGGTCAAATGATTGAAAATTTGTTTTGATTGCCAGATTTTTGCTATTTGATTGCCATATTTTTGTTAAAAATGGAGAGATTTGATTCATAATATGAAAGAACACAAATGACACTAACCACATGCTAAATAATTAAGAATATAAACCTTGAACTGACTGTTAAATATAAAATTCTAATTTTCTTTAAAACCCTTAATTACAACATTCTTCGTCCCATGAGTCAGTGTTGCTCCCACATAATGGTGACTCTTTTTACCTCCACTTTTCGAAGAAAAAGGTTAAGGTATTGTCATGACCCACTTTTTGGTGTTGGCATTGGCGTTGCATTGCTAAACCTTTTTAGTTAAGTTTTCCTTTATGGTCATTAACTTCAATACTAACAAAGGTATACAATTGAACTTCATATGTGGATACACCTTAATGAGTTCTACATGTCACAGTTATTTTAAGGTGAAAAGTCAAGGCCTCTGTGACCTGTAATAGGAAATAAGTTAAGATCCATTTTATCAGAAACAACCAAAGCTATTTGACTGCAAACTTGTTATCCTTGTTAAAATTATATTTTACAAAGTTATGCCCCTTTTTTTCTAGTTAACATTGTTAAGATTTAGCTCTACAAGTAATTTCTTGTTATCACTGTTGATGGCAAATGCAAGGTTAACAGATACTCATGTCAAGGTATGTACTGATAAGGTTAAAAGTATAATCTATAATTGAAGACATTTAGAAGATATTATTTATCAGGTGACACAAGTACCTCTTTAGCTCAGTGTGTTTGTACCAGCTGAGTTGCAGTTATTTGTGTTCCAATAATATTGGATCTGTTTTGTATAAGTTCCATAGTTGATATTGGATCAGCTGCTTGTGTTTCAATAATATTTGGTCAGTATCAGTTTTAAATATGTTTCCAAAATTGATATTGGATTAGCTATTTGTGTGATGTATTACATTGGATCAGTTTTAAAAATACGTTATGATATTGAGTCATTTATTTGTGTTTCGTTAATTTTGGGTTAGTTTTAAATATGTTCCACAAGCAGTTTTGAATTTGCCTTGAATATGTTCTAAATTAGATATTGGATCAATTTTAAATTAATTTGCAATTTTAGATTTTCAAAAGTTGACCATGCTCTTCCTGGAAAAATACAGGAAAGACGAAACAATAGAGTAATGTCATTGTCATTTAATATTTATAACAGTTAGTGTACTGTGATGACAATTATTTTGCATCACATCTCTTTTTATACAAATACTGAATAGATATTTATTATTCCAGAACTCTGCAAATGTGGGTTTTTCCAAAGGGATCTCCAGGTGCAAACAAACTTTTACTGTTATAGCTTCTTGGAACACTTCCGCTTACAATAGATTAGTCATTGTGTTGCGCTTATTATAGAAGCCGTAAATGTTAATGTTAAGTTTGTTTGTACCCCGTGATAACCTTGGAAAAACCCAAAATATACTTAATTATAGCCCAACAAATTGTGCGCTTTAGGGCTTTTTAGCTCACCTGTCACAAAGTGACAGGGTGAGCTTTTGTGATCGCTTTTCGTCCGGCGTCCGTCCGTCCGTCCGTCCGTCGTCCGTCCGTAAACTTTTGCTTTAAATGACATCTCCTCATAAACCACTGAGCCAATTTCATCCAAACTTCACAGGAATGTTCCTTTGGTGGTCACCTTTAAAAATTGTTCAAAGAATTTAATTCCATGCAGAACTCTGGTTGCCATGGCAACCGAAAGAAAAATCTTTAAATATCTTCTTTTAAACAACCCTAAGAGCTAGAGCTTAGATATTTGGCATGACACATCTTCTAATGAGTGTCTACCAAGTTTGTTCAAATAAAAGCCCTGGGGTCAAAATTGGCCCCGCCCCGGGGGGTCATTGATTTTCCCTATATGCATATAGTAAAAACTTAAAAAATCTTCTTTTAAAGAACTGTAAGAGCTAGAGCTAAGATATTTGGCATGGAACATCTTCTAGTGAGTGTCTACCAAGTTTGTTCAAATAAAAGCCCTGGGGTCAAAATTGGCCCCGCCCCGGGGGTCATTGATTTTCCCTATATGCATATAGTAAAAACTTAAAAATCTTCTTTTAAAGAACTGTAAGAGCTAGAGTTTAGATATTTGGCATGAAACATCTTCTAGTGAATGTCTACCAAGGTTTGTTCAAATAAAAGCCCTGGGGTCAAAATTGGCCCCGCCCCAGGGGGTCATTGATTTTCCCTATATGCATATAGTAAATACTTAAAAATCTTCTTTTAAAGAACCCAAAAAGCTAGAGCTAAGATATTTGGCATGAAACATCTTCTAGTGAATGTCTACCAAGTTTGTTCAAATAAAAGCCCTGGGGTCAAAATTGGCCCCGCCCTGGGGGTAATTGATTTTCCCTATATGCATATAGTAAAAACTTAAAAAATCTTCTTTTAAAGAACCAGAAGAGCTAGAGCTTAGATATTTGGCATGAAACATCTTCTAGTGAGTGTCTACCAAGTTTGTTCAAATAAAAGCCCTGGGCTTAAAATTGGCCCCGCCCCGGGGGGTCATTGATTTTTCCTATATGCATATAGTAAAAACTTAAAAAAATCTTCTTTTAAAGAACTGTAAGAGCTAGAGCTTAGATATTTGGCATGAAACATCTTCTAGTGAATGTCTACCAAGTTTGTTCAAATAAAAGCCCTGGGGTCCAAATTGGCCCCGCCCCAGGGGGTCATTGATTTTCCCTATATGCATAAAGTAAAAACTTAAAAAATCTTCTTTTAAAGAACCCAAAGAGCTAGAGCTAAGATATTTGGCATGAAACATCTTCTAGTGAATGTCTACCAAGTTTGTTCAAATAAAAGCCCTGAGGTCAAAATTGGCCCCGTCCCGGGGGGTCATTGATTTTCCCTATATGCATATAGTAAAAACTTAAAAAATCTTCTTTTAAAGAACCGTAAGAGCTAGAGCTTAGATATTTGGCATGAAACATCTTCTAGTGAATGTCTACCAAGGTTTGTTCAAATAAAAGCCCTGGGGTCAAAATTGGCCCGCCCCAGGGGGTCATTGAATTTCCCTATATGCATATAGTAAAAACTTAAAAAATCTTCTTTTAAAGAACCCAAAGAGCTAGAGCTAAGATATTTAGCATGAGACATGTTCTAATGGGTGTCTACCAAGTATGTTCAAATAAAAGCCCTGGGGTCAAAACTGGCCCTGCCCTGGGGGTCATTGATTTTCCTTATATACATAGCAAAAACTTAAAAATCTTCTTTGAAAAAACCCAAATAACTAGAGTTTAGATATTAAGCATGAAACATCTTTAAGTAAATATCTACAAAGTTTGTTCAAATAAAAGCCCAGGGGTCAAAACTGGCCCTGCCCGAGGGATGTCATTGTTTTTAACTATATGTGTATAGTGAAAACTTAAAAAATCTTCTTTTAAAAAACCCAATGAGCTAGAACTTAGATGTTTTGCATGAAACATCTTCTTATGGGTGTCTACCAAGTCTGTTCAAATAAACAAATAAAAGCCCTTGGGGTAAAAATTGGGCCGGGGGGCGGGGGACGGGGGCTATATACAGTTGAGCGACCTCAGGGCCATCATGGCCCTCTTGTTTTATATAGACGATTGTCGCCCTTCGTAAAGACAGACATCTATGAAATATCAGATTATAAAAATTGGTCTGTCTTGCCGTTGAAATATTGAGACATACTTAATTATAGCTTTTATAAAATTATATAATATTGGAATGCATAATTATATTATTAGTTATACATTAAGTTGCTGACTGGATAAATGGGAGGATATAGCCTGAATGAGATAAAATGACTGACCTGAAATAAAAGATAACCCTTGGCTAGGGCCTCGGGACAGATTTATCTTATTCAGGTTATATCCTCCCATGTATTCCATCTGAGTACTTGTATAACAAATTCATTATAATACAAATTATTATGGACAACAAGTTCATAACCCAACAACTTTAGACTGTTTCCAAAGAAGCACAGGAAAAATACGTACATTATCAATAACACGCCAATGCTGTGTATTACATAAATGTAGTTTAAATAAAGGGATCGTCATCTTGGCTTATTACATAAAAAGTAGTTCAAATAAAGGGGTCGTCATCTTGGCGTATTACATAAAAAGTAGTTCAAATAAAAGGGTCTTCATCTTGGCTTATTACATAAAAAGTAGTTCAAATAAAGGGATCGTCATCTTGGCGTATTACATAAAAAGTAGTTCAAATAAAGGGAGTGTCATCTTAGCGTATTTCATAAAAAGTACACGTAGTTCTGATAAAGTGGTTGTCATAACGATTTAACTTTTAACTATTGTTTGGAAGTAATGATATTTGAATCACGAAATGTGCAGTAAGGAACAGAGTGCATTAAAAAAAAATTTAATCACACGCATTTCAAGTTACCTAACCGTCTACAATGTAGAAAAATATTATTATTTCTGCATACTTCGGTTCATCACAGTATATACACAGCATAAGTATTGTGTAAGCAAATCAGAATTTGAGAAATTCATTTGCATTATTATAATGAAATGGACTATATATCTTGACCTTTTTGTACTTAAAGTTTAAAATGACTTTAACAATTGTACACAGATAACACATCATGTTATCACTTCTCACCAAGGAACATGTTATATCTTGTGATAAATAATGTAACAAGTTGCAGGAAGATATTGTTTATAGTAAAGTATAGCAAAAATGTCTTTATAAATTCCTGCTTTTTTTTTGGTTTCCTCATTTTAGCATGATAAATTCCTGCTTTTTTTATATTGTTCATTTGATAGTAAATGGAGTAAGGATTATAGGTATGATATTTAATATACTTAAATTTTGGTTTAAGAATTTATATCATATAATATTATAATTATGTTAGAGTTTTTAAATCACCAATTGGGTCTGTAATACATGTACATGTAAAATGATGTATAATAGCATACAGTTACAATTTTTAAATAAATGAAATTTTAATCTGTTTAACTGCCTTAATGAACTCTACGTCTATGAACAGGCTCAATCAAACCAAGTTTGCAACATTTTCAATTTTGCTGTGTTGGGTTTTCTATTTGGGGATTCTGTTTTTCTCTACAAATGATAAAATGAAAGGTTTTGTTTGGGTTGAAAGATGGACAGGGTTAAATTGAACAAAGTCCCCACTCCCCACTATTTTCCAGGAAGTGTGTGTGTGTGTGTAGGGGGGAGTTCTGGACTTAAAAATTATTCGTGTGTCAATGAAAATCTAATGAACATCTCATGATCTGTATGAAAAATTTATGCTCTCAGAGCTTTTGAAACATACAATTTAATGTTTGCTGCAATTAATGAGGTACATACATGTATGTTATATAATGTTTCCCATATACCTGATACACTACAGCAATCTATTATTTAATTGTTTTAAATGATTATTGATTATGAAGACTTTGTATATGCATTGAAAATATGGTATCATTTTAAATCTGAACCATTCCACCTTGTGGTTGTGGGGATTGCCTTTGAGGGTTGAGGCATCAGAATTGCAGCCGCCGTTTAACCCTGATGATGATCGTAAGAGGCGACTAAATGGGTTAGAATTACTGGAGTCTATGCTTCTCTTAGCTCCAGCAGGTAAGGTGGTTTTGACCACTGGTGTTGCTTTAAGTTTGTAACACCTGAGGTTAGCGAAAATCATCTTTCCTGTTTTGGCGCCAAATTTATACCATGTCTTGCTAAATTTGTAACAATTTGTCTTGCTAAAATGTCTGGCTAAATTTGTACCATGTCTGGTTCAATTTAAATATTGATTACAAGCAATTGCTACTTCAAGTTACTGTACTGTTTCGGAAGCCTTAATATTTGAACTTGTATCTTCCTTGCATTAACACCAGAAGGAGACTGGTTTATACTGTGTGCCATTTGTATAAAATCATGAGGGATGGAATGTTCTGGTACTATATAACTATTTTCAGTGCTTTGCTTGAAACTTATTACTGATAACGCTTTAAATTATAATATGGGAGAACACAAAGAAGAGGTAACATATTACATTACTATATAATGGACATACAGACAAACAGGCAGACAAAGAGACGTGACTTGTTCCTGTTACCTCTTAAAGGGTTGGTTTTAGAGGGGTTTCTCCTCCCATAAATTTCTGATCAACTTGCACAAATAATCATTAAGTTGAGTGGATAAAAACAAGTCTTGCACAAGAAATATGAACTAATCCACTCATGTTGTGACCTCGTCTGATGTGTATACTGTGTCAATATAATAGTAATTCTGGTTTAAGTACGTTTTTAAAAGTACACAACCTACTTTATGTGAGATATACATTGTGCCATTAACCTAGTTTTTAACCTAGGTTTTGTTCAGTCACTTGCTAATATATCCAATTAATGACATGTATAAATGGTATATGTTTATAAATTGTGGTAAACAACTTGAGTGACAGCTTATAGAACAATAAATATTGTATTGAATAAAATTTTAATGAATTTTAGTTCTAGAATAGTAAATAAAAAATCATAGTTTTTGTTTTTTTATCTTGATTGGTATTTTTTCTTAATAGTTTTTTTTTTTCTTTTTGACATGTGATTTGTTATAAACATGGAAACTTTGGGGTCCCATTTTTCAACATAACATTGACACATGTGTGTTGATATTGCAGATGGGACCATACAGGTGAAATATTTCGTAGCCACTAGAATTACAGGATTATGGCACGTGAGCAGATAAGCTTGGTCTCTGTTGTCGAGGGCAACGGTAGTGATGGAAAAGAACAGCAGTTGGAGTACCAGTGCAGGGAGTATACAGAAATAACTGCCGAATATGAACCGTCGTGTCTCCAACAATGTAGTAATAAGCTGATACAAGTGTTAGAGGACACCTTTTACAAGTAAGTGTGTTGTTTATGTTGTTTATTGTTGGTTACTTGCTGCTACTGAAAGCCTGGCAGTTCTGCTCATCCGTGTAGTCTGACCAGGCCCTATACTGTTAGTAAATCAATTGTTTATGCCCCCCCTCTTCAAAGAAGTGAGGGCATATTGCTTTGCATTTTTCCGTGCGTCAGTCAGTAGACCAAATGGTTTCTGATCAATAACTAAAGAACTCTTAGGCCTAGGATCTTCAAACTTGGTATGGGGGGTTTTTTCCCTGACCAAATATGACCCCTGTTTAAAATTTTTTGGGGCTTTAGATCAAAGGGTTTAAAATTTTCATTGAAAAGTCAAAAAAGGTTTTCCCAAATAATAGCTAAAAAAAAGTCCCGGGGCCTTTTAACCCTTTAAAATTTTTGACCTTTGTGCATTTTTCTTTGGGCTGTAAAATGACCCCTATTGATTTTGGGGTCAAAAGTCATATTGACCTTGTAGGTCAAAACAGTTTCCGATCAATAACTTGACAACCCATGGACCCTTGACCTTCAAACTTCACAAATGCATTGCTTTTGGTCAGAAGATGACCTTAATGGATTTTTGGAGTCAAGGGATTAGAGGTCAAGATCAAATTGACCTTATAGGTAAAAAACACTTTGTGATCGACATTTCAACAACTCATGGGCCCTTTACCTTCAAACTTCATAGGTGCATTGGTCTTGGCCAGTAGATAACCCCTATTGATTTAAGGGTCAAAGGTCAAAGTCACAGTGACCTTGTACATAAAAATGGTTTCCGACAAATAACTCAACAATTGAAGATGCCTTGGTTAATTTTTTTTATTATACTGAAAATGCTTTTGGTAAACACATGTATATCAAATTGGCTTTCATTAAGGAGGCCAAATTAATTCTGTTAATTCTTCCAGTTTGAATAGTAGGTGATCCAAAACAGCTGAGAGACCATATTATCAGCCACTTCTGTTGATGAAATTTAAGGAATTTAGCTAATCAATTAAACAGAACCATTTATAGAATGTTATTTAATGACTGTCTCATCCTCATGTCCACAGTATTAACATGTAGAAATTGACCTATATTTAAAGAGCTTAACCCAGTTCTTGATTCGTACATTGAACTGTCTGTACTTAACCCAAAAATGGTAGCATAAACTAAATATGCTCTACCTGAAAACTAATAGTGAGCTGGTGTAAAAATTTATGAATTCTGTGACCTATTATTCATTAACCCATTGGTGTACCATTTCTTTTTATAATATGTTTTCATGCATAGATAATGAGGGTAATATCATCCTTATATGTAGTCAGAGTTTTCATTTTAATTTGAGGCAACAGACTGAGTGTTTTAGCATAAAGTTATATGTTTTTATAAGATTGCTCAAGGTTCTATTCAAGGTTGTGAGATATCAAACAGAAAAGTGGCATAATAGATACTGAAATTTCTCAAATCTTTCATTAACATGTATTACCTTAATATGTTATGCTTATTTTCAGTATGAACATCTATATTAATATAACATAAAAACTTATTATGTATTATTTCCTTGCATTTTCATTATAAATATCTGTTTATCAAAGGCTAGGTCTGCTGGTTGCTAGGCACCCAATTATCACCATAATCATATCTCTGTTGGTCTGCGGACTTTGTGGTGTAGGCCTATCAAAATTCGAACAAACAAAGGATGATGCAAAGTTGTGGGTGCCAAAGTCGTCAAGAGTGCTACCAGAGAAAGCATGGGTGGATGCAAACTTTCCCGAGAAATATCGCTTTACTTCTATCATTGTAACGGCGCACAATGTCCTTTCACCTTGGGCTATCAATGCTGTATGACTTTTTATATTGCTTATCTTTTTATATATGCAGCACTTTAATAACTAAATAATGGTCCGTTTCCAACGATCATTTGAAAAGTATGTAACAACGTATTAATTATAACTTTCAAACATTATATTTAGTATTATCATATGCTTTTATTTATAAAACTCTTGCTGTGATAATTTCTTGTTATATTTATAGTTTCTGTCAGAATTCTCTGTTTTCTCATGTATGTACTGATATTTTTTAGTTACTCTTTGTCCTCATATAACACTGATACTCTTTGTCCTGATATCCAAATTACTATTTGTTCTGATACATCAAAGTAACTATTTTTCTTGATATATCAAAGTTACCTTTTGTTCTAATATATCAAAGTTAATTATTGTCCTGATTAAAGTTACTCATTTCCCTGATATATCAGTGTTTCTCATTGTCTTGATCTATCAAATTTACCTTTGGTCCTAATATATCAAATTTATGTTTTATCCTGACATTTCAATGTTACTGATTGTCCTGATATATCAAAGTTACTCTTTGGCCTAATATATCTAAGTTACTCTTTGTCCTAATATATCAAATTTATGTTTTATCCTGACATTTCAAAGTTACTGATTGTCCTGATATATCAAAGTTACTCTTTGTCCTAATATAACAAAGTTACTCTTTGTCCTGATATATCAAAGTTACTCTTTGTCCTGATATATCAAAGTTACTCTTTGTCCTAATATATCAAAGTTACTCTTTGTTCAATATATCAAAGTTACTCTTTGTCCTAATGTATCAAATTTATGTTTTATCCTGACATTTGAAAGTTACTGATTGTCCTGATATATCAAAGTTACTCTTTGTCAAAATATATCAAAGTTACTCTTTGTCCTAATATATCAAATTTATGTTTTATCCTGACATTTGAAAGTTACTGATTGTCCTGATATATCAAAGTTACTCTTTGTCCTAATATATCAAAGTTACTCTTTGTCCTGATATATCAAAGTTACTGATTGTCCTAATATATCAAAGTTACTCTTTGTCCTAATATATCAAATTTATGTTTTATCTTAACATTTCAAAGTTACTGATTGTCTTGATATATCAAAGTTACTCTTTGTCCTAATATATCAAAGTTACTCTTTGTCCTAATATATCAAATTCATGTTTTAACCTGACATTTCAAAGTTACTGATTGTCCTGATATATCAAAGTTACTCTTTGTCCTGATATATCAAAGTTACTCTTTGTCCTGATATATCAAAGTTACTCTTTGTCCTAATATATCAAAGTTACTCTTTGTCCTTATATATCAAAGTTACTCTATGTCCTAATATATCAAAGTTACTCTTTGTCCTGATATATCAAAGTTACTGATTGTCCTAATATATCAAAGTTACTCTTTGTCCTAATATATCAAATTTATGTTTTATCTTAACATTTCAAAGTTACTGATTGTCTTGATATATCAAAGTTACTCTTTGTCCTAATATATCAAAGTTACTCTTTGTCCTAATATATCAAATTTATGTTTTATCCTGACATTTCAAAGTTACTGATTGTCCTGATATATCAAAGTTACTCTTTGTCCTGATATATCAAAGTTACTCTTTGTCCTAATATATCAAAGTTACTCTTTGTCCTAATATATCAAATTTATGTTTTATCCTGACATTTGAAAGTTACTGATTGTCCTGATATATCAAAGTTACTCTTTGTCCTAATATATCAAAGTTACTCTTTGTCCTAATATATCAAATTTATGTTTTATCCTGACATTTGAAAGTTACTGATTGTCCTGATATATCAAAGTTACTCTTTGTCCTAATATATCAAATTTATGTTTTATCCTGACATTTGAAAGTTACTGATTGTCCTGATATATCAAAGTTACTGATTGTCCTGATATATCAAAGTTACTCTTTGTCCTAATATATCAAAGTTACTCTTTGTCCTAATATATCAAAGTTACTCTTTGTCCTGATATATCAAAGTTGCTCTATGTCTTATTTGTTCTAATATATCAAAGTTACTTTTTATTGTAATATATCAAAAATTCTCTTTGTCCTGATGTGGCAAAGTTACCTTTCATTCTAATATATCAAAGTTATTATTTTCCAGGTTTAGAAAGTTAAATTTGTCCTTATATATCAAAGTTACTCTTTATCCTGATACATGAAAAACTACCCTTTGTCCTGATGTAATATCAAAGTTACTTTTTGCCCTGACATCAGAAATGTACTTAAATGTTGCAAACAAAACTGTCAGATATCGAATTGTGTTATTAAAGATTTTTTCTCCTCATTGTCTTCATAAGTCAGTTATTTCATAGTCCAAGTTATATTACCTTTAAATATCAAAGATTGCTTTAATATAGACATGTTTACTCTACAAGATTGTATTTACCTTCTTATAAATCTACTTCAACTTTTGGGTTGTTTTTTTTGTCTTTATTTGCTGTTGTGCAAATGCAAGGTTTGAATGTATTTACTCCTTTTAAACAAAACATGGCATATACATGACTTTTATTTCATATCTAAATTTTTGCTATCCCCTCTTCTTCTGTCATAAAGTATGAAAAAATATTAGTAGATTGAAAAAAAAATCATAAAATCAGATATACTTTTCTATCCACTTCACATATTCTTGTGGTTCCAGTCATGTGAACATTACAAAATTTAAGTTTTAGTCATTACACTTAATCTGAAAATTATGTTCTTTATCAAGATTATCATAAAAAAAGTTATCATAGTTTAACTATGTGTGAAGATCAGATTTTATGGCTAGGGAAATGGGGATGCATGTATCATATTTTCTGATTTTCAATTTTTATTGGATAATGAATGATCATGTTAAATGCTGATGATTTGGTTACAGATGTATGACATGTACCTCCAGTCTCGACTAATGGTATTACCCGGGTTTGAATCTCTGGATACCATATGTGTTAAGTAAGTATATATAAAGTAGTTCCAGAACACGTACATATAAAGTAGTCCCAGAACACTTATATCTGGCATTTAATTTTCTATACTCTTTTGTAGGAGTCAATTAATGATAAGAAATAGTTCTTAAGTCACATATTGAAAATATGACCTTGACCTCTAAAATCAATCTTATTTAAGTTCTTATGTTTACTTTAGCATAGGGTTTAATAAAGGAGCTGATTTTAATCAGATTGCCTCTAAATATCTTCAACAGACACAAACTTTACATTGTAGATCATCATTCATCAAACCTTCTGTTAGCTAGCTTCAATAGTTTCTAATAATTATTAAGATATTCTGTGTCACTTAACAAATGATACTGTTTTAACTTTTTTTCTCGATGATTTTGTTAGAGTTGGTCGTCACTGTAGAGTACAGAGTATACTAGAATTATGGCAGAACAATGGGACACTCATACGTAAACTTAGCATGGCAGATGTGCTCAAGAAAGTAAACTCGGATGTTAAATACAGGTAATGTTACACGGGTTGACCTTAGCAGTGATTTAAGGGTAGAATTTTGCCTTTTTTTGCTCTGCCTGTAGTGCCCTCCCACATTTTTAGCTCGACTTTTCTATGAAAAGGGGAGCTATCCTACTCGCCCCGGCGTCGGCGTTGGCGTCACACCTTGGTTAAGTTTTTCGTACCACCCCACTTTATTTCAGAAGTATTACAAGTATGGCTTTGAAACTTACCATACTTGTTCACCATCATAACCTCCATCTACAGACAAGAGTACATAACTCTGTCAAGGTTTTTGACAGAATTATGGCCCTTTTTTGACTTAGAAAGTGTATTGAGCTTGGTTAAGTTTTTTGTACCACCTCACTTTATTTCAAAACCATTGGAGGTATTGCTTTGAAACTGACCATACTTGTTTACCATCACGACCTTCATCAACAGACAAGAGGACATAACTCTGTCAAGGTTTTTGACAGAATTATGCCCCTTTTTGACTTAGAAAATACATTGAATATGGGTAAAATCCACTTATTGCCTTAACCCTTTGAGATATTGCTTTGAAACTTTTAATGCTATTTCACATCATTACCCCCATCTGTACGCAAGAGAAGGTAACTCTGTCAAGGATTTGTTTTAAAAAAATTAAGGCCTTTTATCGACTTAGAATCTTGGTTAAGTTTTTAGTACCAGTCCACTTTTTGACTGAACTGTTTGAGATATTAATTTGAAAGTTGGAATACTTGTTTACAATCATGATTCCCAAACATGTCCAGGAGAATTCAGTAAAATAATTCTTCACTAAATATCTTAATGCTCATGGCCATTGTCCACTTTAAAAATACAGAGATTCTTGTATTGCCTTTTACTGCAAAAACTTTTTTTATTGGCAAGCAATAAAAAAGTCGAGCGCGCTGTCTTACGACAGCTCTTGTTTTGTCCTATTTCCATTTGGTGCCCGACTGGGTGTTTTACTGGTGGTACTATGTTGGGGAATGTTGACAGGGGGCTGTATTCGGTTAATATTGCTCTCCATGTTGAAGTGTATAATGCTATATCTGCTGAAGTATTTGATGAAAAATTAAAAAAAAAGTAGAATTATGTTGTTTTTATAACCTTATGGTTGCTTCTTATAAGATTTGTAACATGCAATGTCTATGTAATTTAATGTACATGAATATTGTACCGAAACAGAATATTCTGAGAAGAAAAAGGTATGCAGTTAGCTTATAGAGCTTGAGCCTTGAGGTCTTCCTCCACTAGTAAAGCTGAAATGTCACAATATGACCATTACAGTGTTGTTGCAATGTAAGACCCAACCAATTAAAAAAATTCAAGCAGAAGTCAAAATTGGAACAACCTGCATTTTACTCCTTGCTATACTGAAACTTTTTATTTTTTAATTCAATCAATTCATTTCAATTAGTCAACAACCAAAGATTTTTGTATAGAACAAATCCAACCTATAGGTTACTTGACTCAAGTAAGGGAGGACACTTTTCTTGATGATTTTTTTGTGTAATTGAAAAGGTCAATAGGGAAAGAAAATCATTTCTTATTTGATTACTGGTTTGAATTAAAGATACAAAATCAGTAAACCACATATGATGAATTGCAATTTGACAAGCTATCTTATCTCACGGCTAAGAGTAAACAAGGGTGTTTGTATATTACACAGACATCCATTACTAGTATCCCAGTAGAATATTATGATGTCATTATAATAATCAATGAGCTCATGTTTGTATTAAAATTTTTGTTGTCATCAGGTCAAAGGCTCCCCTTTAAAACAACATACCCCTTTTGAAGAAAATAATAGATAAGTGAGTTACCAAGAAGTTTGCATTTTATCATCAATATCGGAGGAAATTTAAACTGAATCTTTATTATACTTAAATTCTAATTAGATTTTAACTTCCAGTATAATGATTACCCAGTGGAAAATGATAAAAACATCGTAAACATTTTCTTTTCCCTTTTCTTTTGGATGATTTTTGATAGTTGAATGAAAAAGTACACCCCACAAAGGGGATGGAATATACAGTCATACTTGCCAAAGTGACCACATTTAAGTGACTTTTATTTTTAGCAACCACTTTTTAATTCCCCCTGATCATTTTCTTTATATATATCTTTTATGTCTTGAGCATCCAATGTCATAAAATAATGAAATTAAATTGGAAGGTTCGTTGTTTTCGCTATTTTTGTTTTGGGACCAGAATTGATACATTGACACAAATTGTATTACTAGTAAAATTGTGCTTGCATCAAAGTACTGTTGGCATGGTGATAATGTTGATGTACTTACTGTGTTAGTGGAAATTTTGTGATAATTATAGTGTTAATATGATCTTAAATTTCTCTGTAACAAATATACCTGTGACCTTTAATAGAAAGTTGAACATAAAGGGAAAGTATCATAAGTCTGTGGCATCAGTGATTTTTTTTTCTTATATTTTACAGCTGAATGTAGGCTGTTTAATAAGGCTGTTTAATAGATTTTTCTGATTTCTCTGATTTTCTGATTTTTATCATGCGATATTTTCCCCTTGAAGGTTGTTCTGAAAAATGAAAAAAAAGTCACTTGGCCATGCAATTACAAAACATAACATATCTTATGGAAAGTCATATCACAGATATGTTGGTTAAACAGTCAGTAAACTGCTCTGCTGCCATCTTTGTCTTGTATTAAACATAACATAAGTGTGATTTAAAACTAGCCAGATTACTTAATTAAAATCTGTATTTGTAATAATAAGTAATCATGAATTTCAGTCCAGTATATGGGACAGAGTTTAACCTTGAGTACATGCTGGGTGGTATACGAAGAGATGTTCATGGAAACATTGTGGGTGCTGACTCTGTTACGATGCTATGGGTTCTTCATAAGAAGTCAGAAGTAAGTTCCTTTTGTACCAAAGAAAAGAAATAAAGGTTAAAGCCCTGTCTCTGGATACAGTCTTGTGACCTTTTAAGTTGAATGATTTAGATAGCTAATTTGTTTTCATACACCTGATATATAAAATGTTTCTGTTGCTGTTGAAGTGTATCATATAAGAGAACTTAACTGTTCACTAATTGAAGGTAAGTGGTTCTGCGAAGTTACAGGTTTTGACCTGAAATATTTTGTAGATGTTGCAAACCATTATGTTCCTGCTCTTTAAACTAGTTCTTTATTGAGCTACCATAATTAAATTCATGTTAAGAAAACACAAATTTCCTAAAAGCAACATTGATTACCCCAGACTCCAGAATGTTGTTTGCACAAGTTTATTGGCCTGAAATATAAAAATATTATTATTTGTATATGTATGATCTAATCCTTACCAACTTGTAAAAAAGTCTGTCATGCAGTGATATAAAAAAATAAATAAATCTAATGCAAGTTTTATAAATACATGTACTTAATGTATGAATTTACCTTAAAATGTATATATTTGTTGTATAGTGGGATGCTGCGGCCCTTGTCTGGGAGAAGAACATGATTGAAATGGCTCTGTCTCCACGACCAAACCTTCTCAAATGTTATGTTTACGCAACAAGAACGTAAGTTGTGTTTGTTTTGTATTTTTTCTTAATGACAATGTTTAATTTTAACTTTGGTCTTGATTATTAAAAATTTACGGCCATCTATGCTTAGTTTAAAGTCAATAGAATTGATGATGAAAAGCTATTCTCAATTTTAACAGTGACCTCTGGAATTAGATATAAATGGTTAATAAGTTATCCTTAGTTTTGACTGTAGCCTTATAAATTGAAAATGTATGCTCAATTATGCTAATTTAAAATTCTGACCACAAAAAATGGAATACGTATCCTCAACTATTCTTAGTTTTAATTCTGACATCAAACATTGAAGTGTTAGGTCAGCTATCTATGCTTAGTTCTAACTCTGACATTAAAAATTGAAAATGTGTTCTCAACTATGCTTAGTTCAAATTCTTTCCACAAAAATGGAAGATGTGTCTCAGCTATGCTTAATTTTAACACTGACACTGAAGTGTTTGGTCAATCATTTATGCTTAATTTTAACTCTGACAAATTTAACTCTCTACTTGTTATAGAGTTAGTAAGCGAACAGCATGGATCCTGATCAGACTGCGCGGAGGCGCAGACTGGTCTGGATTCATGCTGGTCGCAAACCCATTATGTTGATTTTGTCATGACGCGGCTCAATTTGTTTTCAGTTTTGATGATGAAGGTTATGGGGCTGTTAATGCAGATGTTTCATTACTAACAGCAGGATTTATCATAGTATTTGTTTTCATCATCATGGTATTAGGAAAGTTTAACTTGGTAGAAAATAAGGTAAGCTTGATATATATTAGAAATTTATTCTCTTAACTCTTAGACTTCTATTAGTCAGATTTACTTAATTATGGCAGATTGGTCAGCACATTTTGTGACCTTAGGGCAGTAATGGGTTAAATCCTTTTAAACTTTATGGTAGTTAACCAGTTATTGCACTAAGGTGACAATTTGAGCTGCACCATGACGAAACCAACATAGTGCGTTTGCAACCAGCATGGATCAAGGCCAGCCTGAGCATCAGTGCAGTCTGATCAGGATCCATGCTGTTCGCTTACAAACCCTAAAACAAGTAGAGAAACTGATAACGAAAAGCATGGATCCTGATCAGACTATGCGGATGCCCAGGCTTGTCTGGATCCATGCTGGTCGCAAACGTACTATGTTTGTTTTGTCATGGCGCCGCTCATTTATGCTTTTCAGTCAAACCTTTGTTAACTAACACAATTTACAATTTTAGTATGTTTTTCATATTGAAACACAAAAGCCTTTGATATTATATAACCTTAGAATTTCAATACACAGTTCCTAATTCCAAGTGAGGCAATTATGCTCTACAATTTTAGCAAAGTTTTTACTATAGTCCTCTTATTTGGAAATAAGATTTCAAACTTGAAAAATAATAATCTTTTGAAGACTGGATACACAGAAACATGATGATGATACCAGCTACTATAATCAAGAAATCATGACAGCTGTATTATCTTTCCATAAATTTTACACATTTAATTTTTTTTTTCCAGATATATGAAAAACAAACACCCCTTTTGCAAAAGAAAGATATCATTATGAATAAATTTTGACTTTTTTTTTATGCTTCGTCTTTAGAGACTGTTGTATGAATGGACCATTTTTGGTGTTTCCCTTGTGTGGTCACTTAATACAAGTTTGACTGTACAACCTCAGTAAATTTTGCACATAATTTATTTTAATTCCAGCTATATGTATCACTCAGTGGAATACTCACTATAGGACTTGCCATATTGTTTTGTTATGGTTTAGCTATGGCTTTTGGATTCATTTATGGTCCTATACATTCACTCATGCCCTTTTTGCTGTTAGGTAAGTTCCAGTCGGTCACTGTCTTGAGAACGTTTTATTAGTTAAACCTTTAACTGCTTTAACTACTGGTATAACCTCTTAAACGTTTGTGGCAATAAAAAGTGTAGAGTCATATTTGCAGGTTGACTATACGCTGTATAATATTGGCACTTCAGTTTTTGTATTTTACATATAAAATAATCATATATTATACAAATATAACTTTACATACAAATTGATAAGTATAGGTGCAGATATATTGTACGGGTGTTATTTTCATGAGTTTCACAGGTGTTTTATACAGGTACAATTTATATTTGTGCCTATTTTTTTTCCCAGGAATAGGTGTGGATGATATGTTTGTAATTGTTGGAGCCTGGAAGAACCTGACAGAAGAAGAGCATAAACAACCTATACCAGAGAAAATAGCAATGACATTAAAACGTGCTGGTGTTTCTATTACTGTAACATCAGTGACAGATATTGTTGCATTTGGAATCGGAGGTTCTACTGTAAGTTTGCATTTCTTCTATACAAGTTGTAAAAGTGATACACTAATGTTAAAATGGCAGTGAAAAAGAAAATTTATGTCACAATGTAATGAATTTTTTTTCTATACATGAATATACGATTAACTAACATTAAAATTGGTTTGTTTTGGCAGGAAAATTTTTTTTTTGTCACAGTGTGAATCAACATTTCCTGAAAATAAAAAAAACATTTTCTTATGTATATCATTGAATTTAATGCACTATTTAGTCCTAAAAATGGCCCCCCCACTATGGGGAAAAACCCGGGGAAAAGTTGGGAGAAAACCAAAAAAAAGGGTTTTTTCCTTTTTCAGGCTTTTGCAATGGGGAAAGGGTTAATGTGGGGTTTTTGCCCCCATGAAACCCAAAAATTTGGGCCCGAAATTATGTTCCCCCATAGCAAAATTAAGGCCCCTTTTAAGGGTTGGGGTTTTTTTTTAAACTTGCCCCCGTCCCCCCGAAAAAGGGGGGAAATTTTTTCAAAAATATTGAAAAAATTTTAAAATGCCCAAAATTGCCTGTGGTAGAGGGGGCCCTAGTTTTTCTAAAGACAAGCATTTTTTAGTGATATTTTCAGTTTTAAAATTTAAAAAGTTTTCCCATTGGGGCCCGAGGGGGTTGGCCCCTTTAAAAAAATTTAAACAAACAGAATCGTGTGATCGACCCCCTAAATGGGTTTGGGAATTAAATTTGGGGTCTCTTTACCGAGCAGGGGAGGTGGTTTTTTAATTTTTGGGGGTTGTTTAAGTTTTTAACACCTGAGGGGTTTGCAAAAAATCAAACTTTTCCCGATTCAGCATCCATGAACCCCAAATTGGGGTTTTTGGGGCCAAAAAATAAAACCAAACAAGGGAAAAAGTTTTTTCAACCCCCAAAAATTGAACAAAAAGGAAAAAAAAATTAAATAGGCTGTATAAGATATATACCCGCCAAATAAAACAAAACCAATAAAAGGCGTTTGGCCACTTTTGGATCAAGACCACCCCTGGCATCCGCGCATTGGATCAGGACCATCTGTTCCACATTTTCAAATTTAATAGGGTTTGGAAGCAAAAATCGGGGAATTTTGATAACTCCAAATATGCGCAGGTGGTTGGGGACCTGGGGGCCCAAAATTATATTTTTTTGCACCGACCCCTTTTGAAATTGTCAGTAAGGTGAGCATTTTTTTTTTTTATTCCTGTTTTTTATTTTTTTTAAAAATTATAAAAAATAAATGTAACACTTAAAAGTTTAATACAGCCCTTTGGGGTTTGGGGAATGTCCATCTTTAAAAACTGGACAAAACCCGTAAACCCTTTTTTTAAAAAAGGAAATTTCAAAATTTTATTAAAAATTTTAAATATCAAGAAAGTGCAAAAACCTTTGATCGGGGTTGTATGGAAAAAAAGAACCCCCCTAAATTTTGTCGAAATTGGCCACATTGGTAGAATAAAAGTTGTTTTTAAAAAAAATACAAAGTAAAAAGCCCTTAATAGCCCCAAGACCATTTCTAATTATAAAAAATTTTTAAAT
The DNA here is from genome assembly GCF_026571515.1 of Ruditapes philippinarum. Lineage (NCBI taxonomy): Eukaryota > Metazoa > Mollusca > Bivalvia > Venerida > Veneridae > Ruditapes > Ruditapes philippinarum. The sequence continues at coordinate 76,577 of NW_026856260.1, read as the reverse complement.
TTTGCAAAAATTACCGCCCCCGGGTGGCCCAAAGGGGTTAGAGTCGACGACTTCTAATCCAGTTACCTCTCTGGCGTGGGTTCGATCACCGGGAGATACTTTGGTAGTTTAGCAAGAAGGAAGGTAGTCTAGTACTGGTGTAACTGTCCAGGAACAATGGTTAGGAAACTACCCGCCTATATGACTGAAATACTGTTGGGAAAAGGCGTAAAATGAAATAAACAAACAAACAAATCAGTATTTATGTTTATCTTATCTGTAGTTTTCATTTAGTATTAATGTATTATGAATATGTAAGATTCTTTTTTATTTTCCTCACAGATATCAGTATTAATAGCAACAACTGTGTTAGTAGGTGTGAATATCTGGAGTTTTACAATGTTACGCCAGGACTTTAACCTGTACGACTATATACCCAGTGATTCCTATGCAACAGATTATATCAATGCTCAGATGGTGTTCTATCCAGACAGAGGGTATGACGCTGCTGTTTACTGTGGTAAGACACCTTTAGGCTACTTCACAATTGTCTTTTGTGTTAAGACACTTTTGGGCAACATCACAATTGTCTACTGTGGTTTAACACCTTTAGGCTACTTCACAATTGTCTACTGTGGTTGAACACCTTTAGGCTACTTCACAATTGTCTACTGTGGTTTAACACCTTTAGGCTACTTCACAACTATCTACTGTTGTAAGACAACTGACACATTTAGGCTACTTCACAATTATCTACTGTGGTTGAACACCTTTAGGCTACTTCACAATTGTCTACTGTGGTAAGACAACTGACACTTTTAGGCTACTTCACAATTGTCTACTGTGGTTTAACACCTTTAGGCTACTTCACAATTGTCTACTGTGGTTTAACACCTTTAGGCTTCTTCACAATTGTCTACTGTGGTAAGACAACTGACACATTTAGGCTACTTCACAATTATCTACTGTGGTTGAACCCCTTTAGACTACTTCACAGTTGTCTACTGTGGTTTAACACCTTTAGGCTACTTCACAACTATCTACTGTGGTAAGACAACTGACACATTTAGGCTACTTCACAATTATCTACTGTGGTTAAACACCTTTAGGCTACTTCACAACTATCTACTATGGTAAGACAACTGACACATTTAGGCTACTTCACAATTGTCTACTGTGGTTTAACACCTTTAGGCTACTTCACAACTATCTACTGTGGTAAGACAACTGACACATTTAGGCTACTTCACAACTATCTGCTGTGGTTGAACACCTTTAGGCTACTTAACAATTGTCTACTGTGGTTTTACACCTTTAGGCTACTTCACAACTATCTACTGTGGTAAGACATTTTTGGCAACATCACAATTGTCTACTGTGGTTTAACACTTTTAGGCTACTTCACAACTGTCTACTGTAGTAAGGCAACATTAGGCTACTTCACAACTATTTAATGTGGTTAGATAACTTTAGGCTACTTCACAACTATCTACTGTGGTACAACAACTTTAGGCTACTTCACAACTATCTACTGTGGTAAGACACCTTTGAGCTACTTCACAATTGTCTACTGTGGTTGAACACCTTAAGGCCGCTTAGCAATGGTCTACTGTGGTACAAAAACTAGGCTACTTAATAACTGTCTTCTGTGGAAGGATAACTTAAGCTACTTTACAGCTGTCTACTTTGGTAAAACTTCTTTAGATTTCTTCACAACTGTCCACTGTGGTAAAACACATACAGGCTACTTAAAAACTATCTATATGTGGTAAGACATCTTAGACTACTTTACAATTGTGTTCTTAAATTTGACACCTTTAGGCTACTAATGCAGTCATAAACTATGATAAATTTGAAATTATTCCCTGTCATGATATTTCACAGCTGAATATCAGTTCTGATTCTTAAAATATTTCTATATACAAAATCTTTTCACAGTATAGGTTAGAATCCCATTTGCAGCATTTGAATTTTTTTCTGCTGTTTTTTCCTGAAATAATACACTAATGGACTTTTAGAGTACAACTGCCGTACAGATAGAGATTTGTCTGATGCGCAGAAAAAAAAAACAAAAAAATTGCATACATGTTTTAAACTGCAAATTATGCAATTTGAGGAAAGTGACCAGATAGTTTTAAGCTGCACGAATGAACTTTCAGAGTATATTAAAGTATTTTCGATCAGATTTTATGACAATCTTGTACATTTTCAGATAACATGGATTATTTTGCCAACCGTCACGTGTTAGAAAGTATGTATTCAGAAATGAAGAAAGATCCATACATACAGAATGGTTCCATTAATTTTTGGTACCCATCTTTTATCAACTATCTCAAGACATCCACAGACAAATCTGTGTTATCACAGATGGCAAAGAGTAAGATGTTTTTTTAGCTCACCTGACTACCAAATGCTCAAAAAGGATTGTTGATTTTCGGTTGTCCACAATTAAGGTTTTTACCAGTATAAGGGTCACAGTAGTTTTGACTTCATCAGATGTCCATATGTTGTTTTTGGTAGGGCAGTTATGGGCAAACTCCTGAATTTAATAGGAGCTAACTGGTTACTGCACTAAAGTGACGATAATCTAGTGCAAAGGCTTTAAACAGTTGTCTTAGGTAAGAAAGTAAATTTTTATTTATATATCGCAACTGGTTCTTTGTGGCAAAGTGTAACGGACTTTGAATGTAACTGTCCTTGAATGTCACAGTCCTTGAATGTCACTAACTTTGAATGTTACTGACCTTGAATGTCACTGACCTTGAATGTGACTAACTTTGAATGTCACTCTCCTTGAGTTGTTTTATCTGCATAGGTTTGAAACCCACTTCTTGTCTTGTTGTAATTTGTTTTGTTAATGTGCAGGTTCTACCCAGCTACCAACAGTTATGTAGAAAATTATGAAAGAAATTGCAACTTTTCAGCCGTTAAAAAATATAGAAATAAAAAAAGGGGGCAAACAGTTTTTAGCAAATAATTAACTTCCATAATATCAAAATGTGTTTGAATAACACTAAGAAGTGTGTATATGTATGTTTAAAAAATAAAACCATGGAAGGAAGATGTGAAATTATTTTTATAATTTTTATTCTAATTTGACTTTCAGATGGGTATCCAAGATCCAGTACTGAATTTAATGCTTTACTGGGTTATTTTATATCTCAAATGGAAGGAAGGTCATATGGTCAATATTTCAAATTTTCAAATTCTTCCCCACCCACTATAGAGGTAACTTTTCTTAAACAGTTTATTTCATTATTTGTGACATACATGTTTTATACATAGAAATAGAAAACTACACTTGAGCCGCGTCACGACAAAACCAACATAGTGGGTTTGCGACCAGCATGGATCCAGACCAGCCTGCGCAGTCTGATCAGGATCCATGCTGTTTGTTTACAAACTCTATAACAAGTAGAGAAACTGATAGCGAACAGCATGGATCCTGATCAGAAGGCGGGGATGCGCAGGCTGGTCTGGATCTATGCTGGTCGCAAACCCATCATGTTGGTTTTGTCATGGCACGACTCACTTTTTGTTCTTATGTATTTTGGTCTTGTGCATTTTCTTAAATATCTGTGGTAGATTCTTTGTTTATAGTTTTAAATTTGTAACAACTTACTGATGATGATGTATGGCATAGGATTAAAAAAAGGTTTTGACATGACATCAAATGGATGATGACCATATTTTATTTCTTACACAGAAAAATATAAAAAAAAAATGGAATAATTTTAAAAGGATGCTGGGTTCCATAAATAAACCCATCTCATAACAGAAACAAAACATTGAGAAAACTTTTCCATTATGTATGATAATAAATATTGTAGGAAAAATGTTAATGTTAAGTTAATATTAAATTTCAGGCTTCCTATATACCATTTTTCCATACACGACAATCAAGTTCTGCTGGGGATATAGACGCCATGGAGAGTTTACGAGATATTCTCGATAAAGCTGCATTCATCAATGGCACATGTTTTGCCTATGGTTTCAAATATCTTAACAATGAAACTAATAAGGTAAAAAACTCTTTTTTTTTCAACTTTTTCTGCTTTGGAGAAAAAATTTTTGTTTCAAAATGAAGTGCTCAGTGCTTTGAATGCTCAGGATTAAAATGTCTTTTTTATGCTTCACATATAAGAGCCCAAACTAGCAACTTTTTAAACAGTTTAGCCATTTACTATAAAGCTGATTCATTTCAATGTTAAAATCCTTTTAATTAATGCTGAATAGTCTTTGAAATAAAAATGGGACAAATCTGTTACAATCTCAAGTATGGTTTCTGGACGATAACTAGAGTTAGGAATGAGATATTGTAATCAAACTTGGTGTATAGCAAGCTTATATGAAGAGCCTGGTTGGTATTGCATTTGGACCCCCTGGCGTCAAGGTCACCATTACTAAAAATAGAAAAATGGTTTCTGGACAATAACTAGAGTTAGGAATGAGATATTGTAATCAAACTTGGTGTATAGCAAGCTTATATGAAGATCCCAGTTGGGATTGCAATTAATTGAAATAATTCTTTGTATACTTTATTTACTATAGGTTGAGACTCGAGTTCAAATTTTTCTTCAGACAACATATTTTTCAAAAAGTCAAAGTTGCTGGTGGGGATATTAATCACCTTCAGTGATGTGTCTAATTTAATGTTTCAAAAAGTGATATTTTTTCAGAATATTGTTGTATTTTTATTCAGGTGTTAAAGGGGGAGCTGTATCGTAATCTTGCCCTAGCTGGTGTGTGTGTATTTATAGTCACCTTGTTGTTGATCGCTAACTTATGGACCAGCATTCTTGTCTTCACTTGTGTAGCATTTACTGTGGTATGTAGCTTTAACATAATTGTTCTATTATTGTAGAGTTTTTATTTAGTTTCAATTAAAGCTGTGTTAACAAATTTGACTAGGAGACATTTGTTGTCAGATTTTTAATGGTCTCTAATTTCATTTGAAAGCCGGCCAGCTAGCGTATGGAAGATTGATTCTTCTATTTTTTGGGTGGGGTGTCTGTGGCTGTGTGGCTCTGATGTTTGACTTCAAACCACTTAGCCTTCAGTGATGTGGGTTAGAATCATACCAGGAACTTATATTAGCTATTGAAGTGTTGGTTCTACTCAGATGCCCTCTTGAGCCTTAAATAGTATGTGGAGGGGCACCTTAGATTTTCCCCCTCCAGTAAAGCTGTAAAGTCACCATATGACCTTTATGTAACAATGTTGGTGCCAAACAATTATTAAGATATCTACTAATACATAAAATGATGCACAAAGGGACAGCTGAGGTGTTCTTCTGCAGATATTAAAGCTGGAACCTTGCTTTATGACCTAGGACTTTATTCAAATGAATATGATGTGTGTTTATTTAGAAAAAAGCCTGAGTAACATTACTTATTTTCTTAAAATAAAGACATGCTATAATTTTTTATGGTTGGTTATCAAGAATATGAACATTGTAACATTTTTATGTGCACATGATTATGATTTACTTGTTAAAGTTCATATTCATGCATATTATATGCAGCAATTAATATGTGCAGGAGAGGGGTGGCCTAGTATTTAATGTGTTACCTCTCAACCCAGGGATCATGGAATGGAGTCCTACTCAGGTCACGATCATGTTTCCTTGTATTACACCAGTACTGGTTGGTGCCAGGAACCGGACTCGAAAATGATTAATATAAGTTGCATGACCTTGTTAAGCATTTGAGCCAAGATAGATGGGTTTAAACTAAACTATTGAATATGTGAAAAATGACAGTGCAATTGAAAATCTTCTATTTTTTGCTTGAGAGGAGTTCCCTTTAAAAACAAAAATGTTGGGCAGCTGATGTTATGTAATATTAAAGGGACTCCACTGAGGTTTAAAGCCTATAAAAATAACATTTGAATTTCTTACATAAATGAGCTGTGGCACTTTAAACAAAAATATATGCAAAGATAGTTAAGAAGCATACTTTGAAATAAATTGAAAATCATATTTTTATGCTTTTCTTAGCCCGATTTGAGTGAAAAGCGTTTCATTTACGGTCATTTTTAAACAATTTGAATAATTATTCTGGAAAAAGGAAGTGCGCGAATGACCGAAATTTTGCACAAAGACTAGTGGTCTAAACCTACATCAAATGGTACATTTATATGGAAAAAATATTTTCAGTCCCATCATGTCAAAAAACCTCATTGGAGTCCCTTTAAGGTCTATAATGTAAATTTAACTGTCATTGACATTGTATATTTGTTGTTAACTTTTATTAATCAGATTGATGTGACGGGAACACTACAGTTTTGGGGTGTAACCATAGATACGGCAAGCAGTATACTTATTATTTTGTGCGTAGGTCTAGCGGTAGACTACTCAGCACATGTCGGACACATGTTCATGACCATATTAGGCAACAGAGAAGGTAACTTATGTATATCAGATAGGATTTTCTACTGTTTATATTGGTTTATACAGAATTTATTTTAGTTCGATTGTGTAGGAAGCTTACAGCTCATATAGATACGCTCTGGAATCTATTCCTGGAACCGACCAGTACTGAGCAATGAGTTTAAAGTTTCTTGATCAAGGAAACAAGGTCTCACTTCTGTTGGGGGTTTGAACCAATGCAACAGCGATCTTTAGATTACTTGTCTGACGAGCGGTTCCCGACATATTGAACACTTGGTCATGCAGCCTCTAAACAAACAAACCTTTATTAGTTATAAAGATTTTTTGACAGGTTATATGACCCTCTGCCTGGTTATATTGCAAATAATCAATTATATAATATTATGGCCATATAATCTGTTAAGAATCTTAAAAAGGCATTTATAATACTGCAAACTTTCTTTTAAGAGAAATAATTATATTAATTCATAAATCGACTGCAGCTGTGTATATAGATTACATAAACATCATGATTATCCAATGAAAAATCATGTTACAAACATGCTGTCTTAAAAATTGTATTAACCATGGATACAACTAATATTGTTCTCAAAATAATGTACATGTATATCCTGTTATTGTTTCTTAGCTTGGCAATTAAGTCATTGAATAATGGCAAAGTTTTGCGGAATGCTCATAGTTTATGTTTCCATTTCAGAGAGAGCAAAGGCAACTCTATTCTCTATTGGTCCTGCAGTATTGAATGGTGGAGTCAGCACTTTCTTGGCATTTGTTCTCCTTGCTAACAGTAAAAGTTATGGCTTTGTCATGTTCTTCAGGGTAAAATATTTTTTACTTTATAGTCCAGTCACATGTTGCTGAAAAAAAATCTTAAAGTATGCCCCCTTGTACAAATCAAATAGCAGCGTAGATCAAGATTTGTGGGCCTTTGAAATTTTATCAAATTAGTGCAGTCAGTCATGTTCTACTTTTATAGGTACTTATATTTCAACTTTTTAAGACTGAAACAGACAGTGTGTCATAGGTAATTTATTATTTAGTCGTGTTGTTTGTAGTTTTCACTCCGGATCATGGCAGGAAGCCACATTTAATTTACCAGAGCACAGTTCTGTCACCGCATTGTTCTTTGACTGGCTGTCAAGCAGTTTACCAGTACTAGTTGCCTGCACATTGCGCAAGGAACTGATAATGCCAGAGCAGAGGTACAGTGGGAATGACAATAAAAAGTGACCTGCATTGTCCGGGAATTGAACCAGGATAGCCGTATTCACAGTCCGACGCTCTTCCTATTGAGCTAACCGGATGGTTCTTTATTGTTTACATGTACTTATATTTTAAGGTATTTATGACAGTGGTACTTTATGGACTCTTCCATGGTCTGGTATACCTCCCTGTTGTCCTGAGTTGGGTTGGTCCACCACCATATCAATCTAGATCTATCAAAGAAGCAGAGGAGAGAACTAAGATGCTACACAGCTCAGCTGAAAATGGAAAAGAACATACCAAGAATAAAAGTTCCACAGCATTTTCGAAAGGAAATGGAATTTTGAAAGTAAGAAGAAAAATTGGATTCATATCTATAACTGTAAAAAATTTTGTGGGTAAAAAAATCAAGAAATTATTTTCATTAGAATTTACAATTTGATTTCAGTTTATTCCAAATATCCTCCTGTTTTAGGTTATGGTATGACAAATTTATAACGGTTTAAAGCAGAGGGCAGCAGTGGCTTACAAGTAAAGGTTCCTTTCTCTCACTGCATGGATCATGGGTTTGACTCCTATTCAGGTCACACCCATGTTTCCTCAAATGATGCCAGGACTAGTTTGTTTCAGATCTCTAGAAAGATTGTTCAAATTATGGTCCTGGGCTCAATAGGGATGTAGTTTTAAAGCAGCATGTCTTCAAATTTGTGCTAATTTTAATGAAAATTTTGAAAATGTATTTAAAAGTGAAATATTGTGAAATGAACAAAGGAAGTTATTTACACATTGCAAATGGCACTAATTAGAATCCACAAAAAATAAGTCAAAATATGCAAAAATAGCCCTTAATGTGTTAGTCATGCATTAGAAATATAGTGATTAATACTGCAATATCAGTCATTAATCACATATAACATGTAAATTTTTACTTGATCCTTGAATCTTTTTACTTTGTTAGTACCTTTATTCTCAGTTTTGAATTTCTTGAAATATTTTTCCTCATCTAGAGTCATGCAGCTTTAAAACATGTAAGTCAAGTTGCGTACTTTAAAATGACATGATTTCAGCGCCTTTTATAAATCGCTAAGAAAAATGTGCATACTAAGGATGATGTCATTTTGTCATTATTAATGCAGTTGCAAATTTATACACTGCTATAAAATAAATAACTGCGAAATAGAAATATTAGTTTTAATTTGTATTTCTTTTCTGAAATATGACTCAAATGTATTACAAAGAAACAACTACATTTTTCTCTCGTTATCATTTTGAAGAATTACATTTTTTGCTGTTTCAGCAAATGGCAGGAATTATTAATGAATTGTCGTGATTAATAAATATTTCCCTTAATTTACTATGGTATTAAATTAGAAAAATGTATGATGTACAAACATGTTTGCTTGAGCAACAATTGATTAACAATTTTTGCTTTCTGAACATTTTATAGTACATGCATTTTTTGGAAAAATTATATTTCAAGGAAATCGCATTTAAACATGCATTTTGTTAAATAAGAAACATTTTGCTGTTTGACAGACAAATAGATACTGTTTAACAAGGTGAGAAGCACGTCTAGTCAATGTTGTCAAAATGTAATTTATTAGATTTTAGTATGACAGTGGGTATATAGATATAGTATATAGTTGAATTTAATTTAATTTGGGACAGAATACATGTATTTGTAGATAACATCCATTACTTGTTATCCTGCATGCATTGGTTTCACTTGTATCTTTTAATTTTTTAATTTTATTATGTAGTATTTGTTGATAACCTAGAAATAAAGATTGATGTTGTCTACACAAATACAATAAATTATACCATAGATACAATGGAAAACTTACAAGAACACCCTGAAAAGTATTTTCAGCCAACAAGAATCAGAAAAGTCATGTCATTTAAATGTTTTATGTGAATTTATGAACAATGTTCTTGAATAAAATATGCATAAGCAGGTATACATTAACAGAGAAGAAAACATGCATAATCGATTTTGGATGTATTCTGTTTAGCAAGAATAGTGCTATTGCACCTTTTTTACATGCATTAACATCTGCAGAAGCCCTTAAACTTACTTACTAAAACCTTGCCCTGCGTGCTCCAGCTTTAGATGCGTCTTTGTGCTTCTGCAGATGTAAATGCACACAAAAAAGGTCCATTAACACTCTATTGTTTTAAGTATGATATGTGTTTGTATAACATTGTTCATGCTTATTTCTGCTGATTGATTAAGTGTAAATTATCTTTTAAGATAAAACTATTACCTTAGCTCCATGGTCAATTCACTAGATATGCTTTCATGACTTGAAATTTGAATGAATCCGGTTTTGTTTTTCATCATACATAACCGGAGTCATGTTGGGTTGATAGTTTAATATATTATTGTTTAATATATTAGTGTTATTATATAATGCATGACGTTATTGTTTTTAGCTCACCTGTCACAAAGTGACAGGATGAGCTTTTGTGATCGCTTTTCGTCCGGCGTCTGTCCGTCCGTCCGTCGTCCGTTAACTTTTACTTTAAATGACATCTCCTCATAAACCACTAAGCCAATTTCATCCAAACTTCACAGGAATGTTCCTTTGGTGGTCACCTTTGAAAATTTTTCAAAGAATTTAATTCCATGCAGAACTCTGGTTGCCATGGCAACCAAAAGAAAAAACTTAAAATATCTTCTTCTAAAAAACCCAAAGAGATAGAGCTTAGATATTTGGCATGAAACATCTTCTGGTGAGTGTCTACCAAGTTTGTTCAAATAAAAGCCTTGGGTTAAAATTGGCCCCGCCCCAGAGGGTCATTGATTTTCCCTATATGCATATAGTAAAAACTTAAAAAATCTTCTTTTAAAGAACCAAAAGAGCTAGAGCTAAGATATTTAGCATGAAACATCTTTTAATGGATGTCTACCAAGTTTGTTCAAATAAAAGCCCTGGGGTCAAAGTTGGCCCGACCCCAGGGGGTCATTGATTTTCCATATATACATATAGTAAAAACTTGAAAAATCTTCTTTTTAAGAACCAAAAGAGCTAGAGCTAAGATATTTGGCATGAAACATTTTCTAATGGGTGTCTACCAAGTTTGTTCAAATAAAAGCCCTGGGGTCAAAATTTGCCCCGCCCCAGGGGGTCATTGATTTTCCCCATATGCATATAGTAAAAACTTAAAAATCTTCTTATAAAGAACCAAAAGAGCTAGAGCTAAGATATTTAGCATGAAACATCTTCTAATGGATGTCTACCAAGTTTGTTCAAATAAGAGCCCTGGGGTCAAAATTGGCCCCGCCCCGGGGGACATTGATTTTCCTTATACGAGTATAGCAAAAACTTAAAAATCTTCTTTGAAAAAACCCAAATAGCTAGAGTTTGGATATTAAGCATGAAACATTTTCTAGTAAGTGTCTACAAAGACTGTTCAAAAAAAAGCCCTGGGGTCAAAACTGGCCCTGCCCCAGTTGTGTCATTGTTTTTAACTATATGTGTTAAGAAAAAACTTAAAAAAATCTTCTTTTAAAAATTCCAACGAGCTAGACCTTAGATGTTTAGCATGAAACATCTTCTAATGGTTTCTACCAAGTTAGTTCAAATAAAAGCCCCGGGCTTTAAACTGGCCCCGCTCCGGGGGCCTATGTACAGGTGAGCGACTTCAGGGCCATCATGGCCCTCTTGTTTTGTTTTTTTCACAGTTCTGATGCATGCTATTCATATTTTTTATTTTTTTATGGCCATGTATGATAGTACATGAGAACAAAATGTATATTGTTTTGCTCCACGTTCATGTATAAATGTATCAAAATTGTAGATTGGTTTCTGTTTTCATGTTAAATTCTCTTGATTTTCCGAGACCAGATTTATAAATAATGATAATGATATGTTTAAAAAGAAACATTTGTTTATTTGCAAAGAGGAAGATTTCATTCACAAAAATACAAATAATGTACTTGGAATAGGTTTAATCTTGGATATTGGCCAAAAAAAAAAAAAAAAATGTTAACAACCCAAAGGGCCACATTTCATTCAAAAGACATGCCAGAGTTATGATTCTTGGAAAGTAACCATGAATTGTAATTCAAAAAGCATGATTCAAGTTTAAACATATGTTTAAATGAAAGCATACAGAAGTAAATTATAAATGATTGATATAATTTTAGGACTCTGCAGGTCATTTTGTGTGAGTATAAGATCTCTAAAATATTCCCCACTTCCTTTTCATGTAATTGTGTAAGTTATTAATGTTTCAAAGTTATGTCTGAAACTAAGGATGATCATGGTATTGTTTGCCATGACCATGGTCTGCACTGTTTGCCATTAAGTCAGTACATATTATCAAATTTACCCTAAAAATAATGAATGGTTTTGCCCATATTGAAAGTTATAGTCCGTTTAATATGTTTAGCAGAATAAGGATAAATGTATTTATTACATGCTTTTCGATGGATTATAGAAATATATCAGTGATTTATAAACTGGTAATTTCACTGTTTGAAACAGTGAAATTATCAATTTGATAATTTCACTGTTTTGAATTTAAGCCCGTTACGTTGTCTCAGAGAAATACCAGCGTGCATAGTACTGGAAACCAGCTTAATGACGTGACGTCGTAAATGACGTCACGTTGTATTAGAATTTGGCGCGCTTTTCATTTAGTACTAGGATAAAATGTCTTTTTAAACGTTTCTTAGCATGTAATAAAAAGAAAATTTGTTTAGTTTAGTGTAAGATCGAAATATATTTCACCTCGTGAACACCAAAAGTTCATATTTCACTCGTGGCTGCGCCACTCGTGAAATATACCTTTTGGTGCTCACTCGGTGAAATATATTCCGTTCTTACACTGAACTTAACAAATATCCTCTATGTATTACCCTTAACCCATTATTTCAAAAACCAAATAACTTTAATTTTTTATAAATCCAAAGTTTTTTATCAATTTGTATTAGCTTAATCTTGGTGTTGGCTTGTACCGGTAAATTTTTTTTAAGACATTTGGTTTTAAATCAGTTGGTTGGTAAGTTAGGATAAAGGCGGGAGATAAAATGCTAAAAATAGAATTTAAATGAAGCTGACACTGAAAATAATTTAGTCTGGATAGGGTAGATGTTATGTTTTATGTTTGTATGTCAAGTGTTCTATTACCCAAATTGTCAAATTGTAACCCAATAAACCCACCTTCTATGAGATTATTCTAACTGTTCTTCCCTAACAGGTTGTTGCTCCTAATCTCACATTGCCTATACATTGCGTGATACCCTGATAAACACGGGCAAATTTGTTCTTTTATAGCTTGACTGTTTAAAGAAAAGTTGGGCTATCCAGCTCTCCTGTACTATCCAGCTCTCCTGTACTAGCTTCAGCATAATACCTGGTTAAGGTTTTGCTTAAATCATTGGATTTCAATTTTATATTACACATTTTTAAGTAATTCAATGGTAAATAATCATTGAAGGTATTCACTTGAAACTTCATACATTATGTTACTATAATGATAGTAATTTATACATATACAGTCCAACCCCGTTTATTCGAAGTGCCTGGGACTGAATATTTACTTCGAATAATCGATGGGTTCGAATAATCGAAATCCGAATATTGTGATAGACGAAAACTACTCCACTTTGACGAATCGTAGTAAAACTACCGTTTAAAACACATTTACTTCCTGTAATCAATTGAGAAAAATAAATATTAAAGAAAAGATGCGTAAAAATTATTGTATTGACATTGAAGACATAAATACTTGCATTTTATTCTACATTATGTATCGCTTCGTTTCGCGCAAAACCTTGATAATGGCCGTGTTGTCACTACGGTATTTACAGCTAAACTCTGGTATTTTCGATTAGGAAAAAGGCTCTTATGTAGCGTTTTGGATGTTTTGACAAATTTACATATACGGTATGTATGAAAAATATTGCTGTCATCTTCAAGCAATAACAGTAACAAAATCGGACACGGTGCATTGCTTTTCATTTTCGGTAATTAAAGTTGATTAAAGAACACAAAAAGAGCTATTATCACGATTGTCTAAATACATGCATGACTATTGATGTTTTTCACAAGTCGACCAGTCAGCGAGCGGATCTGCGCCATTAAGTCTGACTTCGAATAATAATTAGGCTGGCTTCGAATAATAGGTGTGAAATTCTTTCATAATTGTATAGTCGGGACCGAAATTTTACTTCGAAAAATAGGAGGTATTCGGATAATGCATTTCGAATAATACGCTCGTTTTTATATTGATTTATATAGAGATAAAAACGGGACCGCCGATCTACTTCGGATAATGCCGGGTATTCGAATAAAGGGTTGTCGAATAACCGGGGTCGGACTGTATAGACTGTATTTTATTATCAAACACAGAAAATATTTGAGTGTGCTGCTTGGTCTTATTAATTACCTAAAGAGATGCTTTGGTAGTTTAGTGCGGAGGAAGGTAATCTAGTCCTGGTGTAACTCTCCAGGAACGATGGATAGGAAACTACCCGCCTATATGACTGAAATACTGTTGGAAAAAGGCGTAAAATAAAACAAACAAACAAACAAATAATTACCTAAAAGTATACTATACATATTAAATACATATATAATTGTGCTTATATTATGCTTATAAAGAAAGAAATCATCATCTATAAATTTCATTTTTTTATTTATTTTTCATTGTCAAGTTGAGCTTAGTTGACTATATATTTCACAAGAATGACTGTTAACCCTTTACCACATATATACGCGAAACAACGCACTTTCGACCCCCCCCCCCCCTTTGTAGGCATCAAATAGTGAAAAAATGTCCTATTTGGACCCCAAACATAAGTTTTCGTTTGAGAAATGTTGCTAAAAAAATTGAGCACTTTTTCGGCGCCGCCCCCCATCCAAGAAAATTTTGGACTTGTGAGAGGCTAAAAATGACCCCAGGTTGATCATAATGTAACGTTTAACCAACGCTGAAAAGCCTTTGACTCTATCTCAATCCCTTGAGCAGTTGCAGCACTTTGAAATAAATTTTGATGGAAAAAATCGAGGCAACATAGTGATTTTTGGCAATTTTGAGATGTCCCCTCGTTGCCATGGTAACAGGAAATTTAAGACTGAGCATGTCTTTACAAAGGCAATGGTCCAGTCAACATTTGAGCCAAGTTTGATTAGTATTGAAGCATTTTTCATAGTTTCATAGCAGTTTGAACTTGTAACAGGAGGCTTTTCAGTGAAAACGGCCATTTTTCACAATATGCTCATGGGGGAAAGGGTTAACTAAAAAAATTATAAATGTTACAAAACAACAATTTTTCACCAAAATTATGTGAAAGACCACATGTTAACATGGAAAAACTAGTTTTTAGGTGATTCCAAAGTTTTTCATCATTTTTTGTTAACCCTTTACCACATATATACGCAAAACAACGCACTTTCGACCCCCCCCCCCTTTGTAGGCATCAAATAGTGAAAAAATGTCCTATTTGGACCCCAAACATAAGTTTTCGTTTGAGAAATGTTGCTAAAAAAATTGAGCACTTTTTCGGCGTTGTTCCCCATCCAAAAGTTACATCAGGGGGTTGTTTGAAGGGGGGCGGAGTCCCCCTCATCGCCAAGAAAATTTTGGACTTGTGAGAGGCTAAAAATGACCCCAGGTTGATCATAATGTAACGTTTAACCAACGCTGAAAAGCCTTTGACTCTATCTCAATCCCTTGAGCAGTTGCAGCACTTTGAAATAAATTTTGATGGAAAAAATCGAGGCAACATAGTGATTTTTGGCAATTTTGAGATGTCCCCTCGTTGCCATGGTAACAGGAAATTTAAGACTGAGCATGTCTTTACAAAGGCAATGGTCCAGTCAACATTTGAGCTAAGTTTGATTAGTATTGAAGCATTTTTCATAGTTTCATAGCAGTTTGAACTTGTAACAGGAGGCTTTTCAGTGAAAACGGCCATTTTTCACAATATGCTCATGGGGGAAAGGGTTAACATTGTGGCTGACCAACAGTTGATATTGCATGTAACAAGTAAATTTATGATGAATATTTAATGAGTCATTTGAGTTATTCATTATTCATGCAAAGTAAATTATAAAATTGAAAGGAATTATGGCAAAGTGAACTAGTATTGACTTTCACCAGTGTTCACTATACACTTGGATGGACATAATGTCACTTTAAGATACAAAAGTAACTCATATTTATTTCAGAGCAAAATCATTAAAGATAACAAGTAAATTCATTCATTGGCTTAAATTCATCTAGTGATTAAGCCCTGTGTTGGATGGAACAAAAATATACCAGTAGCAAGGAAACTTGCTGCAGTATTGACTTTCACTGTTACATAATGCTTTTATTTATCTGTTTGTTTTTTTATAGAGATGCTGCCACACAAGTGCAGACAGAGAGCCCCAGTCACCAGCCACTACTGTCTGAAGGTGAAGGTCACTCAAAGGTCATTGTAGATGACATTGAAAATAGTGCTGAAATGACCTCTATTTGTAATGATAGAGATTTTACTGACTCAATACTCCATGCTTCAAATTCAACCCACCTGGTTATTCATGATAGGTCAAGGGTCACTCCAGAGTTGATGAAAACAAATGACCTTGACCTCTCAGGGGTGAGAAAATGTGATATATGTGATAAAGCATGTGTGATGTGTGTGCTTCACAGAGCTCAGTTACAACTCCAGACTGCTGTTGAAGAAATGGAAAATCCAAAGAGCTCCAGGCAGTTCTGTAGTTGCGATGATCACAAACATGTGCATGCCCTAGATTGCAATAAGTCGTAAGGTCATTCCCATTTATTCTATTTATGGATGTACATGTGTATTTGTTGTGATTTATGTTTGTAGTTAAAAGTCTTCATCTTAAAGGCCCTTTAAGCCCCACCAAAAATGTTTTCATTTCTCAGTTACATTTTTTTTCTGTGTGTCCTATTATAATTGCTAAAAAGGTACTTTTTGGCCATTATACATCATATAGTAACAGCTGAGCCATATTTTGGCTTCTTTTTGCTTTTTTGTAAGATGTTATAAAGTTAAAATGAGAATTTTTTATGGAAGTCAAAATTACATTTTGTTCACAATTTTCTACCTTTATCATATATAACTTCACATTCAGTGCTACTTAATTCCTCAGGTAAGTATCTTATATGATTTAAATTCATTATTATACCCCCAAAAACGAAGTTTGGGGGGGTATATAGGAGTCACCCCGTGGTCGGTTGGTCGGTCGGGCGAGCGGTCGGTCGGTCGGTCGGTCCAGACGTCCGTTGCATTTTCCTTGTCCGGAGCATAACTTGAAGACTAATGGTTGGAATTCAATATAACTACATACAATGGTCAAGCACATTGAGAGGAAGTGCAGTGCATAAGAACCATAACTCTATCTTGACTAATTACAGAGTTATTGCCCTTTGTTACTTTTCCTTGTCCGGGGCATTACTTGAAAACTACTGGTTGGAATTCAAAACAACTTCATACAATTGTCAAACACAATAAGGGGAAGTGCAGTGCACAAGAACCATAACTCTATCTAAAGTAATTACAGAGTTATTGCCCTTTGTTACTTTTCCATTGCTTTTTTTTGTCCGTACCATAACTTGAAGACTAATAGTTTGAATTCAATATAACCAGATACAATGGTCAAGCACATTGAGAGGAAGTGCAGTGCACTAGAAACATAACTCTATTTTGACTAATTACAGAGTTATTGCCCTTTGTTACTTTTCCTTGTCCGGGGCATAACTTGAAAACAACTGGTTGGAATTCAAAACAACTTCATACAATTGTCAAACACAATAAGAGGAAGTGCAGTGCACAAGAACCATAACTCTATCTAAAGTAATTACAGAGTTATTGCCCTTTGTTGCTTTTCCATTGCTTTTTTTTGTCCGGAGCATAACTTGAAGAGTAATAGTTTGAATTCAATATAACTACATACAATGGTCAAGCACATTGAGAGGAAGTGCAGTGCATAAGAACCATAACTCTATCTTGACTAATTACATAGTTATTGCCCTTTGTTACTTTTCCTTGTATGGGGCATAACTTGAAAACTACTGGTTGGAATTCAAAACAACTTCATACAATTGTCAAACACAATAAGGGGAAGTGCAGTGCACAAGAATCATAACTCTATCTAAAGTAATTACAGAGTTATTGCCCTTTGTTACTTTTCCATTGCCTTTTTTGTCCGGACCATAACTTGAAGACTAATGGTTGGAATTCAATATAACTTCATACAATGGTCAAGCACATTGAGAGAAAGTGCAGTGCACAAGAACCATAACTCCATCTTGACTTATTACAGAGTTATTGCCCTTTGTTACTTTTCCTTGTCCAGAGCATAACTTGAAAACTACTGTTTGGAATTCAATACAACTTCATACAGTTGTCAAGGACTAAAAAGGAAGTACAGTGCACAAGAGCCATAACTCCATTTTGACAAAATACAGAGTTACTGCCCTTTGATACTTTTCCTTGTCAGGAGCATAACTTAAAACGTACTGGTTGGAATTGAAAACAACTTCATACAATGGTCAAGCACAATAAGAGGAAGTGCATTGCACAAGAACTCTTACTCTATCTTCAGTATTTATAGAGTTATTGCCCTTTGTTCCTTTTCTTTGTCTTTCTGGACTTATTACAGAGTAATTCAATTAAACTTCATCAATGGCCAACCACATTGAAAGGAAATGCAACATATAAGAACCACAACTATCTTTAATTGCCCACAACCATATTCTTTTACAAGGTATTCTGTTACTAGTAACATCCTCATTTCCGAAGCAGTCTTGTGGGGGTATTAATCACATTTAGTGATAGTTCTAGTTAAATACAATTAAAAGCATGGTTGCCCTTTTTTAAGAAGAAAAAAGAAATTCACAATCATCTTAATCATAATGTACCTTTAAAATGCATTTACCAACAAGTTTGACCTTTATGTGGTATTATTCACAAATCTCCTCTCATTCTTTCATACAAGTCTCTAAATTATTCATCTTTTACATTGTAATTTTTGAAAACAGCATATACCGAGTAATAAAGACATTTTGATGGACGAAATGTATCATTTTATCATTTATTCAGTCATGTTTTTGTGTCAAGGAATAAAAACTATGTACATATTTAATAAATTCTAGAAATACCACAACAAATATGATGAGTTGAGATTGACAAAGATTTTCATTGCTAGTTAGTTGATTATTCTTCCATATTTTCAATGGTTGCCATAGTAAATTTATCAGCATTTATGTTTTATAACTATTTAGTACATGTAGTAAAAACAATTGTATTTTATTTTTCACCTTTGATTTTAAGATAAGATAATAATTATCAGGTCATTTTTTTGGGTACCGTGTAAAATTCTATATTACTTTTTTCTATAGCTGTAAATGAAATTTAAAAATGTCCTTACGCTACTTAATAAGAATATTCTTGCATAATTATCAGACAGGATAATCTACTGTTTACGCTCTTGTTGAAAGAAAAGTCTGTTTTAAATGACGTCATTCCCTCGCGCCTTGTTATCGCTGTAAACAGTTACCATTAAGCTAGATATTCCGGTCTGTAACCGGCAACTGGTGTAAATTCCTTATAATTTTTAGCATTACCTTAAACAAATTGCTGTCTGAAATAGAATTCATTTTGTGAAAATTATTTTTAAAGGGTAAAATATCTATAGTGAACGATGATGGAAAAAATTATTTTTGTAAAAACTTAATGAGAAAGAAGATAATTCTTTATGAAGAAATAAATTGAAATAAGTTGTAAGAGTTAATAGAAACAAGGTCTCAAGATGGATGTAGCTAAGTGAAGTACAGTAAATTCATGACTTTTATAACATAATTATTATTGTTGTTTTTTTTTTTCTCAAAAAATCACGGTTTAAAAATAATTAAGTCTTTTTGGTAAAAAAAGTAGGTAAATAATTAATTTGTAAATGTTGTACATATTATTTATTTTGAATAGTAGTATAGTGTTGCTATTTTTGTGAATTTATTTTGTGTGTGTGTTTTTTTGTACAGGTGAAGATTATGCCCATTATTTTATTTGTATTATATTTAAATTTTCAAGTTTTAAGCATTATATGTATTTATATTCTATCTTAAGATTATGTGTCATATTGAGATTTAGAAAGTTAATATCCATGGCAATAGTTTAGTAGTTATGATAGTTCTTATAACTGTGATTAGATTTTTATATTTATATAAGTGAATGATATTGAGCAGGTTATATGTTGCTTATTTATATGTATTTATAAACTCTCTACTGTTATAAATTTTATATAGAATCTTACATAAGTTGTCAGTTTCAATAGACAATTGTTAAATAAATTTCTGGGGTCATCTGTGGCCGACTTGAAAACACTTGCACCTCACCACTATGGGTTAGAATCCAGACAGGGACTTTGAAGAATTCTTTTATCCAGCTAGCTTATGGAACTTCGGTGGTTTCTACTCAAGTGCCATTTGTGCCCGAAATAATGCACAGAAGGGTATATGAGGTCTCCCTTCACTGGTAAAGCTGAAAAGTCACCATATGACCTTCACTGTGTTGATGCAGCGTAAAACCCAACCAAAAAAGAAATAAATGACAGAATTTGTTACAAAGCAAGCCTATGGTAAGCTGTATAGCATTTCATGGATGATTTCATCACAAGTTCAATGTCAGTCTATATAAAACTGTAACATGTGTGAGATTCTTTTAATCATGTGATATTAGTATGTCTATTACAAAAAAATACAACAAAAAAAGCATAGTCACTGTTTTAGGGCATTTTTTTTTTAATAATCTGTATAATATAAATATATTGATAACACTGCACATTTGTAAAGACAATTTTCATGGGATAATCATTATTATTTATATAATGTACATGACTATACATAACTGTTGCTTTGAGAAGTAAATTTCAAATTTGGTGAAATATAGGAAATTTGCTGTATTATAGATTAATAACCAAGATTTCTTACAAGTTATATGGTGTTGTATTACTGGGTAATTGCAATATAACCTTACAAACATATGACAATATAGAAAGGATTATATACAATATAACCTTACAAATATTTATACTGGGCAATATAACCTGTCAAAAAATATGTATAAGTATAACTAATAACATTTTTTATGAGCTTGGTAAGCATTTGATACACATGTATGTTGTTGGTGTTACTTTACCCATGGTTATATGTGTCTATGTCTAATATAATTCTCCTTTTAGTTATTCCAAAGAAATATTTATTTCAGCTCAGGTAATCTTAAATGAATAACTGTAATAAAACATTATTGAAATCTCATTTGAGTAAACTTTAATTAAAGGTCAGAAGTTATCTGTTTCTCCTTTACCTATTTTTTTTTCTTGCCAAAGATGAAGGGTTATAGTAGTACAATTGTATATCATTTTCATAAATTAAAGTAGTTTAAATGTGATTGATTTTAATTTAGCTATAATTACAAGATAAATTACATGTGCCATTGTTTCTTTGGTTTAACAGAATCTATTTTAAGATAAGGTAACTAGAAAGAAAATTACATGTTAACACCAGGGATGTTTATATTATTTTATTATCTACAGGTTTCGACCTACCGTGAGGTCTTCATCAGGAATCAGAATCTATTTTAGTTCATTTGTGTAGGAAGCTATAAGCTTATAGACACACTTTCGAATCTGTTCCTGTAACCAACCAGTGAGGAGTGTAAAGTTTCTTGCTCAAGGAAACAATGGCTTGCCCCTGACAGGGTTTTGTACCTGCACGGCTTGCAAACCATAAATAACTAGTCTGACGCTTTAATCACTCAGCCACATTGTTTCGTTTGTTTTATTTGACAACCTATCAATTACTTGATAATTACTCATGGAATACAAATAAAGCATAATAATATTTAAAAAAAGTGTCATTTATTTCTTTGAATTTATAGTTTGATGTTTCAATAGTTAATCTATCAGTAAAAATTGATTTTTTTATAAATATGAAGTATCATTACCAGAAGACCTGCGTCTTTGGGATGTTTTATGGTATGGTAATGTCCGTCCCTCTGTCAGTCCCGGTATTACGTAGAATATTAGTTTTCGCATGATTTATTTCCGAAGAAATTTCATTGATTGTGTAGATATTTGTCATATAAGTAGATGTATGTTATATATTGATTCATTTTCACCGTGATAAACTGATTATTGAGTTATGGCCCTTTATAACCAAATTTTCTATGAAATTGTTGGAATGACTTGTGAAAAGTCGACCAGTGAGTGTCTAAACACCTGTTCTTCTGGTATGTTAGGGAAGTTTATCTTTGGACAAGACTAAAAGCTACATGTATTCATAACATTCATGACTATTTAAGATGATCATTTGAATAATTTTGACAATTATGAGTTGTTGACGTGTTTTTTGTGTACCTTTACAGAGCTTTCACTTTTACGATTTTCAGCTCAACCCTTTTTTTGTTTGTTCTTTTTGTTTTTTGTTTTTTTTTAAATAGAGGTATTTTTACAGTCATGGAGGCATTCTCGTTGCTGTTGCCGTCAGCAAACTAACCTTGATCATAACTTTGTAAGCCCATGGTGTATTGTCTTCATACTTGGCCACAACAACCCTTGATGCAAGGCCTTCAAGTAGACCAGAATAAACTTGACCATTATTCATAAATGACCTTGACCTTTAAGGTCAAATGTCTAAATTTTGCTTGATTTTTGCTATAGGTCAAGGTCAAATTAATGAAATTTTTTGAAGAAGTGACCAACATTCTTGTCCTTTGTTGTACAGCCATGAATTTGGACAAGGTGCACAGTTTTAGATAAAAAATTGAAATTTTATATCAGCTGACCTAGATAATTTGATGAAATGACCTTTTTTCTTGTCCTTTGATGTACAGCTATGTACTTTGGACAAGACCACAGTTTCAGATGTAAACTTGATCATTGAACATTATAGAAATTAATACTAATGATTCATACTTGGACAAAACAACAAGTGTGACTAGACCTACTTATTGAAATATAAAAAAAGAAAAAGTCGATTGTTTCTCACGCCCGGCGGTGACCCTTGTTAAAGTAAACAATGGTTTGACCTGCATTGCACTCTCTGCACCATTTTAACCTGCTTGTTGAAAGTGCAAGTAGAAGGAGGCATATGTATAGGAGTGGTAACATCAAATGACACAACCTTACTTTATTTTCTTGAGTTTTATTGTGTGAAATGAAAACAGAGAATAGGGGGAAACTATTGTAAAATTTTATATCTATTTCTAATGGACATTACTGCAGCCTGGTTGGCGTTTCAGGTTGTGCCAGTAGTGGAGAGTATCTGCATGATGACATCCGTTTGGACCACCATTGTGTTCCCGCGCGAATCCCTCGCACGTCATTGGACAATGATAGTGCGACGCATAACGTTTAATGTAGGCCTGAACGCATTGAGACGCGCAGTGAATGTCGTCTGCACATGCTTTCCACCCTGCAAACATAGAGTAGATATTCTTAAAAAATACTGCTTGAAAGATATAAATGGATAAAGTTTTACGTGATTTAGAATGAGCATTTCCCGGATGAATAAAAATATTTTGTTTTAGAACACTTTAAATCTGCTACATGTATATAAATGAGCCGCGTCATGACAAAACCAACATAATGGGTTTGCGATCAGCATGGATCCAGACCAGCCTGCGCATCCGCTCAGTCTGATCAGAATCCATGCTGTTCGCTATCGGTTTCTCTACTTGTTATAGAGTTTGTAAGCGAACAGCATGGATCCTGATCAGACTGCGCGGAATGCGCAGGCTGGTCTGGATCCATGCTGGTCGCAAACCCATTATGTTGGTTTTGTCGTGACGCGGCTCATATGTGTAATATATGCGCATGTTTCTCACACTTATCAACAACTTCCGGCCGTGGTTTGTTGTTATATCTAATACTAAATACTATCAACGTAATTATTCATTGTATTACAGACCTTCAATAATAGATCAGTTCACATTAATTTCAAATTTCCCAAAAGATCCTTAAGTAAAAAAAAAGTTATATATAATAGTGTAAGAGAAGAATGGTTCGTATATTAAATTACATTTGAAATAGCCTGATGGCTATTGCTAATTATCTAAAGTCACCTATTTTTTAGTTTCCATAGAAATTGGCATCTTGAAATAATCAGTACACCTTGGAAGAGCTGTCATTTACTGTCATTTACTCACAAAAATTCTGTACTGATTTTTATTAAAGAAAATACAAAGAAATCAAAGAAATGTTTAGTTCAATACATGCACGAATGTACAAAATATTAAGTAAAGAAGTAACAATGTATTAGCTCCCACAAATGATAATGTATTGTATCGTTTGTAACCAAAATTATGTGTCGCATTAAAACATTTGACGACAGAACACTATTGTTCTTTATTACCACCTTAATTAATAACACCTTAATAACACCTTAATAACACCTTAAATTAGCGAAGAAAGACAGACAATACCAGTGCAACTATTTACCTAATTCAAGTATAATTGTGCCATTTTGATAATAACAGCCACAACCCTTCTTACTTTTTTATTGAAATATTCTGACACTAGGAATTCCGATTTTTTGTTATTTTGAATACTTAGTATCTCAAGCATTTGGCTGACGGGTTGCCGAAAAGGATTGGGGCATCAAAATTTGCAACCACTGTTAAACCCTGCTTGATCGTATGATGCGAAGAATTATTGGAGTCTATATGTATCTCTTAGCTTCAGCAGGTGCAGAGTGGTTTCGACACATGCTGTTGCTGTAAGTTCGTAACACCCCGAGGGTTTCGGCGCCTTATGACCTAAATTGTGTTCGTGTGCCGTAAAACCAAACAAAACAAATCTATTTTGAATATAATATGATTCTGTATAGTATATAGAAATAAGAAAGTATTATTTAAACAATTACCGGATCCTGGTCGTCCGCAATCAATCCAGTATGGTTCTTTGATCTGAAAATATCCGCACGAGAGCGTTCCTTCATCCATATTACAACCTATAGGATGACATCCCCCGGACTCCAGCTGAAAACAGTGTATACACTTTCAATGCACCGATGCACAAAATCACAATTGAGTAATTACGATAATTGAAATTTATTCGCAATTTATATATGGTAACTCAAACTCTTTTTTTCTATTTTCCCTGTTTTTTATGGTTATTTTTGTTATATTAGTACTCGGATACATTTAAAAACTTATATGTATACTCCAATTTTCAAGTAACACGTCGATGTGGAATTTGTACAATTGTTAAATTAAGAAAGCATAAACATAAAAAACCCTCACGTTGCATATACATTGTAGACAAGCCTGTGATACAGACCCAGATGCAAATGTTGCCCTCTTTTCTATGTGAGAACTGGATACCACATAAAAACATCCGATTAGGACTGCAACAAAGAGCTTCATTCTTCCCATGCGGTAGATTTATCTCGTGTATTACGTTGAAGTTAGCTTTGGAGTTATATATAGTTTATCTTATCTGATTTTCATAATCTGCTGTAATAATTACTGTCACAATGATCGGATTGTGGTGAACTATGGGAACTGAAAGCTGCCAGTTTCTGTTTAGTGTAATCAGTGTATTCTGAATATATTAAAAATACGATGAGCATACTGGCCAACATGACAATAGTAAATCTTTTTAACATTAAGACATGTAAATTACTTAAAATTAGTTTTTTTTTGTTGACCTGCATGGTACGTATTGTTGATGTTATTCTTTATTTACAAATTTGCAACTTAAAGTGTTAAAATATTAACACTTAACAGATCATGCACTGTTTCCATATTGTTATTAGGTAGCAACTTTGTGGCATGTAAAAGGCAGCGGTCAATGATTTATGGAAGGACTGAAATATCATTTAAGATCGAAGCCTTTTTTGTATCACCATTGGTCACTTTCGTAGCAAAAGTGAAAAAAACTTATTCTTTGTCGTAATGAAGAAAAAGTACAACTTCAACATATAAAGCAAATCTCCACAAACACAGGTATTGATAGAAAGAAAATGAAATACTACGTAATGATCAATCAAATAACTTTCAGAACTTTTATTGAAAGTACCTGAGCAAAGCAAATGCAATGCGAAAACATCATTAAACAAAAAGTAACATTTTGATTTAATTCTAATTGCTTATTAAGCAATTAAAATTTGTTACATCGTGTCCTTAATATTGCAATTATTTTTCTTGTCTTCAGATAGTTATTAGACTACTTCAATTTCATTTGATTTATATTTTGTCATAACCTTATCAGTGGCCGATCTTATACCATGGATATAAGATATACTTTTCATAACAATAGGTATATCTGTCGTTATGATGTATATCGCTAATGCTATAAATACGACTGACGCAATAATTCCTATAGTTAGTGAGGATTTACGTTTGTCGGAGATGCTAGTCAGCTTTCTCCTATACCGTGATATGTTTTGTTTCGCTACTGTGTTTGATAATGCGAACCATTCATTCCACTCGCTGATAGTCATTTTAGACTTGTTGTAAGTGTTACACAAACACGGCATAATGAACAAAGGTTTGGTAAATTGAGACGTAGATAACGCGGAACTTTGAGTAGACATGCTCAAAAGTGTAGTGGTTGACAAGTTGTTTGTTGTGCAAGTGGTCAAATATGTGAAAGATGCTGAAATTGCTGATTCTGTAGAAACTGATAATGTTGTTAAAGAAGAAATGGTATCTGTTTCAACTTCAGGAGAAACAGTTGTTGAGTGTGTTGATGACACATGTCCTGTAACAGACGAAGACTGAAGTGTTGTGCTTGATTCAAAAGATACTGACGGTAAAATTGAAGTAGTTGATGTAACTGATGATGAGGTAGATGACAACTCGTATGTTGAGTATGATTCAGAAGATGTGAGCGTAGAAATTGATGACATTGATGACACTTGTTCTGAAGTCGAGGGCGACAAGAGTGTTGTGGTTAATCCAATAGACAAAAGCGGTGAAACTGAAGATGTGAGTAATGAGTTTTCTGAAGTGGTTGGTGACTGGGACTCTGTACTTGATGTCGACCATGAAATCGAACTTGTTGACACTGTGCTAGTAGTAGTAATTGTTGTTGTAGTTGTTGTTGTATAACACAATTGGTCACTTAAATCGGCTGCAATGATAAGAAAAGCTATATAAAGTAATACATGTATAATATAGGAGTTCAGATGAAGGTCTTTGACAATTGTATCTGTAAGTACTTCAGTTTGAAATGCTGATCTCGCAGATTTGTAAATTAAGAGCGTTTTGTTATTTGCTTTGTCAGAATCAAACTTGCATGCTGCAATTGTTCATTTTACTTTGCACGTAAGCTCAATTGAAGATCATTGACCTTCAGACAGAAAATTTAAAAACCCTGAACGAATAAAGGTACGATAAAGATATATGTAACTACATGTATAAGTTATTGCATATTTTCAGAAGGCATTTCATTGAAAAATAATAAGTAACGGCTATATGTTTACAATATCAACCCTATCTTAATAAATACAAATGTAACAATACTCTACATACTAGGCATTAAATCCAAGCACGGGGTATTTGGCAGTACACTGGAATCATTGGATACGAGAGGAGGAAATCTGAAAACTGAGGCTGAAATTGATCACCAAATAAGACATTACAAAATATGGAATGAATAAATGCATATGCTGCTTAAGTCAACGACTGAAAAAAAAACTATTTTTGAATACACACTAAAGATTGCTGAATGATGAGAAAATGTATTTTATGAAACTGCATTTTTTTTGCCAAAAGTTGACGAAGCCAAAAACTTTACAAACCATATGCAAAATTTTATTAATGTGAAACGGTGTTTGATTATTTAAGTAATTGCTTTAATAATATGCAAGACTTACCAGAGAAACATGATTTAAAGAAGACTTCATATCCATTCTTCACTACATTATTTTCCTTACAATAACCTGGATCTACATCAAACACCAGGTTACAAGTGAGCGGTCCTGTTTTCACAGCTGCCCAACATTCAGTACCATCTTTTATCACTGAATGACAGTCTGCTACACACGTGACTAAAGGAACGCTTTGAAGTGAACCATATGGACCAAGAGAGCAGTCGATGTCGAATAAAACGTCTAACATGTCACAAGGCCCTGAATTACAATAAAGCACGTGTAATGTTAATACAGATTTGTGAATTCGTGTACTGTTAGATAACTACTTAATTTGGAAAGGTTTTATCGGTTGCAATGAAACGGAAAATCTGATTTAAACCAAACATAAAAAACACACACAAAAATAGATAATCTTTCTCTGAGATCATTCTTTCTGCACCACTGAATTATACCTATTTTCATTTCGCACACAAATTGCAATGTCATAACGCATGGTCTTTTGACGAATTGCATATCGTTGTTGATCGCTGTACAATAGTTGTTTATATCCGCTGTGTAGAAAGGGTCCGTAAAATCTGTCCAGTCCGGCAGGGAACAGTCCGAGGCCCAACGAAGCGAACAAGGATCGTCCGAATGTAACTGAGAGAGACCGATCCATAAATCGCCAGTTCTTAAAAGTACGAAATGTCATTGTAAAACATATCAATAATTTAGTAACGATTTGGTATAAATATAGCTAACTAATATGGGTGACGAAGATGTCTGTGCTTTAAGCTAGCGATCTTGCTTCAAGCCCTATTTTGGTCAAGACATTGTTTCTTCATATGCCACCAGCACAAGTACCGAACTCAAGCTGGATTTATACAAATTTCGCATTTGAGCCTAACCTTTGCTGTTTTGTTGTCCATTAGTCATGCGAACTTGAAGTGAGGACAATTTGCAACAAGAGATCACATCCATAAAAGGGATTTTTAAATATTTATATTAACGATTCTATGACAAACTAGTGTTTATCTTGTATTTTTCCATATCAAAATGAATATGTGTGTTGAATACATTTGCATCGCAACATATATCGCATTGGTCTCTACTGCAAATGTTATGTTGATAACCATATGCTTAAATTAACAATTAATATTTTGCTGTTTTAAAAGTCTGGTTGTTTGAGTTCAATTTTAACAATATAAATATAATATGTAATTTGTATTAATGGATTATTATGTAATTTTACAGATCGCCATCTGTGATCCATGCATTCACGTAACGCTGTAACATATGTCGTTTTGATGCATCATCCACTTGTAATAATGTACCCCCAACAGAACTGCATGCCGACAACGCCTCGTTCCATGAACTGATCGCCGTATATAGCACAAACTCTATCTTTTCTGTTGTCGGTATTGACGCACCTACAAGCAAAATTTTCAAGTTTGAGGAGCATTGGAATTTAACTATTACACAATAAACTAAGGTGTCAACAATAATTGTCTATTCTTCTTGAAATTATCTTGAAGCATTGATAATTAAGCAAACTTAAAATTTGTGGATGATATACTATGCAAGTAAGATTCAATCGATGGTTACATGAAAAACAAAACAGGCGAAGTTGGTCGTTTGATATGGTGTTTAAAATTCTTCAAAATTGGGAACAAAACTTACTATGATCTGGTACATTGTTATCAGGACATTCTGACATAATTCCTGACACATCACAGCATGATTTTGGTACAAGACTGTAATCAGCGTCACCTTCTCTAAGCATAAGTGTATCTTCAAATAATAAAACAATATCTATAGGAGATGTTCTTTAGCCTTAACAATCCCATTCATTATAAATGTATAGAAATAAACAACATATGAGCCGCGTCATGACAAAACCAACATAGTGCGTTTGCGACCAGCATGAATCCAGACCAGCCTGCGCATCCGTGCAGGCTGATCAGGATCCATGCTGTTCGCTATCAGTTTATCTTCTTGTTATAGGGTTAGTAAGCGAACAGCATGGATCCTGATCAGACTGCGCGGATGCGCAAGCTGGTCTGGATCCATGCTGGTCGCAAATGAACTTTGTTGGTTTTGTCATGACGCGGCTCATATATATTTTGACATTCTAAAATCAATTACAATGTACTTGTATGAACTCAAAATTTATTTGCACATTTGTTCGTTTTTATTTTTTCATTGAAAAGGTACTATTCAATATTTGAATAAAGACATATGATAAACACACCGACCTGACCAAATCAGTTTCGAATGGAATATGTAAGGCTCTGTGCTCGGTTCAGTGAATATTGATATGTTTGTATATGAGTTATTCGTAAAGAAAAGATGGCAATATGTCAATGTGTCTATTTCAGCTTGAAGAACTGCAAAACCCCAGCACTCTTGGTCATCATATGTCAATTTTGAACACATGTCTTTGCATGATGCCTCTGTAACATTGTACGGACCAACGGAAACTCCCAACCCCATGGTGTACTGTAGTCCATTTGAGTAGCTATGACTGGAACCTAAAATTAAATGAAATAACAATTTAATATAGCAATATTTATATTTATCAAGTTAGATATGTAATCTTTAAATTCATTTTTAAGTAAGTAACATTGAAGTTATAGTAAACAGATACTTTACTTCGACTCTTAGGTATTTTTTCTGAATTTTTTATCATTTTTGTAGCGAAATGAAAACAACAAAAAAAAAAAAAAAAACACGCACACAAAAAATTAAAAAAAAAAAAACGTTCAACGACAATTTATCAAAGCATTTTAATCAATATTTAAAAACAATCTTCCTAAGGAACTTCCAAAATGGTACAATTGAAAATGTGTCAAGCTCGTTTTGATGTGGAACCATACAAACAAGATTTTACCATACTCTCCAGTGCATATAAAGTAGTGCATATCGTTACACTTCGTTGTATACCAGTAGTTCGTTCTTGTATCTAACACTACACATAATGACGTGTCACTGAGGTCCGACGACGGCGGTGAATTCGGATCCCAATTTGAGCTTTTACTTTCGCCACAGTCTGACCAGACCCTTATGTCAGTGTGGTTTATTGGGTCCGGTTCGTGAAGCCCGATCCATATGTAATCCATTCTAAAAAAATAAATACAAGTGTAAAGAAAAAACTAAAATTGAAAATAGTGTAAATAAAAGCGGTTTCCAAACATTATAAACATTTTAAATGATCCTTATTGACAAACTGGATGAAAGAATTTCACTTTCCTAACATTTGTTTGTCAAAATATTTAAGGATACGAGTTTGCAATAACAGAAAAATTAAATTTGAAATACACATGTAAATAACACATGGCTAGATTTAATAACAACATTCAGCCCCATTACTCACCTTCCACGTCTTAATACAATAGCTAAATCTTCATTTATTTTGGCAGCAATGTATCTGAACACATTTCAACTATCTTATAATTTATCAAGTTTTTATTATTATTATTTACTTAGTATAAGTAATTGGGCGAATATCTTAGAATTTTTAAAGTTAGAGTATGATTAAATGCACAGTACCTTTGTAAATAATCATATACATCAACTAACTGTCCGATAGCTAAATAATCATCTTGGGTTTGAATCTCTAAAAGTTTAAGGCCGTTCTGTTTACATGTGGTATACGCTTCATTCCATGTCCAAACGCCATAATAAACAAATACTTGCAATGATGACACGGTGCTGTTCACAAAAGTTGGAATGCCTGAAATGGATATGATGAACACTTGTGAAAAGTCAATTGTTGCATTAGATCTACTGAATTGACATTTGAGCCGCGCCATGACAAAACTAACATAATGGGTTTGCGACCAGCATGGATCCAGACCCGCCTGCGCATCCGCGCAGTCTGATCAGGATCCATGCTGTTCGCTTACAAAGCCTATAACAAGTAGAGAAACTGATAGCGACAGCATGGATCCAGACCAGCCTGCGCATCCGCATTATGTTGGTTTGTCATGACGTGGCTCAATTGTTGTGATCTTATATTTCTATTTAATTGAAATCAATAAAATAACTTCACTGAATCCTATACAGATGACCTTTCAAAACTGAATCAACAAACTTTTAACTATGATATTAATTAACGTTTTCCCATACTAAAATGAATATGCTAAAATGAAAAAAATAGCACTTGTGAATTGTATTTATAAGAGAAAGATTTTTTTTAAAAAAAGATGAATTGGTCTAAAATTGTCTTATAAATTTTCCAAGAGAAATCCAAATATTGATGAAAACAAAAGAAATGTATCACTTGGATATTCTTATAAAATATTTCCGAAAAGTTAGTAACAGATTTTTTATGAACATATTAATATATGATGCATAATAATATTTTATTCTAGAACACTTTATTATCTGCCATACATTGACATCGTATTACAGACCTTCAATTATAGACCAATTCACTTTAATTGAATTAAATAAATAACTTAAATAAATAAAATAATTGAAATACTAATAATCACCACAAATGGATTCTGGTTTGACTGAAATGTCGGCTGCTACATCAAGCGTTTGATTGTTTACAGCGTCTAAAATGTCTTTTTGTAGTTTTTAATGAAAAGTTAAATTTAAAACAATGAGAATAATTTTAGAATTTTCAAATGAAGATATTCGTTAAGTACATTTGAAATTTGTAAAATTGTGAAATTGTAAAATTAATACTAAGAGTAAAAAAATTTGTTTGGGGAAAATGTTTAATCCAAAAACTTACTTGCAAAGCTTTCTTTATAAAAGTTTCTTTTTAAGAGGAATTCTTTGGAAATTTATTGAAGTAAGTTGGTTTACGCCAATTGCAGACGACTTCTAAAAGGATGTGGAAAATCCCCAAATTTTTCACAACGGAAAACCCAGTGTACGTACTCGTTAGGATTTAAAACACAGTTTTGCGCAATTTTCGTCGATTCATATGGTAAATGATTCTTTATCAGTTAAATCTTCTACTGTACCATAGTATCCATCATTTTTCAAAAGTGGCATGGTTGAAGAAAAGTATAAATTAGCACCCCCTTCTATTTTAGATGAGACTGCAAGTTAAAAATTAAAACAATTTTTAACTGAAAAAATTTTAAATTTTTCACCCCATAGGGAATCCTTTAAAGTGTATTTAGATAATTCACAAATTTTGCATGTCAAAAATTTTCATGTCTGCTTCAAATTACCGTACAAAAAGGGATAACAGTTTTTAATTAAATGGTAAATAAAAAGCAAATAAAAAATTATATATGGAATATATTGAAATTTAATTCATAATAAAATAATCAAAAGTAGCAACTCATGTAAATATATAATCCATCTTGCAGTATTTATCCAAATTTGGTTTTATTTGAAATACGATTTTGGCCAAAGTGTAGAAACTGCTGTAAAATTAAAATTACTTTTTTGCATCGCTATCGCAATTGAGCAACCGTGTATAATATCCGTTCGTCAGCAATAACGCAAAGGGCAATGACATTGAACTTTTTCTTTTCCGATTGTGCTGAAATTCCATGTTCCGAACAGCATGAATCTACTATTGCACAAGCATGTGAATTTCGCGCAGAGTGGCTCACAGTTTTCAAGCAATGTGTATAAATACAGTGCTAGAGGGATATCAATTTTGTTATGTTGAATATTTTATTGAAATATATCAAATTTGAATTGAACATGTACAGTTTCTTTTGCTCTCGTGAGAATCTATATGTAAAAGGTACAAGGTACACTAATACATTGACGGCTCCACCAGCACAATCAGCAGATGATGACAGCTGATGTGTTTTTCTAAAACATCTTTTTTATTACTTTATAACTTACCACTTTCTGACATACAGTAGAACTGATGCAGTTCATCACAATGTGCACGTGTATAGCCATGTTTGGCAGTTGTTACCTCATTGATCGTTGTTACATATATTTGATCATATACACAGTAGGATGTTGCATCTCCACTCATCACAGAGTAAGGGCTGCTGGTGTTCCAATATGCAACTTGGAAATCAGACAATCTTTGGCAGTCTTTGCTGTAGAAATTATCACCAAGTGGGGTCACACGTCTGTGAAGGGAAATCCAAGCCGCAAGCCCATTTCTGCGAGTATAACATTGTACCAATATTACAAAATTCGCAATGCAATAAAACAGTTTTGATTTATACATGTTTATTTATTATCGATAAAACAATTCTTATTTTAACACGATGTAATACATTCTAACGTCTATGGCCAAGAAAAGGCATATCTTTTTTACTGTTTTCACTAGATTTCGATATGTAAATTACAATTATCACATTTACTTTTACTTAAATACTACACTGCACCAATTATAACAAAAGCAAGAAAAACAAGACAAAATGAATAATATAAGTCCGGGCCTTTGAACAGTAGACAACCAACGAATATATTTACTCAAATTAGATGTACAAATGTAAATAATACTTAGATCTTAACATGAAAACTAGAAGTTTAATAATGTTATGGTACATGAAAAAAAAAATACAGGACGAGTTCAAGAATTCATATAACATTTTCCAATTGATGTTATTGCATGTGTTAAAAAATTATCGAAAACACCTAGTAGGTTAAGCAACACATACTTAAATTCAGTTAATTATATAATGGCATGTCAAAATATGACTATTTTTTAGACAGTGTAAGGTCTATCATGGCAATTTTGTTTTTATCTCTTATCTAAAGTTAAATAATTTTCCTGAACAAACAAGTTTCATATGTTTAAACTGAATTGACAGATTGTATGCCTGGTTGTCCGTAAAAGTTTATAACGTAAATTAACAAATTTACTCGAACATGCATTTATCTTGGGTTTTAAAATGCATGTGTCCACAAAAACATTTCATCATGTTTCAAATAGAAAGTTTGGCGGGCCAGATAATATCATATAAGCCACTCAAACCAAGCTTTTTGATGTTAACAACGTTTAATTGACTGTCCAGAAATTGACGAAGAACAGGACCAAACCACATTGTCAACAGTTAAGCATGTACATGTATAATGCATATGCATGACAGTGAATATTGACATAGCGACAAACATATATACATATATATCGTACTGCTTGAACATGTTAAACTCTGCACTTTAATTATTTCACTTTAATTAACTTAGCTTGGAAAGGCATGCATTTACATCATGGTATGGTAATTTTTCAAATGAATACCCCCTGGAAAATTGCACCGTCTGTGTGACTGAGAATGTTGATGATAAAAATTATGTGATATATCTTCTCGCAAGAATATATTAAACCAAACTTTAATCTAATTGACCGCGTTTCAATAGAAAGTCTTGGATAGGACTAACTTTAGACCGTTTCACTAAATATTTTTATCTTAAGTATATAAGTTTTAGACTGTTATTTAATTTATTCTCCTGAGAAAATTAGAAAAATGCAGTGATACGCGCTTCATTCCGCAATGTGTAAATGTTCATTTTCATCGCTATTCAGAAACTGATGAGTCAGAGTCATACGTTAGGACATTATCTTTGACTCAATTTTGGTCTTGGGGCATATTTTAGACTTGGGTCTTTCCACGAGACGCAATCCAGATCTAGAATTGTAAATGAAATTGATTCGATAATTCAAGGATGCTTTATAAATCAAGTAAAAGAAAGTTGTGATTCGTCAGGAAAGTCTAGCAAATCACTAGGCCAGAATGCACCCCTTTAACAAGTAACTCGTTACGCCTTACCCAATTAGCAAATCCTTCCATGGGTCCTCGAACGTCAGCGATAATATTATGTTGAAAAAAGAATAATAGGTAATGTCCAACAGTTTCCCGCCATGGTCTGCACATATCCGAGCTGCATCATTCCAAGTCTTCGAGTCCGTGTAAAACGTGATTGTAGTAAAGTTCTTCACCGGTGGCGGTGATGCATGTGACACATAACGTGCACCTGAAGGCAACGTCAAAGTTGAAAACACGTTTTTAATAAAATTAACAGTTTTTTATCTCTTAAGTTCTTGCTTTTCAAAGATATCATGATTCTTATTTGAAGAGTGTAAAACTATTTATTGCAAATTGTAATATAAAAGTTAGAAAACTGTACATACCTGTGGTTCTTTGTTATTAGTATGGTCATTATTGGAGAAAAAATGTAGGAAAAATGTATTTCAGTATTCATATAAGAAAACAAAGCAAAACGTTCCTTAGCAAATTATTCTTCTGCTATTTTTTTAGCAAGTTAAGCTACATGAATTAGAATTTGTCACACAATAATTTTTTCAATTTAAATACTTTTATATGATTCTAAGCAAGCTATTTTTTTCAGAATACAGAAATCTAACTTTAAAATCAATATTGGACAGTGTTTGAAAATAATAATGTAGACGCTCGAAAATGTTAAGATTTCTAACCTACAATGGAATAAAGAAACATTTTTGAAGCTAACTAAACTAAAATATAACAAAATAAAATATGCATCTGTGCCGAATATTTTCCTATGGTATTCATGTTAATTATGACAATTTCCTTTATACCAAAGTAATAAATAATCAGCATGGTACACAAAACTTATAATAATTTTTTATATATGCATCACACGGGTATGCAGAAGAAAAATAAACAAATGCTTTTTACAAACGTTGACCTGAAAGTAATATTTCTAAATCATTATATAAACATGTCAAAGTTTTTTCATCCTTAAAAATTTAGTTTATGAGTAAAAATGACAATTGTAATTGCAGTATACATGCATTTTCGTTCTCTCTGACCTAACTTACATAAAAACTCCAGAAAATACAACAAGAAGAATATTACACCCTTATGCATCCTCTTTTAACTTTAAACTCACGAAATAAGCAATGGCTCATTAAATAAAAGTTTTCAGAGTACATGTATTGAAAACATAACCTTAAGAACCCAAATCGATAAGTTACACTTCCCGTGAAACATTTTAAGCATCCGTCTATCGTTCAATTAGCCAGCTAATCCGTTGGTTATCAATGACTGTCACCATCTTAATATGGACATTACAATCAAGCTTAAAGAAAAGGTCAGCAAGAATAACAATACTTATCGCAGACTTTGAATGAGACTGATCGATCTCTTATGCTTGAATGTACCTGTATCTAGAAAAGATCAGACTCAGTATCAAATGATCCTGGTTTTATAAAACTAAAATTGATCTTTTTTGCTAGAATTGAATGGTACATAATCATAATGTAAAATTTGCAAATTTGCTGATTTGCAAAGAAACAAATCCTATAAAATACAATCGACGAATATCGAAACAAATACAAAAAGAATGGGATCGAAATAAGGATCAATCTTAGAATCAAAATCAATATTTGGACAAACTATAAAATGCTCAAATATTTGAAAAGAACAATCAATTAATTTTAAAATTACACGAACATGCCATTTCAAGTACAATTTTATCAAGTTTATATTATATATTTTAACAATGGAGAATATTTGAGTTTTTAAATTTGACCCTGGTTTTGAATTTTAAATCTTAGTGAATATGGGGTCAGGTAATAGCGAAATTTGTCATTTTAGACTGAATCTTTTGGCTATAACGGTAGATTTTAAACAAATAAATAAACAAATTATTTTGTGTATAAAAGTAAACTAACTTTATTCGTTTTTAATCTCTTACTTTAAAATTAAAATGTTACATTTATTTCAGCATTGTTTAGTGTGAGGAAGACAAAGGGCACAGCAGATAGAAACTATTAAATTTTAGAATAGATTTTTTGAATACTTTATAATAATTATATGGTTGGACAAAACGTTTACAGAAGTAAATCAGATCCTTAATTGTCGTAACTTTTCGACAGCTTGCGATAGTATGATTTTTTTCGTCTTTAATAAGCCCGCCACTATTTATCATATCCTAAGTATGATATACCACTTAATGACAATGGAGGACTATGTTTAAAATCTTTCTGTTAATAATACCAATTGCATAAAAGAAGTAATTGCAAATTTAGGATCCTAGCTATTTTAATTTTTAAATTCGGCAGGAACAGGTAAAGGAACATTGCAGCTCTTGGTTTACAACCAGACAGTGCAAAAGTTCTTTAAAGAAGCATACGTTCAACGAAGCAGATCCCTTTTAAGTTTGACTTATTGTTTGAACACATTTTATCGTCATTCTACACTTAACACCGCTGTAAAAATGTATCAATGGTTTTGTTTGTTTTTGATGTCAACGAGAGAGAGAAAAATGAAACGCTCAATCTGGTATGAACAGAAATATTTAATTGTATGTATTGTTGAATTCCGATTGCAAACGGAATATTTGGTCGGATGAACTACACTTGTTATCAAATACATGTTAAAATCAAATACATAATAAAAATCATTCTTTATATTGAATAATCTTCACGTAATATTGGGCATAACAACGAAATATGATGAATAGTTTCCACGACTTCAGAAATCGCAGTAATATGGCCCTTAGCGAATATCGACCTGTTTACATACGCTACACAAATCATCCATGTAAAACAAGCAAGTGTTTAAAATTATGAAACCATTTCATTTAATAATTTCCTGCAAAAGCGACGTATATGATGTATATTCTATGATATATTAAAATTAAAATACATGTATACATTACTTTACTGGCTCATTATTATGTTTTACTATGTTTGACATGTTATTTTAATCATGATATTACTAAAAATACAAAATGTACGTATTCCTCTGAATGTATAATGAATGTCTTAGTTACTTATTGCTGACTTACTGATATATATATATGTCGTATCAATGAAAATATTCGACCATCTGCGTTACATCAAAATTTACACGGTAAAACTACTATTTAAAGAAAACGGCGAGGAGTCCCAACTACGACTAAAATTTATAGAAAATAATCAGTGTTTAAAACATCTGTAAACTCATGTATATAAACACTTTATTTGTTCCCGTTTAATTTAAACCTGATAGACACGTAAAACGATAAAAAAAATATAAAAAATGTCATAATAACATATCAACAAAGAGAGAATCACGAGGTTTCTTTTCTTCTTTTATTGACGAATATACCTAGTCAATCAATTTCCTTTCAGCACATTTACAGTTCGAAATCATTTGTACTTCAATAGTGTTATTTAAACAGGTTAAATTAAGTCATGCATATTTTATAATATGATCTAGGGCAGATAACACAACTTTCAGATTACATGTTATAATAATCATACTAATACTACAAACTTTAAACGTAAACATTCATTGTTTAAAGCCGTCCCTGAATACCCGTGCTAATTAAAAAAATAACTGCAATCAATTCTAAAACATGGATTTTTCAAACAAATTTCTACGTAAATTCCGATTTTTTGTTTCGTTATGAGAACGGGAATACTGTTATTGCGTTGTTTCATAAAGACAGGCTATCTTTTTGGATGGATATTATATAATCACTGTAAGTTGTATTAATTTTTCTGCCCTCGGATATATTTTTTTTAAATATTATCATAAAGCTTTAATGTGCGTGTTCTGAATAAACCATTTTAATCAAACTATCATTTATAATCATGAAAGAAGCTGGGTTTGGCGCTATATAGTCTTGGATTATAAATCCTTTTATTCGCTTGGTTTTGACTCAAAGCTCAAGATTTTCATTAGTCAGCGTACATTCTGTGCTTCATTCTGACCAATCATAAACACTGTACCTGGAATCTCGGTTTTGCTTTCACGAGCGCACTGCCTGGTTACCTAAATTGGCAGGGCATGGACAGTGAATCGGGAGACTCGGGTTCAATTCGTTCCGATTAATCATGAAATCTTTTCAACGGTCATCTGCATCTCTACTCTGACATGTTCAGAAGAGCGAAAGTGAAGGCATCTAGTACTGGTTAACTGCTTCACAGTCTTGATATTATAAACTATTGCGCATAACTATTTCAATAGACACAAATTAAATTTAATCTTACTGCGTACATCTTACGATATGTTACATAAAATTTATCGAAGATATTGTGTGCATTGACTGTATAATTATTATACAATAACTCGGTATTTTATGGAAAACCAGACAGGTAATAACTTATTACGTGCATTTATTTTTATCCAATCGAAAACGGAACCAATCAAGGTTTTAATTGTTTCATAACATTGGTTTCTATATGAAAAAGTGTTTATAAACAATCAATCAAAGTATAGGAAAACCAATAGAAACAACATCAAGTTCATATTAAATATTAACACTATCTCACTTTTGTTACTGTTATTGGTAAAAAAAATCATTGGTCCGCCATAATTGTATCAGGTCATTTAATACCATTTCAACTTTCTATCGTCATTTTTATCATTGGCGTTCGGATAACATGCACTTTTATCAATTTTGCAATATAAAAAAATGCTTTAATTGAATAAATATACATGTCAAAGTAATGTATATGCATTATAATTGGATTCCCACAATCAAAATTTCGTTAACAATAGTTTAGTTGATATGGCCTGTCTATAAATAGAAATTTTTTTTTCATTGAATTTAATATCAAGGAAGTAGAATTTGTAAGCTGTGTTGTTTTAGGGATTTTATATTAATCACTATAATAATGATTGTGTTTGTTGCTTTCGTTTTTCATAAAA
Source organism: Ruditapes philippinarum (assembly GCF_026571515.1). Lineage (NCBI taxonomy): Eukaryota > Metazoa > Mollusca > Bivalvia > Venerida > Veneridae > Ruditapes > Ruditapes philippinarum. The sequence continues at coordinate 36,623 of NW_026856260.1, read as the reverse complement.
GTATAAAATGTACATGTACATAGTATTTTATTTTACAAGTTTAAGCATAAATACTGTATATAAGACAGCGATATATTTGTTTCTTTCAGGCTGAAAATGGCGGCTGATACTAGTACACATTCCATGCTCTATGATACGGTTTGTATGAGTATAATAAGAAGAAATTATAAATTCCTGGCTACCTGTTCAAATGAAGACCAATGATTGTAGATGATTCAACAAATAACCATTTGTGTCTACGTCATATCAACATTAACGATTAAATTTAAATGAGCCGTGTCACGACAAAACCAACATAATGGGTTTGCGACCAGCATGGATCCGGACCAGCCAGCGCATCCGCGCAGTCTGATCAGGATCCATGCTGTTCGCTTACAGACCCTATAACAAGTAAAACAACTGATAGCGAACAGCATAGATCCTGATCAGACTGCGCGGATGCGCAAGCTGGTCTGGATCCATGCTGGTCGCAAACCCATTATGTTGGTTTTGTCGTGACACGGCTGAAATCTTATTTTGTTGAAATGATGTAAGTCTGAAGGAAGTCAATGTCCCGTTTTAAATATTTCATAAGAGCCATGTGCTATGCAGTAAGAGAACGGTTTTACAAGTTGACCTTTCAATATTGAATGAGCATCAATTTGTGCCACATTCTATGCTAACATGTGATAAAAATATAAACATAAAATCTTGATTAAAAGCAAATCAGAAAATCATTCGATCCAAAAAAAATTGTAAAGAAAACGAAAGAAAGTATTGAATCATTATCTTTTTTCAAGGTGAGAAAGGGAATACATATGAATCAGGACATGTGATTTCAATCTTTGAATCTAAAAAAAATGTTAAAATGATGTTTAAAAAAACTTCTGTGTAGGTAATATACGTTTAATACTGGATCATTGACTAAATTATCATTTCTTCAACTTCATTCTCTTTTTGAGAATGAAAGAATAGAGTTCTTTATGCACACACTTTCTTGCCTTTTTTATCTGGCAGGCTGGTGGTGACAAAAATGACGTTTACAATGAAAGTTGTCAACTTATCCGTCGGATATTAAAACATAAACTTGCCACTGGTTTGATAGTAGCAGGGGCTGTCATAATCGCAATTATTGTTGTAGTTGTTGTTGTTAAAACCAAAGCCAATGATCAAGAAAATGAGCAAGGACAATTTGCTTCTCATCATAAAAGTAAGAAAGTAATTTTAGTGGACTTTTATATAATTATGTAACCAGCGAATCTCATTTTAATTTTATATGGTAATGAAATGTAGGACAGAACAATATTCATGTTAATATTCATAAGTTATAAAAAATAATATGATTATTATAAAGTTCCAATAAAATATGTGTATTTATACTACTCAATTTACTCTGTTAGGCTAATAAAGTTGATGATAACATAGTCGCATGTGTCTTATTAGATAGCATATGTGCATATGTGTATACGTATGTTTATTTATTTTGACCAACAGAATTTGATTATTGCAAAGTCGCATGTCTCTTGTCAGATGCATATATGTATTTACATTTTAAAAATCTTATTTTTGATGACTAGACTGTTGTATAACCATATGCACGCATTGGAATGTTTATTGAGCTTGATGATTTCATAGTCACGTGTCTCTCTATATATTATGCATGCATTTAAAGCGCATACCTTTTCAGATGATACGAGTGACAATGTTAGCCTTCTGATCAACCTTATGGAATGCACAAAGGACACATGCAAAGAATGTGAACAAAACTTTACTGTTGAAGACATCCCTTACGAAGGTGATTTTAAATGTACATTGTTCATAAGATAAATTTTACAGTCCATACAGGTCAAACAAGTATTCAAATTTTCCTGATCCTCACATATAGCTATACATATTTTGCATGCTGCATGATGATTTTAGATTACATTGATAAATAAAAACCTTACAGAATGACAAACACAGTAAAATTGAAAATGTTGCAGGCTTGGGTTCATGACTTGTAGCGGTAAAATCAAGCTACCGTTTAGTGCAAAGCTTAATATTACTAAATTAACCTGTGTTTTATTTAATATTTCGATAACATACACATTTTTTTTCATATGACCGTTATTATAGACCAAATCACTATACGAGTTAACAATTGGACGTTTCACAGTAATTTTGGAATTGAGCTGCTCCTTTTGATTCGGTGTTGCTGTCATTTCCTTTGAATTGTTCTTAAGTTTTTTCTCTTTCAGCACAAGTATGTGGCAGTCAGAACCCAAAGGTAGTGAATTCGAGTAAGTTATGACCTTCACAATTGTAGTGACACACCTATAAAGAAATAGAGATCTAGAAAAAATGTATTAAAGTTTTGTGGTTTCTTCATTGGCTTCCCTTAAATATTGTAATAATCTCATTTGTGCTTTATTCTAGGCTTCGGTAAAAACGTAAGTGATGTGACGAAATTCGATCATTTCATATTAAAAATTCTTGTTCACTCCAAATTACCATTAAGTGATGAGAACTGTTGTGCATATCGTTTTTCTTTGCCTTCAAGACAAATAAAATTTTCTAACAGGTTGATGCATATTTGTAATATATTTTCTGTCTTGTTGCTTATGAACAATTTTAAATCTTTTACAAAATGAAGATGTCAGTCTTATAAACTAATAATAAACAAGAATTTTTCATTTTATAAAACATAAACAAATTATATTAGATTATATTAAATGATATAGAGTTTTATTGGCTTGTCTGTTGTTAGGAGATTATATGTTTTCTACTGTGCTATCATGCAGTATATAAAAGACATTTTATACCGCTTACACAGATTATAATTATGAGCATTGAATGATTTAAACAAATTTGTTTGGTTGTGAAGCGCAGTTTGAGAGTTTATAATTTTGCGCTATACAAATACACTATATTTGTTTAAACAGGAGTAAGTTGAAAACATGTCGATGAGATATTTGAGCCGTGCCATGACAAAACCAACATAGTGCGTTTGCGACCATCATGGATCCAGACCAGCCTGCGCATCCGCGCAGTCTGATCAGGATCCATGCTATTCGCTTACCAATTTTATTACAAGTAGATAGCGAACAGCATGGCCTGATCAGACTGCAGGTCTGGATCCATGCTGGTCGCAAAGGCACTATGTTGGTTTTGTCGTGATACGGCTCATTGGATTATTTTGATTAACATTCATTATTTGGAAGAAGTTTCAGAATAATCATAATGTCTTAGTGAAAAAGGCCTAGATTTTGCAGTTGGTAGTAAATGATGAAACGGTTGTGCAACGAAAATGAAAATGATTTGTTTCAAAAATCGAATTTAAATGTAACAATGTTTTGTTTTGTTGTTGTTGTTGTTGCTGTTGATGTTGCTGTTGCTTCATAGTGGATTTCTGGAGCAGTATTCAACTTCAAATCGTAAAATGCAACAATGTTTTGTTGTTGTTTTTTTGTTGTTGTTGTTGCTTTATCTTCAAACGGTATTAAAATGCAACAATATTTTGTTTTGTTGTTGTTTTTGTTGTTGCTTTATAGTGTATTTCTGAAGTAGTATTCAACTTCAAACGGTATTAAAATGCTGCAATATTTTGTTGTTGTTGTTGTTGTTGCTTTTAAGTGGACTTCTGGAGCAGATTAAATTATTGTTCTAGAATCATTTGTATCTCATTTTCTTGTTCCCTAGATCAAGTGACCTGGAGGTCTCAAAAATATGAATATTTCATAAAGAGAAAAAAATTTAAAATGAATTCAATAGACTTACTCCGGAATTATGAATATTTGGGTTTTCCTAGCTAATCCGTAAGTACAAACAAACTTTTACAGTAACAGCTTCGAAGTCGGCTAATCCATTGTGACCAGTATCCTGAGTATTGCACCGTGAAGCTTTCACGGCAATAATTTGTTTGTACCTATACATATTAGCTGGGGGAAACCCATATTTGCCGAGTTCCGGATACATTAGAAAGTCATTGTTAATTAAGGTAATCACGTTTTTTGCAGCATGCTACCTTTGTAACAATACGTGTTTAACAACGGATGACATTATAGACCTTTGGAATAAAAATATGAGATTGTGTGGGGACAGTCAGCCAGAACACATTACATGTAAGCTTATATATATAAAACATTTCAAAGTATTCAGTTTCAGATATTTTAGTTGTTATTTCTTCTCTTATCTATTTCGTACCACATTTGTTTGTTTGTTTGATTGATTGGATTTAACGTCACACTGACACTGTTATGTCATATGGCGACAATCCAGCTTTACTTGTGGAGGAAGACCTCAGGTACTCTTACGTGCATTATTTCAGGCAAGAACTGGCACCCGAGTAGAACAACCGTAAAGTAGCTGCTTCCTCACATGAAAAAAAAAATCCGAAGTCCTTGTCGGAATGAACCGACAGTGGTGAGGGGACAAGTGGTTTGAAGTCAACGACCTTGTTACACATTTGTAGACTAAGTTCAAAAAAAGATTTTGATTTTGTTTTTAAAATTATTCTATACTTTTCAATTGACATGTGGTAAGAACATATTTTATTCCCATCGCCCCACATTAAATACGAAAGAAAATATTAGTTTAGTTATAATAAGAACGAATCAAAGATTAAGGCCAATATTTTGTATGTTCAAAGGCTGCCTTATTTCAAGCATGAAAAACTTGGACAAACCTTCTCTTGACGGTACATATAAATGCTTCGAAGCTGAGATCCACCAGAAATACAACACGTCACCAATTCAGCCACTTTTTGACTGTCAGCATGGCAAAACTGGAGAAAGGTGTGAAAAACTTAACAAAGTTCCGGTAAGAAGATAAATTTTGATGAATAACATTTTCATTATTGTTTGCATAATTGAGCCGCGTCACGACAAAACCAACTTTATGCGTTTGCGACCAGCATGGATCAAGACCAGCCTGCGCATCCGCGCGTCTGATCAGGATCCCTGGTTTGCTTACCAAACCCCATTACAAAATAGAGAAATGATAGGAAAAAGCTTGGGTCCTGATCGACTGTGCGGTTGCGATGCGGGTCTGGACCTGCGGGCGAAAAACTAGTTGGTTTTTTTCGTGACGCCCCCTCAAAATTTTTATTAAAAATTTTATTTTTTTCGTAAAATTTTTCTAGGTTTTATGAAAACCCTAAAAAGAGGTTTTTTATTGGGATGTGCACACCCAAAGCTATTCTATTAAAACTAACAAAAAGAAGTGAAATTTTTTAAGGGGGTGAAATTTTTCTTTTAATAACAAACTTTATAGTTTTAAAAATTTTAAAATTTTACATAAATTGAGAAAACAATTTCTTTGTATTTTTATTTTTAATGTTAAAAAAGTCCGATACTTTTATTTTAAATCAAGTATAAAGGGAAATTTAAAAAAAGAAACAAACGTTGATGAAAAACAAAAAAATATTTCAGTTTTATTATAAATTAGAAAAAATTTATTTTACTTGATCTAAAAAAGAGAGAGAACAAAAAGGGAATGTTAAAAGAACGCCTAAAATTAAATTTCATTGGCCCCCAATTTCAAAATATAGGTGTTTTCCCTATTTGGGGAAAAAACCCCCTTTATTTTGGGTCACAAGGGCAAATGTCAATCATATTACCTTAAAACTAAAACGTTTCCAGAAATAACTTAAATTTCCCTTTGGCCACAGTGTTCAAAACTTCACAGGATGATAGTCCATATTGGGTATAAGAGCCCTATTGATTTTGGGGTCACAAGGTCAAAGGTCAATGTCATTATTACTTTAAAACTGAAAACAGTTTCCATACCATAACTTAAGTTTCACTTGGCCCACAGTGTTCAAACTACATAGGATGATTGTCCATATTGGGTAGAACACCCCTATTGATTTTGGGGTCACAATGTCAAAGTTCAAGGTCACTTTTACCTTAAAACTGAAAACAGTTTCCGGAGCATAACTTAAGGTCCATATGGCCCACAATATTCAAACTTCATAGCAGGATTGCTATTTGAAGGAGGTAATACTTTATTTAATTACCATGTCTTACAAATGCTTCATCCGTAATAAAAAAAATAAACACTTGCGGGCATAAAATGCTCCGCCTAGCGGTGCTCTTGTTATCATTATTATAATATTTTTTATTACAGTTCTATTGCAAGTGTTATGCCTTGGATAACAAGTTCCATAACCAAGAGAACATGACGGAATGCGCAAGTATTCCAGATAAACCTTCCTGCCATACATCGATCCAAGGACGAAATTGTATGTGCACGCGACTTCCTGGTAAGATAAATTTTGGAAAATCGTATTCAGCTTTATGCTGTCTTCTACCTTTTACACCAATATTTTAAAATATGAGCCGCGTCACGACAAAACCAACATAATGGGTTTGCGACCAGCATGGATCCAGACCAGCCTGCGCATCCGCGCAGTCTGATCAGGATCCATGCTGGTCGCAAACGCATTATGTTGGTTTTGTCATGACACGGCTCAATTATTTCGATATAGTTATCATTAAGCTTTGTTTTACTCAAGTTTTGTCGTTTGTTTGGGAGTAAATATACATGCGTTTGATGTCTGTTTTGTTTTAATTTTCACTGTTATGTTTAGCTTCAGATGACTTTTGTCTTTTTACCACATTCACAAACGACAGGTGCTCGTTTGCTTTGTTTTACAACGTGTTTTAGTGTTGTTGTTGTTTATTATTTATTTATTTCTATGTAGACTATTTCGAACTGATGGCCCTAAAATACCATCAAAATACCTTTCGAGATTCAAACTTCCGTTCTTGTTGTTGTTTATGTTGAGAGTTTATAACACAAAAAACACTGTTTCTTTTTCAGAAAAGGAAACTCGACGGCTTACACAATGTTGAAGACCATGGATATTTATCATCACAGAAATCTCTGAAAGTTACTTCAAAATGAAATCAATGCTAAAAACAAATAACAAACATGGTTTGAATGAAGTTTTATTCTTTGACCCACTTCTTTTGATAAGATATATACTTTCATATTGTGACATCAGGGAGCGTGTTTTTATTTTTGACTATGATACAAAAGGGAAAGAACATCAAAACATCCGTCAATCTGATTTATACTCGGGGGCTACGCTTCTTCGTACAAATCAGATAGCCTCGTGTTTCGATGCTCTTTCTATTACTTATTTAGTAACGATTAGCAACAGTTATCTATGTAATATGTATAGTTAGTCTGTAGTATAAATGTGTACATGTATTTGAAAGTATGAATTTTTTGAAGCCAAATGATATGACTCTTCTTAAATTTTTCAATACATCATTTCTGTACAGAATGAATTTTAAACAAAAAAAGTGATTTTTTACAGCCGACAAGTATATTAGTCAAATTATTCAAATAATTATTATGCTTATGAAAAAATGGTGTTGCGACTGTAAAAACAACTTAAAAGGGTTATTCTTTTGTCAAATTGATAGTTTTATGCATCAATGATTTTTTGTCAAATTGATAGTTTTATGCATCACTGATTTAGAGCACATACTCATGCAATCAGCTCAAAATATTTTTGTTGCTGTTGTTGTTGTTGTTGTTTTGTGAGATGTAGTAATTTTATATCAGCGGGAACTGGGAAATTATAAATAGTTAAATATCATTTATAATGATATGTTGTACATGGAAATCAGTAGTTTATATTATAGAGTATTGTAGATAACATTGCAATGAAAATCCAAAAATAAGTCAATCAAAATTTTGTGTTGAAATTTATAGACAGGCAGCAGCATTTAAGCTCGATTATTCCAAGAATAGTGGCAGCTATTGTACCCACCATGAATTAACTAGGCGTCAGAGTCGGTGACGGCGTCGGCGTCACACTTTGGTTGTGTTTTTCTTTGCACGTTCGTATCTTCAAAACTAATGAAGTGAATAGGTTGAAACTTCACACACTAACTTAAGAGCATAATGGGAGCTCATCCAGGTCCATAATTATTTTAACATAGATTTTGACAGAATTATGGCCCCTTTTAAACTTAGAAAATTCTACATTATCCATTATTATTATTGTTTTTCAAGCACTGAGAATAGTCGGACAAACTTTCCTACTGACAGCTCTTGTCCTGTATACCGTACAGTATTCAGACATGTTTTTTTCATGCACACAGTCAAAACTGATTCATACCCTGAAAGTCGTAAATTCATTTAACACAATGAGCCGCGTCACGACAAAACCAACATAGTGTATCTGCGACCAGCATGGATCCAGACCAGCCTGCGCAATCCGCGCAGTCTGATCAGGATCCATGCTGTTCGCTATCAGTTTCTCTACTTGTAATAGGGTTTGTAAGCGAACAGCATGGATCCTGATCAGACTGCGCGGATGCGCAGGCTGGTCTGGATCCATGCTGGTCGCAAACGCATTACGTTGGTTTTGTCATTACGCGGCTCATATAAATAAAAACATTGTGGTTATTTATTTTGTATTTATGTGTCATATTGTAAGCTTTATCTTGAATAACATTAAAGTGTATAAAGCTATATATTACGAAATTTGGACTACAAAATCTATCAACACTAAAATTATATTGTTTCCATGATATTATGGTCGATTCTCGGAAAGTTATAACATAGAATGTCTCTGTTATTCAACACTCATGAATATTGTATGAAAAAAAAATAAAATACAAAATATAATGTGGCTTTTTCAAGTAGGGTTTTAACTGTTTACGCAGTGATTTCGTACATGCGTTATTCGCTTTTAAGGTAATATTCTTCCACATCATTTTTATACAAACATTTCGAAAGATTTTTTTTTTGTATTTTTTTTATTCAAGCAATAATTTTTGCAGCATATATATAGCTTTATACTCTTCAATAAATCTGTCTTTTTTTTATGCTGCATTTTAAATGCTGTCATATGCTTTCTTAATTGTCAATTTTATTATTTCTATGTTGCTTTTTCAATGTTAAAATGTACCATTTTTACTGTCACAACGTAAGTTTATGACTTCAAGGTACTTCACAAAGTCTTAACCATAGAATTTAAAATTCTTCAATAAATCAACCGAGGACCTATAGATTTATAGTAATACATTTAGAATCGATTAAAAACTATTCTTAGATCGGTTTGTGTTAAAAGCGTGGAAATCTTTTTCATTTCGCGTAATTAAAAATTATCATTTTTGAAAAACATGAAGTTAATGATCTTAACTTTTTTCCTCCAAGTTGTTTGTCCAGATCTACATCAATTATTTCAGAAATCTCGAAAGAGTTTTTCAAGTCTCTTTTAAGTATGAATTGAATAGACAGCATTTCAAAGCAATGATACAATAACTGTAATGATCTGACATTCTAATCTAGTATAATTGTGTGTTTTACAACAGAACTTGCAATGAAATCCCAGTGACATTTGACATTCTATAGCTATATACATGTATATTTCCCAAGGAACACTGTATTGACACTGTTAGAAATGTTAAACTTACCTTTATGTGTAGCAGAAAATTGATTCACTTCTTATTTTTGGCAGACGTCTTACAGTGCAGTATTCACACATCTTTTTTTATGAACTCAGTTAAACTTCCTCATTCCCTGATGTATGGAAGCCTTGGAGGGTCACTTTTGAGTTTCGACTTATAGATTTATTTTACTATTTTCTTATGACTTTTGATTTATGACTTTTGATTTATGACTTTTGATTTTCTTATGGATTTTTTTACTGTCCCCCGTGCTTGCCCTTATTTCCCAAGGAAAAAAACGGGAGAATATGAACAACGATTCAGACGAGGTAAGTACATTTACCTAAGTTTCTTGGAGACTTATTTATAAACAAAATATGTGGGTACATATGCAAGGACAGATGCTATTCTTATATAAGCCTTTTAATTGATTAAAAAAGAAAAATATATTTGCTTGCATTGCATTGCATTTGGTATCCATTTTTTATTTTGATTTCCGGATCAGGGAATATATAATCTCAATGACATACAGCGTATGAATCAAACGCTTTATTTTTTATGTAGGTTCCAGTTTTAAATCCAAATCAGTCTCACATTGTTGTTTTGCTGCAGTTTCAATCGGTTTCCATCCGTAGTTCATTCTTCGTTTATCTTATATTGAATAGAGACCAAATTATAGGCCTTATTTTTGACAAAGAAATTTGTAATTAAGAAGTTTCATGAAACATGGTATTTCAAAAAACAATAAATCATACAGCTTTGAAACTTCACACACTTCAGACACTTAAGTAATAAATCTCTGGAATTGGCATTGTTATCAAAGTATGCCTCTTTTTCGACTTTGAATTTGTTGTTTAGAATTTTCATGAAAAATGGTTTCGCAAAAACTATTTAGCGATTCCTTTTGAAACTTAAAACACATTTTAAGTGTTGACATCTAAGGTCAATGACCAAGTTTCGTATGAGTGGCTCACAATTTGACATACTTATGCCCTTTTTTAAAGCTAAAATGATTTGTCAGAAGGTTTATATGAAATATGGTCCCATAAACCAGTTATGATATAATATTGAAACTTTATTATTCACTTGTTCAATATCAATAACTTAGGACATCTACCAAGTACAAAGTACATGTTATTTGTATATAACTTTTGAATACAGTTATGTATTAAGGGATTTTTTGTATTTCATTTTGTATATATAGGTATTTTTCATTTCAATTGAGATAACACATACTTTTAATGTTTTCAAAATTAAATTCTATTAAAGCTACCTGTAGGGATTAAGGACGTGCTGTCGAATGTTTCAACTACAAAGCAGTTGCAAGAGCATCAGCAATGCATATTTTGTCAAGTTTGCGGAGCCAGTTTTAGAAAACTATGAGGTTTCATTGCAACACAGCGTTCGTTCCGAGTGGAAAGTAGTACAGTTTAGCAAATGCAAAATGTGCAAACCACTGGTGATTTGGTTTTCTTCGTTATTGTCTATGGAAATATTCAGACATTTTCGGAATACGAGGGTTAACCTATTCACACTTGTTTCAGACGCTCGACAACCCCACCATTTATTGTGGACGCTTATTGGAACACACAATGTCACGTCCCGCCACGTTTATTTTATATTGTCCATATCTCCAATATGGTATAAAACTTGTATCGATAGACAGGTCACCGTGAGAGAAAGAAAGGTGTGAAAGAATCATTGAATTTCACAATTCTGGCTTTCATATTTTCAGTATTTGCCCATTGTAAATTTTAAACTTATATGAAAGGTATCGAAATCATACTTTGCATGTTCATATAGGCTCGGCGAGGCAGAAAGAAACATACTCCTTAGCTAACCATAAATTTTAGAAAGTCTTAGTTTTTTATTGTTTTTTTTTTTCATACTTAGATTTTGTTAAGCTCATAATTTTACTCAAAAACTGTTGAAGGCAACTTGAATCTTACTGGCAGATATATTCTCGGCGAGACAGAGTGCATTGTATTGTTAACAAAACTTTGTTATAAATTAAATCGTTCTCCTAAGTTAAAAAACCCTTTTTTGACATGGACATGCCGTGGGTGGGGTATGCTCATTACGAACAGACTATGAGATTTCCTTTACATATAAAATTGGTCATACTTCGGGAAAATGTGGACGTTATTTAAAGTTAACTAGGAATCTTTGCGAGAGTGGACTGTGTTTTTTTTTTCTTTCTTTTGAACATGTAGAAATGACGAAATAACGCTCTGAACAATGATTTTAAAAATCTTGACTTCAATAAATAATTACAAAACACTGCTAACGTTGCTAATTTACCTATTATCTTATGTTTCAAACAACGCTTTGTTAAAACACTCATGATTTTCCTAGTTTTCATCAGTAACGTATCACAAATGTGTTGTTTTTAGAAATATTGCATGCTATAATGTCTTCTGTTGACGTAAATACTTGAAGTTTTTGTTGATGGCAGTGTTCATTTTTAAGCTGTTCCTTAGTGTTAGCTTTTAAGTAAGGCATATGTGCTATTTTAGAAAAAAATGCTTAGCCTCTTGTATTTCTTATCTCTCTTTTTTTAAATCAAATATAAGAAGCTCACAAATCAGTTTGTTTGCAATATAATACATTTGTTTCCTATAAAAACAATCAATTTAAACAAAAATAAAGCACGGTAAATTAGAAAGTGTTGTTATCTGTAAACGCATTTATCCAAAACATTATTGATACTCTGCCAACCTGTCAAGGTCAGACCGTAGTAAAAAAACCTCGTAACGGCTCTCGGTAAGGAAATGCTGAGATGCTGTTCCACACAGTACTTCTATATTGATGAATCCTATTCACTTGCTCATTTTAACCCTACATATAATTTAATGGAAACATGACCTACATAAAATAAATAAACTATCTCTGTAACATAAATACTGTTATTTCGATAGTTAAATCAATAATTTGTTATAACAAAGTTACACATACACAATAATAAATTGTAAACAATGAGGACATGATTTTATCATTCCATGAGCCAGTATTAAAATCATGCATTTTATCTAACTTACAACATTTGAAAATGATATATCTCGCTCGACCTTCGTCTTGCCGAGATATCATTTTTCCACCGCTGCTCGTAGCAATATACAAAAGCTAAAAAAGCTACTACTACCATAATATTCCGATTTATATCTTCGTTAATTTAATGTATAATAATGCATAACGCTTGTTCCCCATCTTTAATAGTGAACACGGAAAAAATAGCGTACCAGTCAACCGTGACTAAATTCAACCAAAAGAATTAAATAATCTATTTCAAAGATGTAAATATGTTAATGAAAAATTGTAATAAAGCACAATCATCTAGAAAATAGCTCAGAACGTTAATCTGAATAAAAATCTTATTTATCAATAACAGTTTATTTACTTTTATACTTAATGCTGCAGACGGACACTATGAATAGAATGTTCCGAATTAAACCTTCTATACATAGATTTTACAAAAACAATTGAATGTTGATTCTTCACGTAAAAAAGATCACTATCATATGACTAAATCATATGAATGCAAAATTTCTATTGCAAAAATGAGGCTAGTGGCTTAAATGTACTTGTAAACATTATATGACTTCAACACCACTCTCGGCTGATGTGCTCCCTTGCGTGTGGTGACTGATACAAATTTGCTTATTGCACAACTAAAATCAGTTAAACTAAGTTATACCAAGGCAAGAAAGTTAACAGCAAATCCAAAAGTTATAAGTCAAAAGATAAATCATAAGTAAAAATGATAAATTATAAGTTGAAAGTCACAAGCAAATTAATAAAAAAACGAGAAATTTTTACAAAGATCAACTATATTTTTGAAAATAACAATCATATATATTCCTTTACATATATACCATACACATCTATAAAGTAGGTTCTATTTGTTGCGAATGAATAAGACGTTTAAATCTAATTACACATACTTTTGAAATTACACATATCACTTATATGTCACGGTACGAATCCATCAGTAGATGATTGTGCACTCTCGGCTCGGGACAGAACTAGCCCTGTAAAGGGGTTGCGGGTTCAAATCCCGGTATGGCTGCATATCTTTTTCCCCTTGTGGCATTTGTATAGTGAAAGTGTTCCCTGCAGTCACGCGGAGACCGAGTTCTATTCCTACGGGCAGCCTTTTGTAACCAGGGCTTGATATAGAACAGATACAGGTTGTGGGTTTGAAACGCCATAGAGCCAACATTTTTTTTCTTCGTTTTTTCTGTTTAACAGTATTTTTGTATTTTTTCTACCTATATTAGATCTAGATGGAAAAATATGCTCGTTTTCTATTATTATCATTTTTTACAGAATATTCATTGCCTAATTAATGCTAATATAAGAGCAAATACGACATATAACATTTTCAAATGCTACTATATTACAAACAAACCGGTAAAAACCTTCCAATTCTCAGAATGAATCAATATACTTCTAGAGAGATTATAGCAAAACTTGATACAAGCCCTTTGACAAATTAATTTCAGTGATTTTCTAAATTTAGAATGATATGATAGAAATTGTCAAATGGGTGGTAGAGAAACATTTCCATGCATATTTCTATCGTGCGAGAAAAGTCATGCATTTAACATGATAGTCATTACTAGAATGTTATTTTTTTTGCATCTAAACAAACAACACTGCAAAACATGTTATATAAGAAGATATTTTTAGACTTTCAATACATGTATTTCTTTTAAAAGCCTTTTTGATGTATATGTTCTGACTCATAATAATGCCTACAACTCCAATCCGTACAGTAAATTTTGCTTAAATTTTGCATACATGTGCCATTTAGGTAATACCACTTAACAAGTTGTCAATTTTACAATCCGTATAGTGCAAATTAGAGTGGTTATAACTAAATGATAATTTACAAATATATTGTAATTTGCTCAATATTTACAACCAATATCTTCAAACAACCATAAAATGAAGTGAAATCGTAGACTATCGTCTTTATGACTTTAAAACATCATTTTTTTGAAACTTACCATAGTAATCTATATATATCAATAACAACAAAAAAAATATAAATTATCCGTTCAAAGCGTATTTATTATAAAATCTACTCTCAAAATTAAATCGTTCACTCGGTACACAGTTGTAGTGCTGAACGGCATCCAATGGCATCTGTAGATCTGGCTTCAGAAGGGGTGCTAATTTCTTACGAATTCTCACATTGTTCTTTTTGGGCGTGAATACATGTTTTCTTTGCAAATAATATACGTCTCTCAAGTAACTGCATTGCCGAAGTCGTGAGTTTCATACCAGACCTGGTACAAAAAAACAGTGTTTCAGGTTTACCATAAAATAACAGAAGGTATGTTGCCTTATTTCATGTGCAATCCGTCTAACTCGGTTTGTATAGGTCCATAAAGCAAAATTTTAAGTTATCACATTGTATCTGGTTCAGATCATTAAATGCACATTATCGCGTAAGTCTTTGAAAAAAATTAAATCCACCAATGGATTTCATTTGTCGTAATGTACACCACCACTTCTCAATGCGTTGGTTAGATGTGCTTTTTCCAACTACAAAAGCTTTGAGTACCAGCAATCGATCTGTTAGAATCGCTGACTGAAGTATTCCTGCAATAGTAAAGCAATGCAGTTTCCGTACCAACATCACAACGTAGTATTGGGTGGGGGGACTTTTAGGTATTTGGTCATTAAAGGTGTCAAAAAGTATCTTGCAATAAGGCGTGGGTCGTTATTGAGTCCGAAACCTCTAACCATATTATTTTTCTACTATACCTATTCACAGCATGTTTATGGTTACATTTGTCTCAACTGTCCCATATGTTCATATAAAAACTGGAACCCTTTGGGCGTAGTATACGCGTCGGCATAAGCGATAAGCTTTCCGCATCTCAATTATCAACTGGATCAAGCGCTCTCATTTCCATGACGTCGTCCCCTTGAGGTACATGTGGTAATTCCAGCATTAACCTACGCCACATTGTGCGGTATCATATGCATTGTCCATTTGTTTGTATTTCTCTGTTTATAAGATCAGACACAGACTCAAATGGAGTATATATTCCATTACGCCGTTTTAAATTTAAGCGTTTAAAAATTCTATTCACTGTACTTGTATCTTGGCACGGTAGCTTTGGTAATGCCGAGCAGTATAATAAATGAAGACACAGATCAACATCAAGGTTTTTTCATCCTCGTTACTTTTGTCCAGTAGTTGTGTCTGAAATAAGAGTTTATCTTTTATTTAAATCTTTATACATTCATAGTATATAAAATGGGTAATCTTCTAGCTCCGTCTTTTAAAGATTGATAGGTACGAAAAAAAATAACATTTTAAAATGATAGTAGGATATTTTGTTCTAACTTGTCCTATATCTATTTTTGTTCTTAAGTGTTTTTTTCTCAATTAGTTAAAATATACAACAAAATTAGACATTGATGCTAAATGCAAATGTGCCTCGATCACAATTATAACTTTGTACTTGTGTGTATGAACATAGCACTTGCTGTTCATTATGAAATTGGTTAACACTATCTAAGTACTTCAAAGAAAGTACTAATTCTGTGTTAGCTAAATAAAATGCTGAATTGCGATACATGTTTAATACTATGGCACCATGCCATTTAAGACGTAAAACTTGTATTTCCCTGTCTACTTGTAAAACAGTTATTTGTTTGTTCACTCATGGACAGATTTTGTGATGAGGGACAAAAAATGTGTAAGCACTAATATAATGAACATATTTTAGAACAAAGCAGATTGCAGAAAAAACACACAGTCACACTTGTAGAATTAAAGAGTCTGATATATTACCACTATGGATTAATATCAAATAACATTAATTCCCTCCTTAACACATTCATCTCCTCCATGACAAATCTCAATGAAATTATTTAAAACGTTAAAAAAACATACCTGAAACCAAAGTTGCTGCTTTCAGCTTCTAAAAAACGTGTTAAAATGGGTTAGCCATAAGTCATAAGACGTAAGTCACAAATCAAAAGTCACAAATCAAAAGTCAAAAGTCGAAAGTCAAAAGTAAAACATCCGTAAGTCGAAACTCAAAAGTGACCCTCCAAGGCTTCCATACTGATGCATTCAGATGTATAAGACAAATAAAACTTTCCGCATCAAAGCGTATGACGAAAGTCGAAAATCCGTGTGCATCTTTTAAGTTTAAGGTATAAAACATTTTCAGTTTAATTATATCATCTTTTCAAATCAATAAAATCCAGACGTCTTTGAATCTGTAAGTACATATTTTATATTGAAAATTTCTTATTGTTAATAGAATTTCAGACATATTTATTTCAAGAACGTAAGTTATGTAAAGTTTATGTTTGTTAAAGGTCAGAAATCCTTAAGTTATCACTATATTTTTCTGTGTATTAACGATTTTAGAATGCAGCTCTTATGTGGGATTTCAATATGGCCTCCATTTAAATGCTTGATTTCAGATTCAAATATCCGGCCGTCCGTCCATTAAAAATTTTCCGAATTTCTGGTGTTTCATTGGTGGATTTCAAACATCGAACCTTCAAAAAGTCGGAATCCAACCAATGGTGTCACTTTGGTCGTGATCTTCAAGTACATTATTAAAATTTTAAACCCACCAAAGTTCAAATTTAACAAATATCTTGCAAACGTCAAAACTAGTAAGTTGGTATGTATTTAAATCCTATATTAATATGAAAAAGGCAAAGCCTCAAAGCGAGCTCGATTTTCTTTTACCGTAAAATAGTTTAAAATAATCGTTCATTTTTATTTTACATTTTCCGTTTTAAATTGTCATTCGGTATTTTCCGTTTATTCTGGTTCCCCCTTTCTATTATGGTTCCTATATAAGTGCGCATGACACAAGTCTACGCTTCCGTTTTCAATCAGAGTACATCGGCTTTTATTGTTATCATGTAATTCGAAAAGTTGCAATGTGTCAATTCGGTACTTCGGACGAAAGTTTTCAGGTACTCAAGTTACCGTAAAACTCGCTTTGCGAGCAGGCCCTTCAGGCCAGCTCGTCCAGCTCGCTATTAACTCACTGCTGAAAACCTTAGAAAACTGTATTAGAATTGTATATGCTTTTCCCACCCTGACAAACATATAAATGTTTATGCATAGCATAAACAACTAAATTCATTCCATCTAAGTACATTTAATATTATTTTGTCATGTTTTATATAAATATTAAACAAACCTTGCAAAGATTATGTCTCATTCTTTGCTTTCGATGTTTTTATTGTTTTATATAACATTTTTGTAAATAAAGAAAAACTAGAAAATATTGTTGTTACAATTATCCCCCTTTTTTAACACATGAATATAATTCCCCTCCTTCGGTAATGATAATCTTTAAGATACAATTTTGTTGTGTATAACTTTAAAAGCCAAATAAGTTCCGGAAATGCTTCTATCTCATTTGAAAACCATGACACAGTCCTGAATTTAATAAAAGGCAAATACATGAAATAAAAATATTTCATAGAGGATATGTGTTTGCATTGCATGTCAGATCGAAAGATATTCCACAGAGTGAACACCAGATGCATGTAATTGTATTAATCGTAGATTAATTTAAACTTTACTATCAAAACATGTGCAAGATATAAATGATATTGTATTTAAGGTGATTCAGCATTGTCAGCCATGTTTGTTTTCACTAAGTGGATCCAAAGTGAAATGCAAATTGTTATTTTTACATTACTACAAAAAACAACAACTTTTCTTCAGATAATGAAAACAAATTCTTTGTTGTTGTTGTTGTTATTGTTGTTGTTGTTGTATAAAACTGATACTAATGTTATACTTCAATTGTCAATATTTTTCAAACAAATACATTAATATATACAAATACAATACGTTTATATAACATAGGAAGTAACCTTTATATGAAAACGAGTAATTTCACGAGAAAACACGTGGTCAATATTAAAGCTTGGAAAATCTTAGAATTGCGTCGATCCCATTTCATATCCATTACACAATTTAAAATTGTGTTTTAACTTTTATATTTATCTAAAGCCTAAAGCAAAAAAAAAAAAGAATTCCTAAAGAACACCCAAAACGACAAAATTGTAATTATTGCAGGCTCTGGTTGATTGAGTCTGTTCATAGACTGTATTGAAAGTGCAAGTTCTGGTTATCGTCCACGCCCCCTCGCACCGGTTTAAGCAGATTCAACATTTCGACTCGAAAATGGTGAAATTTAGAATTTGAAAACACCCGCAGATGCGTTCATACGACGTTTATCATGAAACTTTCAATGTGACACTTACACTATTAAATTTTGATTAAGATTGGTATTGTATAAAGTCCTTCAATGCGATAAGAGTACGTCATGGCCCTATTTAATTTAATATACTTGTAAAAAAAGACTTGATTTCAACTTCGTAAAGAAATCGTTTCATCATATTTCAATCTCATTTATTATACGTCCAAAAAGAAATGGCACACATGTAAATACATTTATCATAAATTTGAAGTTAAATCAAAAATGTAAATTAAATATGTTATTAATTAAGTATACTGAGTATGTATGATTCTTGACAAAAGTGCATACTTACCCAGTACCTAGCAGTTAGAAATTAAAGTTAAAGGTGCATGCCTCCAGAACAGCATAAAAATCAAGTTAATCAAACTTGAGAAAAAAATACGAATAATAAAAATATTCAAGATTAAAGTAATCATTTTCATATTAAGGCCTGAACCACCATATTATTACTGCATGACTAAAGCAGTAAAAGTTTATGTTTGCATATTTTGACCCCTTTTTCCGTAATTTAGGTGGTTTCTACGTTTTAATTACTTTCTTTGTTTAATTCATATTTTTTTACTTTTAAATAAATTATAAAAAAAAATTATGAAAATTAAAGTGATGATTTAGGCACGCTGCTTGAAACATCATTTATCATATTACATAATGTTTATCTTAACTCTGGTAATTTAATTAAGGGATACCAAATAACAGGTGATCTAGCTGGTTTCCCAAAATATCATTTTCGTGTTCGCTATCGAATTGAATTACAGTAATATAATTAAGCAAGCTCTATACTTTTGCTGGACTGATTTTAAATCATTTCAAATTTAAAAATAAAATTGATAACCGCAAACGATAATGGATAATTATTTGACCTGATCTGTCTACTAATTAACAACTAATCTGTCACATAATAACGTGAAGTTTTGGATACGACACAAAGAATAGTTTAACAATATATGCATGTTTATGTAAGTATAAGTTTATGTCAATAATTTATATTACACTTTAAACCATGTTTGTTCTGTATTTTTAGAACAGATAATATAGCATGAATTTCTATAACTATTTAAAACTGAATTGAAATCAGATATAGTCTTCCCCTCGGCACGTGCACGTCTTGCAGAAAGCAAGGGGATTGGCAGAAGACTTGAAGAACTCGGGATGGCCGAAAATAAACAAAGACCAGATATTGTACCTGTCGACGTGCCGATATCGTGACTAAGGCCGTGGGGAGTGGCACTACAAAGCAGGCAGGGACAACGAGGAATTCGTGCTAGGCAGCGTGGGCTCTTTGTGTTAGATAGTGAAGACTAAAAAAAGCAGACCTTTTGCTGGCATTATATCCTTTTTCAGAGCTTCCTCCTTTTCATATTGGCTTAGGTTAATGAACATTTAGATTCTTATTTGCCGTCGTACAATAACCTATTTTTAGCTCAAATTTCAAATCCCATGTAAATTATCACCATTTTGTGTTTCTAAATAAACCCTAATAGGGCATGACTGGTGACATGTCCTGGTCCTTACTCGACACTCTTTTAACACGGAATACACACACACACGCGCGCGCACGCACGCTTAGACGCACGCACATTTTTGCCTTTTGATACTTGATTATTTTTTTAAGGCAATAATTCAAACTGAAGTCCATATTGCGTTACGTCAGATCAATTACTTTGTGAGTTACTGGGGTTCCCATCATGCCATATTATTTGCCTTTACAGTAGTAAACACGTGTATGTAATTGTTATTGACTAAGTATTATTTTAAAAATAGTAAAGTGAATCATCGGTAATACCTACGGCCGAACTGTTATCTTAATGTTTATCAGCTGTGGGTATTCGACAATACATAAAGTGCCTTAATATGTGAAGATTTAAAAACTAGTAGGTTGGATTGTGATAAAAAAAATTGTCGCAAAGAATTATTTAACGGTAAATATTTATTTCTTTAGCGATATAGATATTGTTCGATGCACACATTTTTAAACTTTTTATTCCATGATTGTCATGTACATCTAGTGCTTTTATTCACTAATAATATATATATATATATATATATATATATATATATATATATATATATATATATATATATATATATATATATATATATATATATATATATATATATAATTTTGAAAGGTTACAGCATAGACCTAGCAACTTTGATCAAATTATGTAAAAGTTTATACCCAGAGTTCGGTTACAGTTTAGATACTTGCCAAATTTCAAACAAAGTTCGTGTTTCCATTTTTTTAATGAAATAACTCATACCTTTCTATTTAATACATGCCTGAAAGGTTGTATAACTTTTTTTTCAGCAGAAAAGTTATAGTTTGCTATTTTTCTTACTTTAAGTTTCAGATTGAGATTTTTTGCAGAATAAGTAATGTCCTAAGTAAGGACAATTTTCACGACAGCAACAGTAACTTTTATCGAATTGTATTGAGAGAAGAAAGATTATTGCTTGATTTCATTACACATTATGGGTCGAAAAGTCTTCTTACAAGGGGTCTGAAAGTCAAGGGGTCTAGATGTCATCTTTACATCATAAGGGGTCGAGAAGTCAAGGGGTCAAGATGTCTTATTTGCAATAAAAATCACCTACCTGTCCTCCCAACAAATAATCCTCCATCTTCAAAATTCTATCTGTAACCGGAAAACGCGATACTGTAACACGTTCCCTACGGTGTATACATGTATATCATATGGGAACATTCAAAATGAGATGAGATTAATTTTCCTTCTCGATTAATTTTAGACACTGTCACAGTATAAAAGTGTTTTACTTTATTCAAAAGACAAAATAACAGGAATCACTATATTTTTGCATTTGAGATGTAGTCCCTTTTCTTACATTGTGTTTTATGTAATACAGTCATCAATTGTCAATAATTGTAAATGAAATATTGAAAAATATTGATGACATAAAATGCACATTTTTATTATTTTTGTTGTTGTTGTTTTTTTTTTCACCGTAAATATTTATTTTTCATTGCAGTGAAACATATTTTCCGTATTTTCACTGGTGTCTTGCAAGACTACTGTCTTCTAAATTCAGGTTAATAAACGGAAAGTCTAAGTTTTTTTCTATTTTTCTTCTCGATGTATAAAAATGATCAAATTTCACTTAGGCGTCTGTGAACGAGTTGTTGGCCTCTCCGCCGAGTGTTAACCCTGACAGGAAGCAATCCTGCTAGCTTTCACACGAAAACAACAAAAAAGACCTAATTCGAAATTAGTGGGTTTATTATTTTTGGAACATAATAACCGGATATGTATATTTCATGTTTTGTAAGACGGTCACATATTGAGACTTCAAAAAATTTAATTTTGTCGATCGATACCACTACAATTTTTTTTTTAAAAATCTTTACACGATTTCGTATTCAAATAGGCCAGTAATACATATTAAGATTTAAAGGATTATTTCATCATAAACAGGACAAAAAATGTGACCATTTATCTCTGGATGTAATTTTTCATAAGTTAAAAAAACTGAACTAGGTATGAATTTAACGTTTTTTTTTATAACATTAAGGGTATTTCAGAATTTGCATTTTCCATTTAACTATAGACATTATCTACTATTTTGAATGCTGAATACACATTATCCTATATGTTATGTGTTATGTTGTGTTATGTTATGTTACGTTACGTTACCTTGCGTTCCTTGTGTATGTTATTCGTTATGTTTCGTTACATTATGTTAACGTTATGTTGTTTGAATACATTGAATAAAAAGAAAAAAAAATAAGATGTAAAACTAAGATCGAAACAATTTTTTTTGCTATATTGTAAACTTACAAGGTTACATAAATAGTGTAAACTTACAAGTTAACAGATACTGATTCTTTATAAATATCAAGTTTGGTAACGTCAAACGTTCTTTATTACAGAATATGAGGACGATACATGTACTTTGGATTTTAGTATGTTTTCAAGGGATTAAAGGTAATATTTGTTTTAAATTTTTTAAACTATAATATTTTAAATACATTTGAAATCTTACCTTGGGTTCTATGTAGTACAACCATCAAGTATTTCTTTTAATTTCACACTTTATAAAATTTAACCATTTAATTTCCAGTCTTTGCAATATGTGATTTTCAATATAACTCACTATTGGATCGAATCTTATCAACTTAGCGTCGTTTTTAATTTTTCCCAGTCCGAAAATTCCATATCAAAAAACCTGTTGTAGTTAAAATCTAGCCTCGTTCATATCAAAATCCTTTTTATCCCGAAGTAACACAAAGTTCTGACAAAATGGCAAAAATTCAGTGGTGAAAATATAACATGCCATCATATATGAGCCGCGTCACCACAAAACCAACATAGTGCGTTTGCGACCAGCATGGATTCAGACCAGCCTGCGCATCCGCGCAGTCTGATCAGGATCCATGCTGTTCGCTTACCAACTCTATTACAAGTGGAGAAACTGACAGCGAATAGCATGGATCCTGATCAGACTGCGCGGATGCGCAGGCTGGCTGGTCTGGATCCATGCTGATGTTGGTTTTGTCGTGACACGACTTTGTCATGAAGAACGGGATAAGAGAATTATTTGAAAAAATTCACACAAGTTACTGGTCCAGATTTTAATCAGATGTTACACAAATGTTGGGGGAAAATTTCCAGGCCAGTCATGTCAAGAAACAACTCAGTGGAGTTGCTTTAACAATAACTGTAATCTTGTAGTCGTTTTCCTTTAAAGAAACAAATATTCACACAAATATGTATTCGTTAAAAAAAACTAACATATGTACAGTATTCTTTGTATTTAAAGTGTTTATGTATTGTCAATTTATTGTGTGTGTTTTTTTTTCAAAATCAGGCGAGACTTCCCTTGTTCCAGACATCACGTGCTTAGAAAATAATCCGAAGAAGTATACTGAGATACGTGAGTTATTCTTCTACTTTTCTCGATTTTGTTTCCCGAAAAAGATTTATGCAACAGCATGCAATACTAAATTAAAAGAATCCACGGCAACAGGAGAGAGTGTATATATAAAAAGTATTTAAGAACACAGTGCTTTTCTGTCATAAAATACCGTTTTTTGTTCGTTAAGTATGAAAATTAATATTGAAAAATATACCCTCTTTTCTAAATCATTAATGTCAACACGACATTAACAAATACACAAAACGAAAATCTGTATTGATACTGCATATACAAAAGTTAGGAAAAGTGCCTTTTTTAAATTAAATATGTTTGGTATAAAAATTATGTATACGAAATTCCAAAGGGAACATCTATCGTTCTTTTCCCGAAAAAACAAATAAGTGTTTGATTTATATGATGACAGTAGTTATTTATATAATTTATCTTTTGGCATTTTGTCAATACTTGCTTATTTAATATATTCATATTATCATAACACGAAAATGACGTGATTTTATTTTTAGAAACAATACCTATTAAACTTAAAGATTAGAACATTTATATTCCTGCGACAAAATGCACTCCAAGGTATAATTTCAATGCATGCTCAAAGTCTGTAACTGAAAAAAAAATCAAGCAGAAGGAAGTTTAAATAAGATTTAAGACAAGCAGTTATGACACTTAAAGTTGTTTTTTGTATCAAATACACTTTAACAAATAGACTTTAACACACAAATAATATTTGTTATAAAATTGTTGACAGTGCAAACAGTTGTAAGTATTACTTAACTGAAAGGGCATAAAATACAAACACTTGATGTATGCAATCTTTTGTTAAAGAAAAAGAAAAATAAAACATTCACAAAATGACATGTCCTCCTTAACGTCTGTTATCTATGCATTTCCATATTCAAATTTATATTATCAGAACAGAACAGAACATAATTTCATTTTTGATTTGTACATAGTACATCATCACTGCAATATAAATACACAAATTTTAAATATGTCACGTTTCTATTTAACAAACAATATAGGATTTAATATATAGTATTGAATTCCATATATTATCTTCTGTGAAAATTTAAAAATGACAAAAGTGTCTACCAAAAGTCATTAGTTATTAGTACCACTAATACATTTTCCTTGCCTTAACCAAAATATATTAAGAAACAATACAAAACTAAAGAACCAAAAATAGCAGGAGCATGTATGGAAATGTATTTTAGAACACAGGAATTTTCATACGCATTTCTGTTGAGGATATCAAGAATGGTATGACATTAGCAAACGCACACGCGCGCACACACAAGTACGTGAGCTCAATTATATTTACGGCAATGGTGTTAAATTATCTCGCTTCTCAATATTAAGTGTATGATTTACATATTAATATACCGTATAATATCTCGCTAAAGAACAAATATATATATACTTGCTTATCTAAGTTTTCAATTAGTCATACTATAACATTTTAGCCAACATAAGTTTAAATTTCGTTAAATGCTAAAATTTAGTTTCGTGCGTGCTATAATTATGAAGTAAAGAAATCTAAAGTTAAGTAATTTGAGACAAATAGGACATCATGTCACACACATGAATACACTTAAAGTGTATTTATAAAGGCTTTAGTTGAATATTAGCCTCAAAGCAGACGAACTGTTTACGCGAGTATGTACAATCTGATGGCAATAAAAATTCAAATCGTTATTTTTATACAGCTGTATTTTTTTCTTTTCAAATAAAGACATGAGTAGTTAAATGGTGGTAGAATTTCTCATTTTTAGTTAAAGATTTAGCAACTTCAATTATTTAAAGAATTTTATTTTCTATTACAGCAAGATCATGCGAGACTGATCCAAATGTAAAAGATTCAAGTAAGTAAATTAAATGTCATTCTTCTTTTGAAGCCTTAGGGCCTCTCTTTGTTTTACAAAGGGGGTATCTTGTTCTTCATTTAAATGTAGGCGTCATCTTGGCGTGTTTTCACTATCTTCATTTATTTATTTACTTGCACTGGTTTGTCAGAGGTGGATTTTGTCGTACATTAAGTACACATAATTCATTGTTATAAATTGCAGGTAAAAAAATAAATAAGCTTTATGGTGAAATCATTGAATAAAAAGAATAGGCCGAGACTGACCACTGTTAACGGAAATAAACATCAAGTGATCTAGCCAAGTTTGTTTTTAATAGCAAAGTCTTAAGGGGCAAAGCTCGCAAAATTAAATTAAATTTCATAACATACAGTATTTTATAACATAATCATTATGTAGTTATTATTTCTGTTCGCTTGATGAATAATGTTGAAAGTTGTATGTTGTTTTCTTTTTTTCATAGTTTGTTGTAGTGAATTGTGTCATACTGTATGCTTTTATCAGAAATTATATGATATCATATAAAATGGCACTTGATCTTTATCTTTACCCTTGTTGCCGATGGGTTTGCCTTTACGGGTTGAGGCATCGGATCTGCAGCCGCCGTTTAATCCTGCAGGCGAGTTCCAGCAGGCGATGTGGTTTTGACTCCTGGTGTTGCTTAAAATTTGTAACACCCGAAGTTAGCAAAAAATCGCCTTTCCTGTTCCGGCGACATATGACCAGATCTGTGTAAGTGCGCCGTAAAACCAAACCCAATCGGATTAAGATAAATGAGCCGCGTCACGACAAAACCAACATAATGGGTTTGCGACCAGCATGGATCCAGACCAGCCTGCGCATCCGCGCAGTCTGATCAGGATCCATGCTGTTCGCTATCAGTTTCTCTATTTGTTATAGGGTTTGTAAGCGAACAGCATGGATCCTGATCAGACTGCGTGGATGCGCAGGCTGGTCTGGATCCATGCTGGTCGCAAACCCACTATGTTGGTTTTCCCACTATGTTGGTTTTGTCGTGACGCGGCTCAAATTAATTTGGTATTAACAAACGCACCAGAAAATATTTTTAGCAAGTTTTGATTTCGTTTGAACTACAGGCTGTTATCTTTGTAACAATGCATGTAAACGTGTTGAAGAACTCGAAAGATTGAAGAAGGAAGACAAAAGGTTGAAATGTGGAAAATGGATCAAAATAAACTGTAAGTTAACTTTTTTTTGTCTATTTAATTTTTTTTTAACGAGTGCACGTACATTTTGATATTTGCTTCTTCTAGCGCTAAAATTCCCATTCCATTGCTTATTAATTGAGAAAAATGTGCACATTTGTTCCATAAAACTATCCTTTTAAATGTTCTTTGTATATCTGTTATATAGTCAACATCTCGAGAAATTACCTAAATGTTACAGCTTTTAATTTTTTTGTACTGCATTATCATTGTTTGTTTTCCTTCTTGTTTCAAAACGTAAAGTACCATGAACTAAGAGGCGCACACTATAAATGTTTCTTTCGCACATTATCAAAAGGATTCAAACAGTTTCAGTTTTGTGTCTAAAGGAACGCAGGAAAACTTTTAAAAGGAGCAAACATTGAGTGGCGCATTATGATTCCATGTAAGAAAAAAGAGGCATAACTTATTCAAAATAAAAATTTAATTTTTATACGTTTATGTTACTTTAAGTTCCATTGTTTCTGTTTTAGCGCGAAAAAAAACCACCCCAAAAACAATCAATTCTCTCTCTCTCTCTCTGACATAGGTTGTTTACTATCAAGCATGTTAAATAAACAAAGCCGGACGGACGGATGTGAGTATCGCTGTTATGGAACGGATGAGTCAGCAGAACCTCAACTGTTCTGTCCTGAACCGGTATGTGTCAAAAACAAAAAGTTGCAAAAAAAAAACACAAAAAAAACAACAACTCTTTTTACAGTCCTTATTGCTTTCATATACAATTTTTCGATTCAATAAGGTATTTTTTTATCAAATTTCGTAGTCAAATGTATAGGGATGGATTGTTTTTTCTAAATCACAAAGCGATAAATATGACAATAAACTACAAACAAGATCGTCTGTTTAAATTTCCAGAAAGTCCAGTGAATTGAATTTGATTAAAACGTTACGCATTATGTTCCATGGAGTGTTAAAATATTCAAAATGGGCTCCTACTTTCAATTTGGACAAAACTGTTTATCATTATTTAGAAAACATTATACAGTTATTTCATATGTGATTTGGGAACAGTCAAACTGTTGGCCCGAGGTGGAGGGGGTAGTGTTTTGAACTGTTGCCCAAGGCCGTACGGCCGATGGCAACAGTTCAAAACACTATCCCCGACACGGATTTTTTTTTTGGCATTTTCCCGAAATGCACTTTACCCAGAAAGTCACGGGAAATCACCATTCTAGTTCCATAAATTATTTCTAATGAGATATTCTTTGTTTGCAATTCAGGTAGGTCTAATGTGTCAATCTTTTACTTGTGATTTGACTTTTCGTGATGGTAGATCTATAATCAATTATGAAGAGGAACATAAAGATGCATCTCGGTCCATAAGT
This sequence comes from Ruditapes philippinarum, assembly GCF_026571515.1. Lineage (NCBI taxonomy): Eukaryota > Metazoa > Mollusca > Bivalvia > Venerida > Veneridae > Ruditapes > Ruditapes philippinarum. Next base: position 8,686 of record NW_026856260.1, on the reverse strand, counting down.
TGTGCTGCTGGTCATAGATATAGATGCGTTTGCACCAAAACTACAGGTGATTGACTTTTATATTTCATTAAATTGTAAAGTTATTCAAAATATAAAATGTTTTTGATGATCATGATTTCTTGGCTTGCCATTTTTTATCACGTGAATTTAAATTTACGTAGAGCTAATACAATTCTATGCTGCTCACAATTAATTGCTTTCCTCGTCAAATTGTGAATAAAACTTTTTATTACTGTCACTGTATTGTTGTATTATTTCTATATACATGGCTGCACGGCAATTCCAAGCATTTTTGATAATGCTAACACTTGTATATGATATATATATTTCAAAACGAATGGCTTAGCTTTAAATAGAAGAGTGTATCGTAATCACTGGCGCCCGTGAAGTTTGCTGTATTTAGTTGACCATAAAGGTGTCGCACAGTTTCTCTGTATGAGATCTATCCATTTCATTGAAATGTTTGGCCTGTTTTTTTTTCTAGAAAACACGATTGCCAAACTACAAGAAGATAATCCACCTAAACCGTCAGAGACGTTAGCTGCACCAAGGTCTAGTCATGGTAAAGCTTGTTTCTTCTTGATATAGCATGTATTTTGTATTTCGTTATATACAGTTTTAGATTAATATTTTACAAACCTTAATGGAAATTCTAAATTCAAAACAATTTTATTGGCTTTCAACTTTTTCCTTATAATAATATCCCGGGGCGCATGCTTGTATAAGTTGTGAGAGGTCCGAGGTTCGAATCCTGGGCAAGGCAACTGAATTTCTGTCTTTTTGGTGATACAAGGAAATAGCCAATATATGCAAAGAAAAAGTATGGTTGGGTTGTAAAGGAAAAATGTAAAAGAAAAATGTAAATAAATGATATTTTAATGCAAGTTTAAAAACTATTGCAAAGCAAAGTTCTTATTTATTAATCTCAAATTGTTACAGCAAAAAAAAAATTTAGATGGTAAACTTGTATATATTTTATACCTTATTTATATATCTTTGAAGTTGTTTCTGATTTAAGTTTTATAAGAAGATAAATTTATTTTACGCGCACACATTTATTTAAGATGAAAAAAAAAATGATAAAAAGCAACGGTCACTTGTTATTTATTATCACTTTGTAAATTGTATAGGTCCAAAATGAAAATATCAATAATATTTCTACAAAAAAAGTTATGTCCTATGTAAAAATAATTCCTCAAAATATGCTATGAAAATTAAAATTTGGGCAAAAATTTGAAGATGGGTGTGGTCTAAAATATTAGTGATGGTGATTTTTTTCTAATGTTTAAAAAATGTCTTTCACTAACAAGAAAACATAAATGAGCCGTTTCATGACAAAACCAACATAGTTGGTTTGCGACCAGCATGGATCCAGACCAGCCTGCGCATCTGCGCTGTCTGATCAGGATCCATGCTGTTCCACAGGGGGCCCACACAGTGTTTGGATGGTATATACTGCTTGATAGTGACCTTAAAATGAGATTTTAGTCATAACCTTATCATATGTATATAAATATAGACAAGGGGCATTACTCGCTAAATAGAGAATTTTCGATCACCCTCAAATTCATGCGAGATTTTCCACTAATTGAATAAAAAAAAAATTCCAAAAACAATACTGCGTTGAATAGCTTATATAATCCACAATTGATAAACACTGACTCTTGTCTGATTCCCTTAGCCCATTTAAAGAAATTTATTCAAAACCGTTCACTTCTGTCACAAAATTGCTTAGTCGTACGAGATGTCGCAACATCAAATTCCACGGGTAAAATATCAATTTTAAAAGGGGTAGGTACAAATAAACGCATGCAAACAATAACACAACATAGTTTCTATTACCTACCTGCGCAAATAGTCGTGAAGCGCTCTATATTCGTCTGTTTCGAACGAAATCTTCAAATCAGAGCAGAAATCTGCTTCGACGTAGACATCTTGGGGAAACCCCAGTCACGTGACCAGCCGGTGTATCGAGACCTTTCATTGGTTCGGTAGGAACTTTGTTTATAACGACAACCAATGAAAGGTTTCCATACACCATGACCAGAATTTCCAACATGTATTCGCCGAAGCAGATTTCTGCACTTATTTGAAGATTTCGTTCGAAACAGACAAATATAGAGCGCTTCACGACTATTTGCGCAGGTAGGTAATAGAAACTATGTTGTGTTATTGTTTGCATGCGTTTATTTGTACCTACCCCTTTTAAAATTGATATTTTACCCGTGGAATTTGGTGTTGCGACATCTCGTACGACTAAGCAATTTTGTGACAGAAGTGAACGGTTTTGAATAAATTTCTTTAAATGGGCTAAGGGAATCAGACAAGAGTCAGTGTTTATCAATTGTGGATTATATAAGCTATTCAGCGCAGTATAGTTTTTGGATTTTTTTATTCAATTAGTGGAAAATCTCGCATGAATTTGAAGGTGATCGAAAATTCTCTATTTAGCGAGTAATACCCCTTGTCTATATTTATATACATATTATAAGGTTATGACTAAAATCTCATTTTAAGGTCACTATCAAGCAGTATATACCATCCAAACACTGTGTGGGCCCCCTGTGTGCTGTTCGCTATCAGTTTCTCTACTTGTTATAGGGTTTGTAAGCGAACAGCATGGATCCTGATCACACTGTGCGGATGCGCAGGCTGGTCTGGATCCATGCTGGTCGCAAACGAACTATGTTGGTTTTGTCATGACGCGGCTCAAATAAGAGTAGTGAAAAACTGATTCTTATCGATGCCAAATAAGGTCTGAAATAAGTTCAATATTAAAAATAAAAAAAAACGATAAAAACTCATTACTTTATATAGCTATATACATTTACAATTCTATCTTTTCATTATTTATCATCTATAGGTTGACCACATGTACGAATATACATATACATTACATACAATGTTTTGTTTGCTTAAAGTATTTTAACAAAAGTTTTAATTGCATGGTTTTCATTTCAGCTCCACGGGACCAATCCTCATTCCAGATTGTTTTCATGCGTTTGATGGTGAATATCTTGGCTATAAGACTTATTGCAACACTGATAACAATTTGAAAAAAAAATGAATTGCCTTAACTGGGATTCGAACTTCAGACCTCTAGTTTCCTAAACGAGCGCGCAAACCCCTCGTTCACGGTGGATTTACATCATACTGGCCTGAAGAAAACCTACTCCAGTTGAACAATTTATGTATATATATATATATATATATAGATATATTTTAGTTATATTTTAAAATGACTCATGAGCCAATATGTATTAGATAATAATATCACTTAAATTATCATTTGAATTTCCATGGTGTCTTTATAAATATAAATATTTTTTTAAATAGTTACTAAATATTGTTTTAAACAGGTACTATGTTAGTTTTACTTATCTCAAGTTATCTGTACATATTGCTCTTTTTCTCTGTATTGTTGTACAATCATATCATTTTTTGCTTTATCAATCATTACTTCAATTTAATTGATCTATTTTAATAATATTTGTGTATATATGTTGTGTATATGTTGTGTACATGTAAACTGATTGTAATAATGTTATGCTGAGGCCCACATGGAAGATCGGGAACTGAATGTGTAAGCCTCGTTAAATAAAGTCGTTACTTACTTACTTACTATATATATATATAATTCTAGTTAGGGTTTGTAACGACGCTTATTGTTGTAAATAATCATGGCGCTTACTTTAAGTATGTATATCTATAAAGAATAAAACAATATTAGAAATCTTCGACCATTCGGGAATTATTTTGCTTGAAAATTAATCCGCCTGTTACGCAGTGATCTCCCATAAATTTTTCCATATAAAGGGAAGGGTCGGTCTAAAACGCAGACGCTTATGCAGACAATATAGAATATATAGTAAAACGCAGACAATATAGATATAGAGTGTTTTCACAAAACGCAGACAATATAGAATAAGAAGGTGTAAATTAGACACTTAAAAGCAGTGTAGATTTGTATTTTTAAGATTAGATTCTGCATTTTACTATATGTTCTATACTATTAATAAACTATTCCTTTAATAGTTCAGGAAGTTTTGTTTGTATAGAAAATAAGAAACAAATCAGCAACACACTTGTTTCTATTTATACAGATATTGAGCTGATGTGATTATTACCAAATACATTTTACAGTCAAATCAATAGTCATGTAATCGCTACAAAACGGCAAAAGAAAGTCACTTCTTCATTAAAAGATATAGTATGCTCATGAAATTGCAGAAACTAAGTGAACGCGTGAAATTATTTCTTATGGGCACATTATGTCTCGATAAATTTTCACTTCTTTAGAAAGGGAAATCATTAATTGTATACGATATTTAAATAATGGTTTTAGAGAATGTTAGATACTTTGTAACCTGAAGAAAGTAGGGATAAATGTGAAATTAGTTGTCATAAAAGTAGCAAGATGTAATGAAAGTAGTATTTTGACTTCAACAATACTTTTTCACTATAACTTCAATTATTGCCAAAAAACCCCCAAAAAACAGCAGATGAAAAAGATGGTTCATAGCATTGGCCACAATGAGTCCTCCAAACTTAAACAGCTTCTGAGAAATAAAAATAAAAGCATTTCTGGAGTACAATGGGCCTTTAATATGTAATTTGAAAAGAAAATGCACAACTTCCTTGAAAGCTGCATTCCCTACTATTGGGCAAGTTAATTTGGTCTTTTTAAAAAAAAACTGCCAGTTTTTTAATGATACTATGTAATCAGTACTAATTATACTGTGTTTACCTGAAGTGTGTTTTTAGAGTTTTAATCATATTATATCCTCTCTGTTTGTACAATGTACTAAATAAAATGTTTATTTCAAATTTGAAAACAAAAGACTGCGTAGGAATTATTAGTATTTTCAAATATCAAATTTGAGCATAATATAAATGTATATCTTTTATACTGAGTGTAAAACAAGGAAAATAATCATTTTGATCAACACGATGCAACTGCACCACTTGTTTTAATTTGGCAAATTTAATAATTGTTAAAAATATCGCAATTTACGTAACAAATGTAGGTAAAAATCAACATAAAGGACAATGATATATACAATGACATTACCATACTTGTCAAGGTTTTTTAACATGTTGTTCTAGATAACATAGTACATGTAGTAACCTTTGATAATTTTTCGGGATATGTGTGTATATAATTTTATATACATTTTTCAGAAATGTTTGCTTGCTTTGTATACAATTTTATGTTATATTATAACTTTCATATCAGCATTGTTTTATATGTTTATATATCATTTATTATTAAATGGCCATTTCACAATTTTATGTTAGTTTGATAACTTTCATATCAACATTGTATTATATGTTTTTCCGTCATTTATTATTAAATGGCCATTTTAATTTCAAAGTGTAGTTGTTATTCTTGAAAATTATCAAACAGAGAAAACTTCTTCAGACAAAGATACAACAAATTGAAATGTTGACATAAAACTTAATTTATTGCAAAATAAATGTTTTTATGGTCACTTACAAGCTTGATGGTGGGTTTCATTAGGGTCTTTAGTCATAGGTCGAAATATATTGGGTTTCGAAAAAAGCCGTACTAGTAAGTACACTAAGGTTATCGTTATGAGTAAGTACAATGTGATAATTGATGCTGATTAAGTCCGCCATTTTAGAAGAAGAAATAATTCATAACAATTTTCAATAACCCACCATCCCACCCACATTCAGTATTCAATTTTGACAAGCTTATAAACATCAAAAAGGTTTTTGTGTTTGTTTATAATTTTATATACAAATGATTTTTCTTTTCACTTCAAGATATGTGTGTATATTAATTTCATACACAGTTTTAGGCAATATTCTTAGGTGGGCAATATTCTTAGAACCCAACCTTTGATAATTTTTCGGGATATGTGTGTATATAATTTTATATACATTTTTCAGAAATGTTTGCTTGCTTTTGTATTCAATTTTATGTTATATTAATAACTTTTTCATATCAGCATTGTTTTATATGTTTATATTCATTTATTATTAAATGGCCATTTCACAATTTTATGTTAGTTTGATAACTTCATATCAACATTGTATTATATGTTTTTCCGTCATTTATTATTAAATGGCCATTTCAATTTCAAAGTGTAGTTTTGTTATTCTTGAAAATTATCAAACAGAGAAAACTTCTTCAGACAAAGATACAACAAATTGAAATGTTGACATAAATGTAGTTATACACTGCCTCATTCATTTCTTTCGATAAAACGATAAGAAATATGTAATCCTTTAACTGCCTATCTACCAAATTACCCCCAAAAAACCTAACAAGAAGTATTGATGAAATAAAATGCGTATTTTCATTTCCGTATCCTCACTGTAAAAATTTATTTTTCACTGCAGTGAAACATATTTTCCGTATTTTCACTGGTATCTTGCCAGACTACTTTCTTTTTAATTCTGTCAGTACAACGAAATTTAAGGGGAAGTCTTTCAGTTGTAATGCCAAAAATTTTTTTAGAGAAAATGAATATAATAAACGGAAAATTCAAGTTTTTTTTCTATAAATACATGATTTATTTTCATCTTGTAGCATGACAATTATCTTATTTTTCTTGTGGCTACCGCCACTCATGAAATATTTATTTACATCCCACTCGATTGTTTGCCTTTAACAAATTGGCGAATAAATTTCACCGAAATTGATATGTAGCCAATAATGCTTCTGTGTGAGAAATACAGCTTATAAAATATGTTTTTTTAGAGTCTTCCTTTCCCTTCATGATATACATATAGAGATTTTTTCAGGCTTGCAATGGAAAGGAGGGGGATATAATTTTTTATATCCTAAAAGTATTCCCAAATTTTAATTGAAGTACATTTATAATACACTTATAAATGAAATATTGAGAAATATTGATGAAATGAAATGCGTATTTTCATTTTCTGTACTTTTCATTTTAGTGAAACAAAGTTTCCGTTTTTTCACTAGTGTCTTGCCGGACTGCTTTCTTCTAAATTCAACCAATGGGGATTTTTTTTTTTCAAATTGTAAAATTGTAGTGTCAAGAAAAGGGAAGATATATATATATATTATAATCAGAACATTCATGAAATATTTATTTTCATATCACCCGATGAAATTATAGAAAAAAACTTGAATAGCCTCTATGTATTGGCCAACTGTACATAATCGGCAATGTTAACCCATGTGATTTAAGCATCGGATTGATTAAAATACCCGCGTGCGAATTATCAAGATTTATAAAAATGTTCTTATTTTTTTAAAAAATACGACGAATATGAATCCTAGCTCATATATTTAAAGGAAAAATATGCTGGTATAAAGTACAGGTTATAGAACGCTTATGTTATGCTTTTTTTTATTTTTTTATTATTTATTTTTTTTAATTCATTTTTTTTCAGTATTAAATGGTTTTTTTATGTGGGTGTTTTTTATAATAAATATGGCGTATTACGAAATACATAATGTTTACAGAATGAGATGTTCATTATTTATAAAGTTACTAATTATAGATATGAAAGTACTACATGTATCGATTAGCCCGACACGTAATAATTTAACAATGGATCCTTCAAATATTTTGGGTTACCTATCTTATACAAATTTAATATACATGTAGCGAACGTGTAGGATAGGTCGACACGTATTTATTTTCTACAATGCATTTTAATAGTGAACATTTTTAAAATTCTTATTGTTCCAGCCGTTTAGTTGATTTAAAAAATTCTGGGTTCAAGTTAATATTTATAATTGTTATAGTCTATGATAGAATAGTCTACACACCGCAATTCGACCCTTGAAAACGTATAAATCAATGTTCTATACATGAGTCATAGCATGTCTCGTCTTTAAGTTCATTTTTAAAAAAGATATAACATTATACATGTTCTAGTTTTATCTAATTTTTGATATATCTTGCAAAATAACAATAATTATCTTCCTTATCCGAAGTCAAACTCCGACGCAGTGGCCCCCCTTTGTTTCGCCTATTCTTCTCAGTGTTTATACGCGATCAGTCATTACACTGCCGATAAGCCTTTGTCGCCAGAATAAAGCCAGGCACCGGCCTTGCACTTCCGGCACTCCCGTGCGGTCTGGTGTTAGTTGACTAAATAAATTTACATCTTGATTTTCCCTAAAATTGGTAATTAGCAGTTTAAAAAACGGAAGCTAGCTAAACATCTAATCCATGGGGTCTTCGTTGGACGCCTTTCCTGTAATACTCCTGCAAATTTTTGTTCGTGCCAAAACTTTTATATTTTCAAATAAGGCAGTTGTGCAGTTTTTTTTTGTGAATTCTTTATAAAAATTATAGACTTTTGGTCGTTTTAATGATTTTTTATATAATTATCGAAAAGTGAATATAGAAGTTTTATAAAATAATACTGCATGTTTGTATCACTTTTGATTTTAAGTGATTTTCATTTTCAATGTATTATAAGCTCTCCTATATTGGGCTATATAACCTTACAGCCGTTCATATTGAGTCATATAACTTATCTAATGATATAATAATACCAAAAATCCTCATAAATGAAAAAACAAAAAACAAACAAACATAATATAATGTTTCAATCAAATAGGCAACGTTTAAAAAGCCTGAAAAAGGGTTGTTTTTTTTTCAGGAAACGAAAAAAGGAATTAGAAAGAATACACTTGAAAATGATATCAACTCGTTAAAATAAAATAAAAGTT